>NC_141015.1:7870477-7953325 GCF_052327205.1 Somniosus microcephalus
TTTAAAGCCAATTTCTACATCTAGATGTTACAATATAAACTAAAATGTTTCCAATTCTCCCTCTCCCACCATCAAGTCCTGAAGCTTTGAATGTTTTGACTAATTTCCGAGGTGTTCCCGGGATATGGTGCCACAGGCTCCAGCACCTTGCTCCAGTGGCCATTCCTAACATGTGAACCGAGACAGCAAGTGTTGCCAGACGACACACCTTGCTGGATATGACAGCGGAGCCCAAGCCGGTCCTCAGTTGATGGCCATTCACATGTACTTTATAGCAGAGCTAAGTGTACAGCCAAAAGTGAGAGGAATCCTGGCTGATGTCCCCATCCCCATGGGGCAGAGAGCCTAACTGCTCAGCTGACATCCACTAACGCTGCACAGACCAGAAATGAACCCGAGATCCTTCCGGTCGCATCATGTCGTTTCATGAACCCACTGCTGGAGCTCAGTGTCAACAGACACTTGCTGCAAACCATCTATGTTCTAATAACCTGATGTGTGAAAGCATTGCTTCCAAGTGCCTCCTTTCCCCATCTAGGGACAATCCTAGTTGTTGCCCCCTTGTTACCGATTTAATCCAAAAAAAAGCATAGAACACAAAAGGAAGTGACGCTGAACTTGGACTAAACATTAGTTAGGCCACAGCAGGAGCATTCTGTAGTTTGGGGAAATGAAAAAAGATGCAGCATGGATTGACGAGCCCGTTACACGTGACGTGAGCTTATAGTTGCGGAGAGACACCAAGAGGGTGAGGCTTTTCCCACAAGAACTGAGAAGGTGATGGGTGACCTCATACAGGTATTCCAGATTATGAAGGGTTATGATCGAGTATTTAGCAATAGATTGTTTGCTAGTGAGATGGTCACAAGAGGTGCACAAATTCATGATCACAAAAAGAATTAAAGGGAAAAGTCACGATTAGAGACTGTCGACTATTTGACCTAGCTGGGAATTTTGTTTTGAGCTACATGTTTCTGACATGAACTTGGGTCCAAGACTTTATAGAACAATACAGCACACAAGGCCATTCCGCCCATTGTGTCTGTGCCATCTCTTTGAACCTTTATAAAACACTGGTTCGGCCCCAACTGGAGTACTGTGTCCAATTCTGGGCACCACACTTTAGGAAGGATGTGAAGGCCTTAGAGAAGGTGCAGAAAAGATTTATGAGAATTACTCCAGGAATGAGGGACTTCAGATGCGTTGATAGACTGGAGAAGCTGGGGTTGTTCTCCTTAGAGCAGAGAAGATTGAGAGGAGATTTGATCGAGGTGTTTAAAATCATGAGGGGTCTGTACAGAGTAGATAGAGAGAAACTGTGCCCATTGGCGGGAGGGTCGAGAACCAGAGGACACAGATTTAAGGTGATTGGCAAAAGAACCAAAGGCGACAGGAGGAAAAACTTTTTTATGCAGCGAGTGGTTCGGATCTGGAATGCACTGCCTGAAAGGGTGGTGGAGGCAGACTGAATCTTATCTTTAAAAAGGGAGTTGGATAAGTACCTGAAGGAAAACCATTTGCACGGCTACGGGGAAAGGGCGGGGGAGTGGGACCAGCTGAGAGTTGGCACGGGCTCGACGATCCAAATGGCCTTCTTCTGTGCTGTAACCATTCTATGATTCTATAATCCAATTAATCCCACTCCTGAATTCACCTTTATGGATGAATTCACAAAAATACAACTTCCTCCCAGGTGGAATTTTAATGGGTATGGGGAGAGAGCATGAGATTGGGACTAGACATGGCTGAATATTAAAGGGTGTTGGGGAGAGAGGAGAGTGGGATTAGACATGTGGAATATTACAGGGTGTTGGGGAGAGAGGAGAGTGGGATTAGACATGTGCAATATTACAGGGTGTTGGGAGAGAGGACAGTGGGATTAGACAAGTGGAATGTTACAGGGTGTTGGGAGAGAGGAGAGTGGGATTAGACATGTGGAATATTACAGGGTGTTGGGGAGAGAGGAGAGTGGGATTAGACATGTGGAATATTACAGGGTGTTGGGGAGAGAGGAGAGTGGGATTAGACATGTGGAATATTACAGGGTGTTGGGGAGAGAGGAGAGTGGGATTAGACATGTGGAATATTACAGGGTGTTGGGGAGAGGAGAGTGGGATTAGACATGTGGAATATTACAGGGTGTTGGGGGAGAGGAGAGTGGGATTAGACATGTGGAATATTACAGGGTGTTGGGAGAGAGGAGAGTGGGATTAGACATGTGGAATATTACAGGGTGTTGGGGAGAGAGGAGAGTGGGATTAGACATGTGGAATATTACAGGGTGTTGGGGAGAGAGGAGAGTGGGATTAGACATGTGGAATATTACAGGGTGTTGGGAGAGAGGAGAGTGGGATTAGACATGTGGAATATTACAGGGTGTTGGGGAGAGAGGAGAGTGGGATTAGACATGTGGAATATTACAGGGTGTTGGGGAGAGAGGAGAGTGGGATTAGACATGTGGAATATTACAGGGTGTTGGGGGAGAGGAGAGTGGGATTAGACATGTGGAATATTACAGGGTGTTGGGAGAGAGGAGAGTGGGATTAGACATGTGGAATATTACAGGGTGTTGGGGAGAGAGGAGAGTGGGATTAGACATGTGGAATATTACAGGGTGTTGGGGAGAGGAGAGTGGGATTAGACATGTGGAATATTACAGGGTGTTGGGGAGAGAGGAGAGTGGGATTAGACATGTGGAATATCACAGGGTGTTGGGGAGAGAGGAGAGTGGGATTAGACATGTGGAATATTACAGGGTGTTGGGGAGAGAGGAGAGTGGGATTAGACATGTGGAATATTACAGGGTGTTGGGGAGAGAGGAGAGTGGGATTGTGGCGGTCCTGGTACAGATAGCCCATAAACATGAATGACTTTGTCTGATGCTTCGAATATGCTTATATACCATGTCTAAAATAGATGTGATACAAGATGGCTGACTCCTGTATGTCATAAAATGTACTAGACTTGTTACGCAATATTTACTTCTAATGTACCTTTCACCTACTTTGTAAGTACTACTTATGTTGTAACTTTAACAGTACTTTTAAAGTACTTTAGCTCCTCCTCTTAGAAGAGTATATAAGGAGCAGTACGCCTCGGGATCAGTACCTTCTTCCGCATCTGCAGCTGAATCAAGCTACAAGATCTGAGCAAGACTTCCGACATCATCCGATTTACCTGATCTTCAGAATCAAGACAGACTCGTCGGTCCTGATCCTAGAAAAGGGCGACTGACTCCGTAAGTATAAATTAACTTTATGTAATTTGTATTTAAACTAAACAGAGGAGGAGTATAGTTGATTCTTGTTGAAACTTCTGTTTAAACCTAATTTCCTATAAAAACCATTATTGAAATAAAAAGCCAATTACCTTGAAAAGATTACCTATTATTGACTGGATAATTAATAGTGCTAAGATAAATGAAGTGTGAGGCATAGAAGATACGAATCCGCCTGTGTCTGGCGATCACGGGATAGACCCAGATCACCCTTCTCAAACCGACATATAGGACAAACAGTTCTGTCGACTATCTCCCTAGTTAATCGCCGCTCTTGTAGCACATTTTCCTAACAGGGTCTTAACTTGTGATTCTATACCTTGAAGAATATTCCTACTTACAGTGAGTTAATCTGTATAAGAGAATATACAAGGATTTATTGGAATTACAAGGACTCCCCTCGGAAGGCTACTTAGTAGTTATCTAGGAACCGTCGCAGGATTAGACGTGGAATATTACAGGGTGTTGGGGGGAGAGGAGAGTGGGATTAGACATGTGGAATATTACAGGGTGTTGGGGAGAGAGGAGAGTGGATTAGACATGTGGAATATTACAGGGTGTTGGGGAGAGAGGAGAGTGGGATTAGACATGTGGAATATTACAGGGTGTTGGGGAGAGAGGAGAGTGGGATTAGACATGTGGAATATTACAGGATGTTGGGGGGAGAGGAGAGTGGGATTCGACATGGTGGAATATTACAGGGTGTTGGGGAGAGAGGAGAGTGGGATTAGACAAGTGGAATATTACAGGGTGTTGGGGAGAGGAGAGTGGGATTAGACATGTGGAATATTACAGGGTGTTGGGGAGAGAGGAGAGTGGGATTAGACATGTGGAATATTACAGGGTGTTGGGGAGAGAGGAGAGTGGGATTAGACATGTGGAATATTACAGGGTGTTGGGGAGAGAGGAGAGTGGGATTAGACATGTGGAATATTACAGGGTGTTGGGGAGAGAGGAGAGTGGGATTAGACATGTGGAATATTACAGGGTGTTGGGGGAGAGAGGAGAGTGGGATTAGACATGTGGAATATTACAGGGTGTTGGGGAGAGAGGAGAGTGGGATTAGACATGTGGAATATTACAGGGTGTTGGGAGAGAGGAGAGTGGGATTAGACATGTGGAATATTACAGGGTGTTGGGGAGAGGAGAGTGGGATTAGACATGTGGAATATTACAGGGTGTTGGGGGGGAGAGGAGAGTGGGATTAGACATGTGGAATATTACAGGGTGTTGGGGAAAGAGAGTGGGATTAGACATGTGGAATATTACAGGGTGTTGAGGAGAGTGGGATAAGCATGTGGAATATTACAGGGTGTTGGGGAGAGAGGAGAGTGGGATTAGACATGTGGAATATTACAGGGTGTTGGGGAGAGAGGAGAGTGGGATCAGACATGTGGAATATTACAGGGTGTTGGGGAGAGAGGAGAGTGGGATTAGACATGTGGAATATTACAGGGTGTTGGGGAGAGAGGAGAGTGGGATTAGACATGTGGAATATTACAGGCTGTTGGGGAGAGGAGAGTGGGATTAGACATGTGGAATATTACAGGGTGTTGGGGAGAGAGGAGTGGGATTAGACATGTGGAATATTACAGGGTGTTGGGGAGAGAGGAGAGTGGGATTAGACATGTGGAATATTACAGGGTGTTGGGAGAGAGGAGAGTGGGATTAGACATGTGGAATATTACAGGGTGTTGGGAGAGAGGAGAGTGGGATTAGACATGTGGAATATTACAGGGTGTTGGGGAGAGGAGAGTGGGATTAGACATGTGGAATATTACAGGGTGTTGGGAGAGAGGAGAGTGGGATTAGACATGTGGAAAATTACAGGGTGTTGGGGGAGAGAGGAGAGTGGGATTAGACATGTGGAATATTACAGGGTGTTGGGGAGAGAGGAGAGTGGGATTAGACATGTGGAATATTACAGGGTGTTGAGGAGAGTGGGATAAGCATGTGGAATATTACACGGTGTTGGGGAGAGGAGAGTGGGATTAGACATGTGGAATATTACAGGGTGTTGGGGAGAGAGGAGAGTGGGATTAGGCATGTGGAATATTACAGGGTGTTGGGAGAGAAGAGAGTGGGATTAGACATGTGGAATATTACAGGGTGTTGGGGGGAGAGGAGAGTGGGATTAGACATGTGGAATATTACAGGGTGTTGGGGAGAGAGGAGAGTGGGATTAGACATGTGGAATATTACAGGGTGTTGGGGAGAGGAGAGTGGGATTAGACATGTGGAATATTACAGGCTGTTGGGGAGAGAGGAGAGTGGGATTAGACATGTGGAATATTACAGGGTGTTGGAGAGAGGAGAGTGGGATTAGACATGTGGAATATTACAGGGTGTTGGGGAGAGGAGAGTGGGATTAGACATGTGGAATATTACAGGGTGTTGGGGAGAGAGGAGAGTGGGATTAGACATGTGGAATATTACAGGGTGTTGGGAGAGTGGGATTAGACATGGTGGAATATTACAGGGTGTTGGGGAGAGAGGAGAGTGGGATTGGACATGTGGAATATTACAGGGTGTTGGGAGAGTGGGATTAGACATGGTGGAATATTACAGGGTGTTGGGGAGAGAGGAGAGTGGGATTAGACATGTGGAATATTACAGGGTGTTGAGGAGAGTGGGATAAGCATGTGGAATATTACACGGTGTTGGGGAGAGAGGAGAGTGGGATTAGACATGTGGAATATTACAGGGTGTTGGGGAGAGAGGAGAGTGGGATTAGACATGTGGAATATTACAGGGTGTTGGGAGAGAGGAGAGTGGGATTAGACATGTGGAATATTACAGGGTGTTGGGGGGAGAGGAGAGTGGGATAAGACATGTGGAATATTACAGGGTGTTGGGAGAGAGGAGTGGGATTAGACATGTGGAATATTACAGGGTGTTGGGAGAGAGGAGAGTGGGATTAGACATGTGGAATATTACAGGGTGTTGGGGAGAGGAGAGTGGGATTAGACATGTGGAATATTACAGGGTGTTGGGGAGAGAGGAGAGTGGGATTAGACATGTGGAATATTACAGGGTGTTGGGGAGAGGAGAGTGGGATTAGACATGTGGAATATTACAGGGTGTTGGGGAGAGAGGAGAGTGGGATTAGACATGTGGAATATTACAGGGTGTTGGGGAGAGGAGAGTGGGATTAGACATGTGGAATATTACAGGGTGTTGGGAGAGAGGAGAGTGGGATTAGACCTGGTGGAATATTACAGGGTGTTGGGGAGAGAGGAGAGTGGGATTAGACATGTGGAATATTACAGGGTGTTGGGGAGAGAGGAGAGTGGGATTAGACATGGTGGAATATTACAGGGTGTTGGGAGAGAGGAGAGTGGGATTAGACATGTGGAATATTACAGGGTGTTGGGGAGAGAGGAGAGTGGGATTAGACATGTGGAATATTACAGGGTGTTGGGGAGAGGAGAGTGGGATTAGACATGTGGAATATTACAGGGTGTTGGGGGAGAGAGGAGAGTGGGATTAGACATGTGGAATATTACAGGGTGTTGGGAGAGAGGAGAGTGGGATTAGACATGTGGAATATTACAGGGTGTTCGGGAGAGAGGAGAGTTGGATTAGACATGTGGAATATTACAGGGTGTTGGGGAGAGAGGAGAGTGGGATTAGACATGTGGAATATTACAGGGTGTTGGGGGGGAGAGGAGAGTGGGATTAGACATGTGGAATATTACAGGGTGTTGGGGAGAGGAGAGTGGGATTAGACATGTGGAATATTACAGGGTGTTGGGGAGAGAGGAGAGTGGGATTAGACATGTGGAATATTAAAGGGTGTTGGGGAGAGGGGAGAGTGGGATTAGACATGTGGAATATTACAGGGTGTTGGGGAGAGGAGAGTGGGATTAGACATGTGGAATATTACAGGGTGTGGGGAGAGAGGAGAGTGGGATTGGACATGTGGAATATGACAGGGTGTTGGGGAGAGAGGAGAGTGGGATTAGACATGTGGAATATGACGGTGTTGGGAGAGAGGAGAGTGGGATTAGACATGTGGAATATGACAGGGTGTTGGGAGAGAGGAGAGTGCGATTAGACATGTGGAATATTACAGAGTGTTGGGGAGAGAGGAGAGTGGGATTAGACATGGTGGAATATTACAGGGTGTTGGGGGAGAGGAGAGTGGGATTAGACATGTGGAATATTACAGGGTGTTGGGGAGAGAGGAGAGTGGGATTAGACATGTGGAATATTACAGGCTGTTGGGGAGAGAGGAGAGTGGGATTAGACATGTGGAATATTACAGGGTGTTGGGAGAGTGGGATTAGACATGGTGGAATATTACAGGGTGTTGGGGAGAGAGGAGAGTGGGATTAGACATGTGGAATATTACAGGGTGTTGGGGAGAGAGGAGAGTGGGATTAGACATGTGGAATATTACAGGGTGTTGGGAGAGAGGAGAGTGGGATTAGACATGTGGAATATTACAGGGTGTTGGGGAGAGAGGAGAGTGGGATTAGACATGTGGAATATTACAGGGTGTTGGGGAGAGAGGAGTGGGATTAGACATGTGGAATATTACAGGGTGTTGGGGAGAGGAGAGTGGGATTAGACATGTGGAATATTACAGGGTGTTGGGGGAGAGGAGAGTGGGATTAGACATGTGGAATATTACAGGGTGTTGGGGGAGAGAGGAGAGTGGGATTAGACATGTGGAATATTACGGTGTTGGGGAGAGAGGAGAGTGGGATTAGACATGTGGAATATTACAGGGTGTTGGGGAGAGAGGAGAGTGGGATTAGACATGTGGAATATTACAGGGTGTTGGGGAGAGGAGAGTGGGATTAGACATGTGGAATATTACAGGGTGTTGGGAGAGTGGGATTAGACATGTGGAATATTACAGGGTGTTGGGGAGAGAGGAGAGTGGGATTAGACATGTGGAATATTACAGGGTGTTGGGGAGAGAGGAGAGTGGGATTAGACATGTGGAATATTACAGGGTGTTGGGGGAGAGGAGAGTGGGATTAGACATGTGGAATATTACAGGGTGTTGGGAGAGAGGAGAGTGGGATTAGACATGTGGAATATTACAGGGTGTTGGGGGAGAGGAGAGTGGGATTAGACATGTGGAATATTACAGGGTGTTGGGGAGAGGAGAGTGGGATTAGACATGTGGAATATTACAGGGTGTTGGGGAGAGAGGAGAGTGGGATTAGACATGTGGAATATCACAGGGTGTTGGGGAGAGAGGAGAGTGGGATTAGACATGTGGAATATTACAGGGTGTTGGGGAGAGAGGAGAGTGGGATTAGACATGTGGAATATTACAGGGTGTTGGGGAGAGAGGAGAGTGGGATTGTGGCGGTCCTGGTACAGATAGCCCATAAACATGAATGACTTTGTCTGATGCTTCGAATATGCTTATATACCATGTCTAAAATAGATGTGATACAAGATGGCTGACTCCTGTATGTCATAAAATGTACTAGACTTGTTACGCAATATTTACTTCTAATGTACCTTTCACCTACTTTGTAAGTACTACTTATGTTGTAACTTTAACAGTACTTTTAAAGTACTTTAGCTCCTCCTCTTAGAAGAGTATATAAGGAGCAGTACGCCTCGGGATCAGTACCTTCTTCCGCATCTGCAGCTGAATCAAGCTACAAGATCTGAGCAAGACTTCCGACATCATCCGATTTACCTGATCTTCAGAATCAAGACAGACTCGTCGGTCCTGATCCTAGAAAAGGGCGACTGACTCCGTAAGTATAAATTAACTTTATGTAATTTGTATTTAAACTAAACAGAGGAGGAGTATAGTTGATTCTTGTTGAAACTTCTGTTTAAACCTAATTTCCTATAAAAACCATTATTGAAATAAAAAGCCAATTACCTTGAAAAGATTACCTATTATTGACTGGATAATTAATAGTGCTAAGATAAATGAAGTGTGAGGCATAGAAGATACGAATCCGCCTGTGTCTGGCGATCACGGGATAGACCCAGATCACCCTTCTCAAACCGACATATAGGACAAACAGTTCTGTCGACTATCTCCCTAGTTAATCGCCGCTCTTGTAGCACATTTTCCTAACAGGGTCTTAACTTGTGATTCTATACCTTGAAGAATATTCCTACTTACAGTGAGTTAATCTGTATAAGAGAATATACAAGGATTTATTGGAATTACAAGGACTCCCCTCGGAAGGCTACTTAGTAGTTATCTAGGAACCGTCGCAGGATTAGACGTGGAATATTACAGGGTGTTGGGGGGAGAGGAGAGTGGGATTAGACATGTGGAATATTACAGGGTGTTGGGGAGAGAGGAGAGTGGATTAGACATGTGGAATATTACAGGGTGTTGGGGAGAGAGGAGAGTGGGATTAGACATGTGGAATATTACAGGGTGTTGGGGAGAGAGGAGAGTGGGATTAGACATGTGGAATATTACAGGATGTTGGGGGGAGAGGAGAGTGGGATTCGACATGGTGGAATATTACAGGGTGTTGGGGAGAGAGGAGAGTGGGATTAGACAAGTGGAATATTACAGGGTGTTGGGGAGAGGAGAGTGGGATTAGACATGTGGAATATTACAGGGTGTTGGGGAGAGAGGAGAGTGGGATTAGACATGTGGAATATTACAGGGTGTTGGGGAGAGAGGAGAGTGGGATTAGACATGTGGAATATTACAGGGTGTTGGGGAGAGAGGAGAGTGGGATTAGACATGTGGAATATTACAGGGTGTTGGGGAGAGAGGAGAGTGGGATTAGACATGTGGAATATTACAGGGTGTTGGGGGAGAGAGGAGAGTGGGATTAGACATGTGGAATATTACAGGGTGTTGGGGAGAGAGGAGAGTGGGATTAGACATGTGGAATATTACAGGGTGTTGGGGAGAGGAGAGTGGGATTAGACATGTGGAATATTACAGGGTGTTGGGGGGGAGAGGAGAGTGGGATTAGACATGTGGAATATTACAGGGTGTTGGGGAAAGAGAGTGGGATTAGACATGTGGAATATTACAGGGTGTTGAGGAGAGTGGGATAAGCATGTGGAATATTACAGGGTGTTGGGGAGAGAGGAGAGTGGGATTAGACATGTGGAATATTACAGGGTGTTGGGGAGAGAGGAGAGTGGGATCAGACATGTGGAATATTACAGGGTGTTGGGGAGAGAGGAGAGTGGGATTAGACATGTGGAATATTACAGGGTGTGGGGAGAGGAGAGTGGGATTAGACATGTGGAATATTACAGGGTGTTGGGGAGAGAGGAGAGTGGGATTAGACATGTGGAATATTACAGGCTGTTGGGGAGAGAGGAGAGTGGGATTAGACATGTGGAATATTACAGGGTGTTGGGGAGAGAGGAGTGGGATTAGACATGTGGAATATTACAGGGTGTTGGGGAGAGAGGAGAGTGGGATTAGACATGTGGAATATTACAGGGTGTTGGGAGAGAGGAGAGTGGGATTAGACATGTGGAATATTACAGGGTGTTGGGAGAGAGGAGTGGGATTAGACATGTGGAATATTACAGGGTGTTGGGGAGAGGAGAGTGGGATTAGACATGTGGAATATTACAGGGTGTTGGGAGAGAGGAGAGTGGGATTAGACATGTGGAATATTACAGGGTGTTGGGGGAGAGAGGAGAGTGGGATTAGACATGTGGAATATTACAGGGTGTTGGGGAGAGAGGAGAGTGGGATTAGACATGTGGAATATTACAGGGTGTTGAGGAGAGTGGGATAAGCATGTGGAATATTACACGGTGTTGGGGAGAGGAGAGTGGGATTAGACATGTGGAATATTACAGGGTGTTGGGGAGAGAGGAGAGTGGGATTAGGCATGTGGAATATTACAGGGTGTTGGGAGAGAAGAGAGTGGGATTAGACATGTGGAATATTACAGGGTGTTGGGGGGAGAGGAGAGTGGGATTAGACATGTGGAATATTACAGGGTGTTGGGGAGAGAGGAGAGTGGGATTAGACATGTGGAATATTACAGGGTGTTGGGGAGAGGAGAGTGGGATTAGACATGTGGAATATTACAGGCTGTTGGGGAGAGAGGAGAGTGGGATTAGACATGTGGAATATTACAGGGTGTTGGGGAGAGGAGAGTGGGATTAGACATGTGGAATATTACAGGGTGTTGGGGAGAGAGGAGAGTGGGATTAGACATGTGGAATATTACAGGGTGTTGGGAGAGTGGGATTAGACATGGTGGAATATTACAGGGTGTTGGGGAGAGAGGAGAGTGGGATTAGACATGTGGAATATTACAGGGTGTTGGGAGAGTGGGATTAGACATGGTGGAATATTACAGGGTGTTGGGGAGAGAGGAGAGTGGGATTAGACATGTGGAATATTACAGGGTGTTGAGGAGAGTGGGATAAGCATGTGGAATATTACACGGTGTTGGGGAGAGAGGAGAGTGGGATTAGACATGTGGAATATTACAGGGTGTTGGGGAGAGAGGAGAGTGGGATTAGACATGTGGAATATTACAGGGTGTTGGGGAGAGGAGAGTGGGATTAGACATGTGGAATATTACAGGGTGTTGGGGGGAGAGGAGAGTGGGATTAGACATGTGGAATATTACAGGGTGTTGGGGAGAGGAGAGTGGGATTAGACATGTGGAATATTACAGGGTGTTGGGGAGAGAGGAGAGTGGGATTAGACATGTGGAATATTACAGGGTGTTGGGGAGAGGAGAGTGGGATTAGACATGTGGAATATTACAGGGTGTTGGGAGAGAGGAGAGTGGGATTAGACCTGGTGGAATATTACAGGGTGTTGGGGAGAGAGGAGAGTGGGATTAGACATGTGGAATATTACAGGGTGTTGGGGAGAGAGGAGAGTGGGATTAGACATGTGGAATATTACAGGGTGTTGGGGGAGAGAGGAGAGTGGGATTAGACATGTGGAATATTACAGGGTGTTGGGAGAGAGGAGAGTGGGATTAGACATGTGGAATATTACAGGGTGTTCGGGAGAGAGGAGAGTTGGATTAGACATGTGGAATATTACAGGGTGTTGGGGAGAGAGGAGAGTGGGATTAGACATGTGGAATATTACAGGGTGTTGGGGGGGAGAGGAGAGTGGGATTAGACATGTGGAATATTACAGGGTGTTGGGGAGAGAGGAGAGTGGGATTAGACATGTGGAATATTACAGGGTGTTGGGGAGAGAGGAGAGTGGGATTAGACATGTGGAATATTACAGGGTGTTGGGGAGAGGAGAGTGGGATTAGACATGTGGAATATTACAGGGTGTTGGGGAGAGAGGAGAGTGGGATTAGACATGTGGAATATTAAAGGGTGTTGGGGAGAGGGGAGAGTGGGATTAGACATGTGGAATATTACAGGGTGTTGGGAGAGAGGAGAGTGGGATTAGACATGTGGAATATTACAGGGTGTTGGGGAGAGAGGAGAGTGGGATTAGACATGTGGAATATTACAGGGTGTGGGGAGAGAGGAGAGTGGGATTAGACATGTGGAATATTACAGGGTGTTGGGGAGAGAGGAGAGTGGGATTAGACATGTGGAATATTACAGGGTGTTGGGGAGAGGAGAGTGGGATTAGACATGTGGAATATTACAGGGTGTGGGGAGAGAGGAGAGTGGGATTAGACATGTGGAATATTACAGGGTGTTGGGGAGAGAGGAGAGTGGGATTAGACATGTGGAATATTACAGGGTGTTGGGGAGAGGAGAGTGGGATTAGACATGTGGAATATTACAGGGTGTTGGGGAGAGAGGAGAGTGGGATTAGACATGTGGAATATTACAGGGTGTTGGGGAGAGAGGAGAGTGGGATTAGACATGTGGAATATGACAGGGTGTTGGGAGAGAGGAGAGTGGGATTAGACATGTGGAATATTACAGAGTGTTGGGGAGAGAGGAGAGTGGGATTAGACATGGTGGAATATTACAGGGTGTTGGGGGAGAGGAGAGTGGGATTAGACATGTGGAATATTACAGGGTGTTGGGGAGAGAGGAGAGTGGGATTAGACATGTGGAATATTACAGGGTGTTGGGGAGAGAGGAGAGTGGGATTAGACATGTGGAATATTACAGGGTGTTGGGGAGAGAGGAGAGTGGGATTAGACATGTGGAATATTACAGGGTGTTGGGGAGGAGAGTGGGATTAGACATGTGGAATATTACAGGGTGTTGGGGAGAGAGGAGAGTGGGATTAGACATGTGGAATATTACAGGGTGTTGGGGAGGAGAGTGGGATTAGACATGTGGAATATTACAGGGTGTTGGGGGAGAGGAGAGTGGGATTAGACATGTGGAATATTACAGGGTGTTGGGGAGAGAGGAGAGTGGGATTAGACATGTGGAATATTACAGGGTGTTGGGGGAGAGAGGAGAGTGGGATTAGACATGTGGAATATTACAGGGTGTTGGGGAGAGAGGAGAGTGGGATCAGACATGTGGAATATTACAGGGTGTTGGGGAGAGAGGAGAGTGGGATTAGACATGTGGAATATTACAGGGTGTGGGGAGAGGAGAGTGGGATTAGACGTGGAATATTACAGGGTGTGTGGAGAGGAGAGTGGGATTAGACATGTGGAATATTACAGGGTGTTGGGGAGAGAGGAGAGTGGGATTAGACATGTGGAATATTACAGGCTGTTGGGGAGAGAGGAGAGTGGGATTAGACATGTGGAATATTACAGGGTGTTGGGGAGAGAGGAGTGGGATTAGACATGTGGAATATTACACGGTGTTGGGGAGAGAGGAGAGTGGGATGAGACATGTGGAATATTACAGGGTGTTGGGGAGAGAGGAGAGTAGGATTAGACATGTGGAATATTACAGGGTGTTGGGGAGAGAGGAGAGTGGGATTAAACATGTGGAATATTACAGGGTGTTGGGAGAGAGGAGAGTGGGATTAGACATGTGGAATATTACAGGGTGTTGGGAGAGAGGAGAGTGGGATTAGACATGTGGAATATTACAGGGTGTTGGGGAGAGGAGAGTGGGATTAGACATGTGGAATATTACAGGGTGTTGGGAGAGAGGAGAGTGGGATTAGACATGTGGAATATTACAGGGTGTTGGGGGAGAGGAGAGTGGGATTAGACATGTGGAATATTACAGGGTGTTGGGGAGAGAGGAGAGTGGGATTAGACATGTGGAATATTACAGGGTGTTGAGAGTGGGATAAGCATGTGGAATATTACACGGTGTTGGGGAGAGAGGAGAGTGGGATTAGACATGTGGAATATTACAGGGTGTTGAGGAGAGTGGGATAAGCATGTGGAATATTACACGGTGTTGGGGAGAGAGGAGAGTGGGATTAGACATGTGGAATATTACAGGGTGTTGGGGAGAGAGGAGAGTGGGATTAGACATGTGGAATATTACAGGGTGTTGGGGAGAGAGGAGAGTGGGATTAGACATGTGGAATATTACAGGGTGTTGGGGAGAGAGGAGAGTGGGATTAGACATGTGGAATATTACAGGGTGTTGGGGAGAGAGGAGAGTGGGATTAGACATGTGGAATATTACAGGGTGTTGGGAGAGAGGAGAGTGGGATTAGACATGTGGAATATTACAGGGTGTTGGGGAGAGGAGAGTGGGATTAGACATGTGGAATATTACAGGGTGTTGGGGAGAGAGGAGAGTGGGATTAGACATGTGGAATATTACAGGGTGTTGGGGGAGAGAGGAGAGTGGGATTAGACATGTGGAATATTACAGGGTGTTGGGGAGAGAGGAGAGTGGGATTAGACATGTGGAATATTACAGGGTGTTGGGGAGAGAGGAGAGTGGGATTAGACATGTGGAATATTACAGGGTGTTGGGGAGAGAGGAGAGTGGGATTAGACATGTGGAATATTACAGGGTGTTGGGGAGAGAGGAGAGTGGGATTAGACATGTGGAATATTACACGGTGTTGGGGAGAGAGGAGAGTGGGATTAGACATGTGGAATATTACAGGGTGTTGAGGAGAGTGGGATAAGCATGTGGAATATTACACGGTGTTGGGGAGTGAGGAGAGTGGGATTAGACATGTGGAATATTACAGGGTGTTGGGAGAGAGGAGAGTGGGATTCGACATGTGGAATATTACAGGGTGTTGGGAGAGAGGAGAGTGGGATTAGACATGTGGAATATTACAGGGTGTTGGGGGGAGAGGAGAGTGGGATTAGACATGTGGAATATTACAGGGTGTTGGGGAGAGGAGAGTGGGATTAGACATGTGGAATATTACAGGGTGTTGGGAGAGTGGGATTAGACATGGTGGAATATTACAGGGTGTTGGGGAGAGAGGAGAGTGGGATTAGACATGTGGAATATTACAGGGTGTTGGGGAGAGAGGAGAGTGGGATTAGACATGTGGAATATTACAGGGTGTTGGGAGAGAGGAGAGTGGGATTAGACATGTGGAATATTACAGGGTGTTGGGGAGAGAGGAGAGTGGGATTAGACATGTGGAATATTACAGGGTGTTGGGGAGAGAGGAGAGTGGGATTAGACATGTGGAATATTACAGGGTGTTGGGGAGAGAGGAGAGTGGGATTAGACATGTGGAATATTACAGGGTGTTGGGGGAGAGGAGAGTGGGATTAGACATGTGGAATATTACAGGGTGTTGGGGGAGAGAGGAGAGTGGGATTAGACATGTGGAATATTACGGTGTTGGGGAGAGAGGAGAGTGGGATTAGACATGTGGAATATTACAGGGTGTTGGGGAGAGAGGAGAGTGGGATTAGACATGTGGAATATTACAGGGTGTTGGGGGAGAGGAGAGTGGGATTAGACATGTGGAATATTACAGGGTGTTGGGAGAGTGGGATTAGACATGTGGAATATTACAGGGTGTTGGGGAGAGAGGAGAGTGGGATTAGACATGTGGAATATTACAGGGTGTTGGGGAGAGAGGAGAGTGGGATTAGACATGTGGAATATTACAGGGTGTTGGGGAGAGAGGAGAGTGGGATTAGACATGTGGAATATTACAGGGTGTTGGGGGAGAGGAGAGTGGGATTAGACATGTGGAATATTACAGGGTGTTGGGAGAGAGGAGAGTGGGATTAGACATGTGGAATATTACAGGGTGTTGGGGAGAGAGGAGAGTGGGATTAGACATGTGGAATATTACAGGGTGTTGGGGAGAGAGGAGAGTGGGATTAGACATGTGGAATATTACAGGGTGTTGGGAGAGAGGAGAGTGGGATTAGACATGTGGAATATTACAGGGTGTTGGGGAGAGAGGAGAGTGGGATTAGACATGTGGAATATTACAGGGTGTTGGGGAGAGAGGAGAGTGGGATTAGACATGTGGAATATTACAGGGTGTTGGGGGAGAGGAGAGTGGGATTAGACATGTGGAATATTACAGGGTGTTGGGAGAGAGGAGAGTGGGATTAGACATGTGGAATATTACAGGGTGTTGGGGAGAGAGGAGAGTGGGATTAGACATGTGGAATATTACAGGGTGTTGGGGAGAGAGGAGAGTGGGATTAGACATGTGGAATATTACAGGGTGTTGGGGAGAGAGGAGAGTGGGATTAGACATGTGGAATATTACAGGGTGTTGGGGAGAGAGGAGAGTGGGATTAGACATGTGGAATATTACAGGGTGTTGGGGAGAGAGGAGAGTGGGATTAGACATGTGGAATATTACAGGGTGTTGGGGAGAGGAGAGTGGGATTAGACATGTGGAATATTACAGGGTGTTGGGGAGAGAGGAGAGTGGGATTAGACATGTGGAATATCACAGGGTGTTGGGGAGAGAGGAGAGTGGGATTAGACATGTGGAATATTACAGGGTGTTGGGGAGAGAGGAGAGTGGGATTAGACATGTGGAATATTACAGGGTGTTGGGGAGAGAGGAGAGTGGGATTGTGGCGGTCCTGGTACAGATAGCCCATAAACATGAATGACTTTGTCTGATGCTTCGAATATGCTTATATACCATGTCTAAAATAGATGTGATACAAGATGGCTGACTCCTGTATGTCATAAAATGTACTAGACTTGTTACGCAATATTTACTTCTAATGTACCTTTCACCTACTTTGTAAGTACTACTTATGTTGTAACTTTAACAGTACTTTTAAAGTACTTTAGCTCCTCCTCTTAGAAGAGTATATAAGGAGCAGTACGCCTCGGGATCAGTACCTTCTTCCGCATCTGCAGCTGAATCAAGCTACAAGATCTGAGCAAGACTTCCGACATCATCCGATTTACCTGATCTTCAGAATCAAGACAGACTCGTCGGTCCTGATCCTAGAAAAGGGCGACTGACTCCGTAAGTATAAATTAACTTTATGTAATTTGTATTTAAACTAAACAGAGGAGGAGTATAGTTGATTCTTGTTGAAACTTCTGTTTAAACCTAATTTCCTATAAAAACCATTATTGAAATAAAAAGCCAATTACCTTGAAAAGATTACCTATTATTGACTGGATAATTAATAGTGCTAAGATAAATGAAGTGTGAGGCATAGAAGATACGAATCCGCCTGTGTCTGGCGATCACGGGATAGACCCAGATCACCCTTCTCAAACCGACATATAGGACAAACAGTTCTGTCGACTATCTCCCTAGTTAATCGCCGCTCTTGTAGCACATTTTCCTAACAGGGTCTTAACTTGTGATTCTATACCTTGAAGAATATTCCTACTTACAGTGAGTTAATCTGTATAAGAGAATATACAAGGATTTATTGGAATTACAAGGACTCCCCTCGGAAGGCTACTTAGTAGTTATCTAGGAACCGTCGCAGGATTAGACGTGGAATATTACAGGGTGTTGGGGGGAGAGGAGAGTGGGATTAGACATGTGGAATATTACAGGGTGTTGGGGAGAGAGGAGAGTGGATTAGACATGTGGAATATTACAGGGTGTTGGGGAGAGAGGAGAGTGGGATTAGACATGTGGAATATTACAGGGTGTTGGGGAGAGAGGAGAGTGGGATGAGACATGTGGAATATTACAGGATGTTGGGGGGAGAGGAGAGTGGGATTCGACATGGTGGAATATTACAGGGTGTTGGGGAGAGAGGAGAGTGGGATTAGACAAGTGGAATATTACAGGGTGTTGGGGAGAGGAGAGTGGGATTAGACATGTGGAATATTACAGGGTGTTGGGGAGAGAGGAGAGTGGGATTAGACATGTGGAATATTACAGGGTGTTGGGGAGAGAGGAGAGTGGGATTAGACATGTGGAATATTACAGGGTGTTGGGGAGAGAGGAGAGTGGGATTAGACATGTGGAATATTACAGGGTGTTGGGGAGAGAGGAGAGTGGGATTAGACATGTGGAATATTACAGGGTGTTGGGGGAGAGAGGAGAGTGGGATTAGACATGTGGAATATTACAGGGTGTTGGGGGAGAGAGGAGAGTGGGATTAGACATGTGGAATATTACAGGGTGTTGGGGAGAGAGGAGAGTGGGATTAGACATGTGGAATATTACAGGGTGTTGGGAGAGAGGAGAGTGGGATTAGACATGTGGAATATTACAGGGTGTTGGGGAGAGGAGAGTGGGATTAGACATGTGGAATATTACAGGGTGTTGGGGGGGAGAGGAGAGTGGGATTAGACATGTGGAATATTACAGGGTGTTGGGGAAAGAGAGTGGGATTAGACATGTGGAATATTACAGGGTGTTGAGGAGAGTGGGATAAGCATGTGGAATATTACAGGGTGTTGGGGAGAGAGGAGAGTGGGATTAGACATGTGGAATATTACAGGGTGTTGGGGAGAGAGGAGATTGGGATCAGACATGTGGAATATTACAGGGTGTTGGGGAGAGAGGAGAGTGGGATTAGACATGTGGAATATTACAGGGTGTGGGGAGAGGAGAGTGGGATTAGACATGTGGAATATTACAGGGTGTTGGGGAGAGAGGAGAGTGGGATTAGACATGTGGAATATTACAGGCTGTTGGGGAGAGAGGAGAGTGGGATTAGACATGTGGAATATTACAGGGTGTTGGGGAGAGAGGAGTGGGATTAGACATGTGGAATATTACAGGGTGTTGGGGAGAGAGGAGAGTGGGATTAGACATGTGGAATATTACAGGGTGTTGGGAGAGAGGAGAGTGGGATTAGACATGTGGAATATTACAGGGTGTTGGGAGAGAGGAGAGTGGGATTAGACATGTGGAATATTACAGGGTGTTGGGGAGAGGAGATGGGATTAGACATGTGGAATATTACAGGGTGTTGGGAGAGAGGAGAGTGGGATTAGACATGTGGAATATTACAGGGTGTTGGGGGAGAGAGGAGAGTGGGATTAGACATGTGGAATATTACAGGGTGTTGGGGAGAGAGGAGAGTGGGATTAGACATGTGGAATATTACAGGGTGTTGAGGAGAGTGGGATAAGCATGTGGAATATTACACGGTGTTGGGGAGAGGAGAGTGGGATTAGACATGTGGAATATTACAGGGTGTTGGGAGAGAGGAGAGTGGGATTAGGCATGTGGAATATTACAGGGTGTTGGGAGAGAAGAGAGTGGGATTAGACATGTGGAATATTACAGGGTGTTGGGGGAGAGGAGAGTGGGATTAGACATGTGGAATATTACAGGGTGTTGGGGAGAGAGGAGAGTGGGATTAGACATGTGGAATATTACAGGGTGTTGGGGAGAGGAGAGTGGGATTAGACATGTGGAATATTACAGGCTGTTGGGGAGAGAGGAGAGTGGGATTAGACATGTGGAATATTACAGGGTGTTGGGGAGAGGAGAGTGGGATTAGACATGTGGAATATTACAGGGTGTTGGGGAGAGAGGAGAGTGGGATTAGACATGTGGAATATTACAGGGTGTTGGGAGAGTGGGATTAGACATGGTGGAATATTACAGGGTGTTGGGGAGAGAGGAGAGTGGGATTAGACATGTGGAATATTACAGGGTGTTGGGAGAGTGGGATTAGACATGGTGGAATATTACAGGGTGTTGGGGAGAGAGGAGAGTGGGATTAGACATGTGGAATATTACAGGGTGTTGAGGAGAGTGGGATAAGCATGTGGAATATTACACGGTGTTGGGGAGAGAGGAGAGTGGGATTAGACATGTGGAATATTACAGGGTGTTGGGGAGAGAGGAGAGTGGGATTAGACATGTGGAATATTACAGGGTGTTGGGAGAGAGGAGAGTGGGATTAGACATGTGGAATATTACAGGGTGTTGGGGGAGAGGAGAGTGGGATTAGACATGTGGAATATTACAGGGTGTTGGGGAGAGAGGAGAGTGGGATTAGACATGTGGAATATTACAGGGTGTTGGGAGAGAGGAGAGTGGGATTAGACATGTGGAATATTACAGGGTGTTGGGGAGAGGAGAGTGGGATTAGACATGTGGAATATTACAGGGTGTTGGGGAGAGAGGAGAGTGGGATTAGACATGTGGAATATTACAGGGTGTTGGGGAGAGGAGAGTGGGATTAGACATGTGGAATATTACAGGGTGTTGGGGAGAGAGGAGAGTGGGATTAGACATGTGGAATATTACAGGGTGTTGGGGAGAGGAGAGTGGAATTAGACATGTGGAATATTACAGGGTGTTGGGAGAGAGGAGAGTGGGATTAGACCTGGTGGAATATTACAGGGTGTTGGGGAGAGAGGAGAGTGGGATTAGACATGTGGAATATTACAGGGTGTTGGGGAGAGAGGAGAGTGGGATTAGACATGTGGAATATTACAGGGTGTTGGGGGAGAGAGGAGAGTGGGATTAGACATGTGGAATATTACAGGGTGTTGGGAGAGAGGAGAGTGGGATTAGACATGTGGAATATTACAGGGTGTTCGGGAGAGAGGAGAGTTGGATTAGACATGTGGAATATTACAGGGTGTTGGGGAGAGAGGAGAGTGGGATTAGACATGTGGAATATTACAGGGTGTTGGGGGGGAGAGGAGAGTGGGATTAGACATGTGGAATATTACAGGGTGTTGGGGAGAGAGGAGAGTGGGATTAGACATGTGGAATATTACAGGGTGTTGGGGAGAGAGGAGAGTGGGATTAGACATGGTGGAATATTACAGGGTGTTGGGAGAGTGGGATTAGACATGGTGGAATATTACAGGGTGTTGGGGAGAGAGGAGAGTGGGATTAGACATGTGGAATATTACAGGGTGTTGGGGAGAGAGGAGAGTGGGATTAGACATGTGGAATATTACAGGGTGTTGGGAGAGAGGAGAGTGGGATTAGACATGTGGAATATTACAGGGTGTTGGGGAGAGGAGAGTGGGATTAGACATGTGGAATATTACAGGGTGTTGGGGAGAGAGGAGAGTGGGATTAGACATGTGGAATATTACAGGGTGTTGGGGGAGAGAGGAGAGTGGGATTAGACATGTGGAATATTACAGGGTGTTGGGGAGAGAGGAGAGTGGGATTAGACATGTGGAATATTACAGGGTGTTGGGAGAGAGGAGAGTGGGATTAGACATGTGGAATATTACAGGGTGTTGGGGAGAGGAGAGTGGGATTAGACATGTGGAATATTACAGGGTGTTGGAGGGAGAGTGGGATTAGACATGTGGAATATTACAGGGTGTTGGGAGAGAGGAGTGGGATTAGACATGTGGAATATTACAGGGTGTTGGGGAGAGAGGAGAGTGGGATTAGACATGTGGAATATTACAGGGTGTTGGGAGAGAGGAGAGTGGGATTAGACATGTGGAATATTACAGGGTGTTGGGGAGAGAGGAGAGTGGGATTAGACATGTGGAATATTACAGGGTGTTGGGGAGAGAGGAGAGTGGGATTAGACATGTGGAATATTACAGGGTGTTGGGAGAGAGGAGAGTGGGATTAGACATGTGGAATATTACAGGGTGTTGGGGAGAGAGGAGAGTTGGATTAGACATGTGGAATATTACAGGGTGTTGGGGAGAGAGGAGAGTGGGATTAGACATGTGGAATATTACAGGGTGTTGGGGAGAGAGGAGAGTGGGATTAGACATGTGGAATATTACAGGGTGTTGGGGGGGAGAGGAGAGTGGGATTAGACATGTGGAATATTACAGGGTGTTGGGGAGAGAGGAGAGTGGGATTAGACATGTGGAATATTACAGGGTGTTGGGGGAGAGGAGAGTGGGATTAGACATGTGGAATATTACAGGGTGTTGGGGAGAGGGGAGAGTGGGATTAGACATGTGGAATATTACAGGGTGTTGGGGAGAGAGGAAAGTGGGATTAGACATGTGGAATATTACAGGGTGTTGGGGAGAGGGGAGAGTGGGATTAGACATGTGGAATATTACAGGGTGTTGGGGGAGAGGAGAGTGGGATTAGACATGTGGAATATTACAGGGTGTTGGGAGAGAGGAGAGTGGGATTAGACATGTGGAATATTAAAGGGTGTTGGGGAGAGGGAGAGTGGGATTAGACATGTGGAATATTACAGGGTGTTGGGGAGAGAGGAGAGTGGGATTAGACATGTGGAATATTACAGGGTGTTGGGGAGAGGAGAGTGGGATTAGACGTGGAATATTACAGGGTGTTGGGGAGAGAGGAGAGTGGGATTAGACATGTGGAATATTACAGGGTGTTGGGGAGAGAGGAGAGTGGGATTAGACATGTGGAATATTACAGGGTGTTGGGGAGAGGAGAGTGGGATTAGACATGTGGAATATTACAGGGTGTTGGGGAGAGAGGAGAGTGGGATTAGACATGTGGAATATTACAGGGTGTTGGGAGAGAGGAGAGTGGGATTAGACATGTGGAATATTACAGGGTGTTGGGAGAGAGGAGAGTGGGATTAGACATGTGGAATATTACAGGGTGTTGGAGAGAGGAGAGTGGGATTAGACATGTGGAATATTACAGGGTGTTGGGAGAGAGGAGAGTGGGATTAGACATGTGGAATATTACAGGGTGTTGGAGAGAGGAGAGTGGGATTAGACATGTGGAATATTACAGGGTGTTGGGGAGAGAGGAGAGTGGGATTAGACATGGTGGAATATTACAGGGTGTTGGGAGAGAGGAGTGGGATTAGACATGTGGAATATTACAGGGTGTTGGGGAGAGAGGAGAGTGGGATTAGACATGTGGAATATTACAGGGTGTTGGGAGAGAGGAGAGTGGGATTAGACATGTGGAATATTACAGGGTGTTGGGAGAGAGGAGAGTGGGATTAGACATGGTGGAATATTACAGGGTGTTGGGGAGAGAGGAGAGTGGGATTAGACATGTGGAATATTACAGGGTGTTGGGGTGAGAGGAGAGTGGGATTAGACATGTGGAATATTACAGGGTGTTGGGGAGAGAGGAGAGTGGGATTAGACATGTGGAATATTACAGGGTGTTGGGAGAGAGGAGAGTGGGATTAGACATGTGGAATATTACAGGGTGTTGGGGAGAGAGGAGAGTGGGATTAGACATGTGGAATATTACAGGGTGTTGGGGAGAGGAGAGTGGGATTAGACATGTGGAATATTACAGGGTGTTGGGGAGAGGAGAGTGGGATTAGACATGTGGAATATTACAGGGTGTTGGGAGAGAGGAGAGTGGGATTAGACATGTGGAATATTACAGGGTGTTGGGGAGAGAGGAGAGTGGGATTAGACATGTGGAATATTACAGGGTGTTGGGGAGAGGAGAGTGGGATTAGACATGTGGAATATTACAGGGTGTTGGGAGAGAGGAGAGTGGGATTAGACATGTGGAATATTACAGGGTGTTGGGGAGAGAGGAGAGTGGGATTAGGCATGTGGAATATTACAGGGTGTTGGGGAGAGAGGAGTGGGATTAGACATGTGGTATATTACAGGGTGTTGGGGAGAGAGGAGAGTGGGATTAGACATGTGGAATATTACAGGGTGTTGGGAGAGAGGAGAGTGGGATTAGACATGTGGAATATTACAGGGTGTTGGGGAGAGAGGAGAGTGGGATTAGACATGTGGAATATTACAGGGTGTTGGGGAGAGGAGAATGGGATTAGACATGTGGAATATTACAGGGTGTTGGGGAGAGAGGAGTGTGGGATTAGACATGTGGAATATTACAGGGTGTTGGGGAGAGAGGAGAGTGGGATTAGACATGTGGAATATTACAGGGTGTTGGGGAGAGAGGAGAGTGGGATTAGACATGTGGAATATTACAGGGTGTTGGGGAGACAGGAGAGTGGGATTAGACATGTGGAATATTACAGGGTGTTGGGAGAGAGGAGAGTGGGATTAGACATGTGGAATATTACACGGTGTTGGGGAGAGAGGAGAGTGGGATTAGACATGTGGAATATGACAGGGTGTTGGGCGAGAGGAGAGTGGGATTAGACATGTGGAATATTACAGGGTGTTGGGGAGACAGGAGAGTGGGATTAGACATGTGGAATATTGCAGGGTGTTGGGAGAGAGGAGAGTGGGATTAGACATGTGGAATATTACAGGGTGTTGGGGAGACAGGAGAGTGGGATTAGACATGTGGAATATTACAGGGTGTTGGGGAGAGAGGAGAGTGGGATTAGACATGTGGAATATTACAGGGTGTTGGGGAGAGAGGAGAGTGGGATTAGACATGTGGAATATTACAGGGTGTTGGGGAGAGGGGAGAGTGGGATTAGACATGTGGAATATTACAGGGTGTTGGGGGGAGAGGAGAGTGGGATTAGACATGTGGAATATTACAGGGTGTTGGGGAGAGGGGAGAGTGGGATTAGACATGTGGAATATTACAGGGTGTTGGGGGGAGAGGAGAGTGGGATTAGACATGTGGAATATTACAGGGTGTTGGGGAGAGAGGAGATTGGGATTAGACATGTGGAATATTACAGGGTGTTGGGGAGAGAGGAGAGTGGGATTAGACATGTGGAATATTACAGGGTGTTGGGGGGAGAGGAGAGTGGGATTAGACATGTGGAATATTACAGGGTGTTGGGGAGAGAGGAGAGTGGGATTAGACATGTGGAATATTACAGGGTGTTGGGGGAGAGGAGAGTGGGATTAGACATGTGGAATATTACAGGGTGTTGGGGAGAGAGGAGAGTGGGATTAGACATGGTGGAATATTACAGGGTGTTGGGGAGAGAGGAGAGTGGGATTAGACATGTGGAATATTACAGGGTGTTGGGCGAGAGGAGAGTGGGATTAGACATGTGGAATATTACAGGGTGTTGGGAGAGAGGAGAGTGGGATTAGACATGTGGAATATTACAGGGTGTTGGGGAGAGAGGAGAGTGGGATTAGACATGGTGGAATATTACAGGGTGTTGGGCGAGAGGAGAGTGGGATTAGACATGTGGAATATTACAGGGTGTTGGGGAGAGAGGAGAGTGGGATTAGACATGTGGAATATTACACGGTGTTGGGGAGAGAGGAGAGTGGGATTAGACATGTGGAATATTACACGGTGTTGGGGAGAGAGGAGAGTGGGATTAGACATGTGGAATATTACAGGGTGTTGGGAGAGAGGAGAGTGGGATTAGACATGTGGAATATTACAGGGTGTTGGGGAGAGAGGAGAGTGGGATTAGACATGTGGAATATTACAGGGTGTTGGGGAGAGAGGAGAGTGGGATTAGACATGTGGAATATTACAGGGTTTTCGGGAGAGAGGAGAGTGGGATTAGACATGTGGAATATTACAGGGTGTTGGGGAGAGAGGAGAGTGGGATTAGACATGTGGAATATTACAGGGTGTTGGGGAGAGAGGAAAGTGGGATTAGACATGTGGAATATTACAGGGTGTTGGGGAGGAGAGTGGGATTAGACATGTGGAATATTACAGGGTGTTGGGGGAGAGGAGAGTGGGATTAGACATGTGGAATATTACAGGGTGTTGGGAGAGAGGAGAGTGGGATTAGACATGTGGAATATTACAGGGTGTTGGGGAGAGAGGAGAGTGGGATTAGACATGTGGAATATTACAGGGTGTTGGGGAGAGAAGAGTGGGATTAGACATGTGGAATATTACAGGGTGTTGGGAGAGAGGAGAGTGGGATTAGACATGTGGAATATTACAGGGTGTTTGGGGGAGAGGAGAGTGGGATTAGACATGGTGGAATATTACAGGGTGTTGGGGAGAGAGGAGAGTGGGATTAGACATGTGGAATATTACAGGGTGTTGGGGAGAGAAGCGTGGGATTAGACATGTGGAATATTACAGGGTGTTGGGGAGAGAAGAGTGGGATTAGACATGTGGAATATTACAGGGTGTTGGGAGAGAGGAGAGTGGGATTAGACGTGTGGAATATTACAGGGTGTTTGGGGGAGAGGAGAGTGGGATTAGACATGTGGAATATTACAGGGTGTTGGGAGAGAGGAGAGTGGGATTAGACATGTGGAATATTACAGGGTGTTGGGGAGAGAGGAGAGTGGGATTAGACATGTGGAATATTACAGGGTGTTGGGGGAGAGGAGAGTGGGATTAGACATGTGGAATATTACAGGGTGTTGGGGAGAGAGGAGAGTGGGATTAGACATGTGGAATATTACAGGGTGTTGGGGAGAGAGGAGAGTGGGATTAGACATGTGGAATATTACAGGGTGTTGGGGAGAGAGGAGAGTGGGATTAGACATGTGGAATATTACAGGGTGTTGAGGAGAGTGGGATAAGCATGTGGAATATTACACGGTGTTGGGGAGAGAGGAGAGTGGGATTAGACATGTGGAATATTACAGGCTGTTGGGGAGAGGAGAGTGGGATTAGACATGTGGAATATTACAGGGTGTTGGGGAGAGAGGAGAGTGGGTTTAGACATGTGGAATATTACAGGGTGTTGGGAGAGAGGAGAGTGGGATTAGACATGTGGAATATTACAGGGTGTTGGGGAGAGGAGAGTGGGATTAGACATGTGGAATATTACAGGGTGTTGGGGAGAGGAGAGTGGGATTAGACATGTGGAATATTACAGGGTGTTGAGGAGAGTGGGATAAGCATGTGGAATATTACACGGTGTTGGGGAGAGAGGAGAGTGGGATTAGACATGTGGAATATTACAGGGTGTTGGGGAGAGGAGAGTGGGATTAGACATGTGGAATATTACAGGGTGTTGGGGAGAGGAGAGTGGGATTAGACATGTGGAATATTACAGGGTGTTGGGGGAGAGAGGAGAGTGGGAGTAGACATGTGGAATATTACAGGGTGTTGGGAGAGAGGAGAGTGGGATTAGACATGTGGAATATTACAGGGTGTTGGGGAGAGAGGAGAGTGGGATTAGACATGTGGAATATTACAGGGTGTTGGGGAGAGAGGAGAGTGGGATTAGACATGTGGAATATTACAGGGTGTTGGGGAGAGAGGAGAGTGGGATTAGACATGTGGAATATTACAGGGTGTTGGGAGAGAGGAGAGTGGGATTAGACATGTGGAATATTACAGGGTGTTGGGGAGAGAGGAGAGTGGGATTAGACATGTGGAATATTACAGGGTGTTGGGGGAGAGGAGAGTGGGATTAGACATGTGGAATATTACAGGGTGTTGGAGAGAGGAGAGTGGGATTAGACATGTGGAATATTACAGGGTGTTGGGGGAGAGGAGAGTGGGATTAGACATGTGGAATATTATAGGGTGTTGGGAGAGAGGAGAGTGGGATTAGACATGTGGAATATTACAGGGTGTTGGGGAGAGAGGAGTGGGATTAGACATGTGGGCCTAGAAATTCAGTTGGCGCCACGCCAGGGCTTTAGCGCCGGAAAGTTAGCGCCGGCGCTAAGTCCCCCTGCGCGCGCCAAAAATTCAGTAGCGCCGCGCCCAAACGGCTGCCGGCGCTACTGAAGGGTGTTTGCGCCTGGAAATGGGCGCTACCTGCCGCATTGTGGCGCTATTCCGGCGATGCGGCGCCCGATGCGGTGCAGCAGGCTCGGGAAGTGTAGGCCTCCTCCTTCAGTTAAAGAGGAGCTGCCTGCACCCGCCCGCTGGGCGGTAAAATCTTCACAAAAATGAGCCCGGCACCGCGGGGAAGTGCCGGGCTCGCAGCCCAGAAGCATCTGTTCCGCGGGGGGGGGGGGGGGGGGGTGGAGGAGTCCGGGGAGGGAGGTGCGGGCAGGCGGCCGGCGGGAAAGCGGCCGGCCGCCGCGCTACCTTAATGCGCTGGCGCAAACTCCTGTAAGACTCGGTTGCCAGAGTCTTAGTTGCGGCTGCCACGGGCGAGGCGGCCGCAACTCAATTTCGGCGCTGGGGCCCGTCACCACGGCAACCGGGACGCTGCGCACACCGATGACGTCATCGGTGCCGGCGCAGCGCAACCGGTCTACCGCCGATGGTAGGGCCCCAGGGAATTTCTGAACCGGCTGTAAGTCCAGCGCAATGACCTCTAGCGCCGCAAAATGGGCGCAAAGCCCACTCAATTTCTAGGCCGTGGAATATTACAGAGTGTTGGGGAGAGAGGAGAGTGGGATTAGACATGTGGAATATTACAGGGTGTTGGGGAGAGAGGAGAGTGGGATTAGACATGTGGAATATTACAGGGTGTTGGGGGAGAGGAGAGTGGGATTAGACATGTGGAATATTACAGGGTGTTGGGGAGAGGAGAGCGGGATTAGACATGTGGAATATTACAGGGTGTTGGGGAGAGGAGAGCGGGATTAGACATGTGGAATATTACAGGGTGTTGGGGAGAGGAGAGTGGGATTAGACATGTGGAATATTACAGGGTGTTGGGGAGAGGAGAGCGGGATTAGACATGTGGAATATTACAGGTTGTTGGGGAGAGAGGAGTGGGATTAGACATGTGGAATATTACAGGGTGTTGGGGAGAGAGGAGAGTGGGATTAGACATGTGGAATATTACAGGGTGTTGGGGAGAGGAGAGTGGGATTAGACATGTGGAATATTACAGGGTGTTGGGGAGAGAGGAGAGTGGGATTAGACATGTGGAATATTACAGGGTGTTGGGGAGAGAGGAGAGTGGGATTAGACATGTGGAATATTACAGGGTGTTGGGGGAGAGGAGAGTGGGATTAGACATGTGGAATATTACTGGGTGTTGGGGGGAGAGGAGCGTGGGATTAGACATGTGGAATATTACAGGGTGTTGGGGAGAGAGGAGTGGGATTAGACATGTGGAATATTACAGGGTGTTGGGGAGAGAGGAGAGTGGGATTAGACATGTGGAATATTACAGGGTGTTGGGGAGAGAGGAGAGTGGGATTAGACATGGGGGTTGATGTGGAGAAAAACTCTGGTGCAGACTTAACGGCTTACAAGCCCAGCTGTGTGCTGGGACATTCTATGATTTACCAACCAATGGAAACAATCTTTCACTATTTATCCTCTCAAAACCTTTCATGATGTTTAAAGCCTTTATTAGATCCCCCTTAACTTCTGGTTGTCTTGAAAAATGCAGCAACTTCTGAGCCTTTCTTTACCTCTTTCGTGGAATCACTCCAGTGTTAGTTCATTGTACCCGCCCCGTGCCTCTAATATCCTTCCTATAATGGGGAACCCAGAACTCATGTAATACTCCAACAATGGCCTAACTAATTTCTTATACGTCACTTCCTTCCTTTCATATTTAATAGCCACATGCGAAAACGTAGAATACTATTTGCCTCTTCTGAAAAAATATCAGCCTTTTCTATCTGAATCCTCACCGTTAAATATCTCCGTACCTGAACCCTCACCGTGAAACATCTCCGTACCTGAACCTTCACCGATAAACATCTCCGTACCTGAACCCTCACCGATAAACATCTCCGTACCTGAACCCTCACCGTGAAACATCTCCGTACCTGAACCCTCACCGATAAACATCTCCGTACCTGAACCCTCACCGATAAACATCTCCGTACCTGAACCTTCACCGATAAACATCTCCGTACCTGAACCCTCACCGATAAACATCTCCGTACCTGAACCCTCACTTTTAACCATCTCTGTACCTGAGCCCTCACCTTTAACCATCTCTGTACCTGAACCCTCACTTTTAACCATCTCTGTACCTGAGCCCTCACCTTTAACCATCTCTGTACCTGAGCCCTCACCTTTAACCATCTCCGTACCTGAACCCTCACCTTTAACCATCTCTGTACCTGAGCCCTCACCTTTAACCATCTCTGTACCTGAACCCTCACCTTTAACCATCTCTGTACCTGAACCCTCACTTTTAACCATCTCTGTACCCGAGCCCTCACCTTTAACCATCTCCGTACCTGAACCCTCACCTTTAACCATCTCCGTACCTGAACCCTCACCTTTAACCATCTCCGTACCTGAACCCTCACCGTTAAACGTCTCCGTACCTGAACCCTCACCGTTAAACGTCTCCGTACCTGAACCCTCACCTTTAACCATCTCCGTACCTGAACCCTCACTTTTAACCATCTCTGTACCCGAGCCCTCACCGTTAAACGTCTCCGTACCTGAACCCTCACCTGTAAACACCTCTGTACAATTTAATTGTTCTTTTCCCAAAATGTACTACTTCACACATTAAACTACATCTGCCCCAGCCATCCCACAATCCATGTGGCTAGATTCCCTTTAACAGCCGGTGCCTTCATTTTTGTTGCCAGCCTTTTATGAAGCATTTCGTTAAGTCGACCAGACAGTATCTTGTGAAGCAAGGATAACTGCAGACTGAGGATGAACCGAGTTTGATACTGGTACAATAAAGCCATCTGTATAAACCCCATATCAATTTTTATTGTTAGGCCTGAATCCTTCAAAAAACTCTTCCATGCATTAAGTGCCATTTAATTAATCATTAATCTTTGTGATTTAGATTTTTTAAATCCGAACCTCCTGGTTTTGTTTTAGTTCGCCAGGTTTCCCCTTATGAACTTCTCCCGTCTCCAGATCCTCAAATGCTCCATACATAGAATCTGGAAGGAAGAAAAAAAACCACACCGTGTGAAAACACCTGAAAACAGTAACAGACGGGGGCAATGTTCACTGAGCGTAGGTGGAAAACAGCCAGTAGCAGATCCACAACGGAAAGGAGAACCGGCCAGGGTGTAGAATGTTCCCCGTCCCCATCGAGAGCTCAGCCAATGAAAATATCCTACTCCTGCAGGTCAGAGGAGGGTGGGTGGATGGGAAGGGGTCAGAGTGAATGACGCATTGAATTCAGCCAAGAGACTACCTAAATCACTGTCCTCGTGTTCAATGCCCCGTGACTGTGAATTTAACATGTTGGCAACAGCACCCAAAAGGAACAAAAATCTTTGTCGTGGGACGCCCTCCCTGGTGGAATGAATCTCTCCATTTATTTTATTGCCTCAAGTTTGACCCAGCACAATAATTCTATACAGCTCAAACCCCTCTTCAGATATAAGCCAAGTTTGGGAGGACAGGGTCTATAATTGCATTTCTGGGTGCTGTTCAGCAATCGAGAATTCACCAGTATTACTGTATCTCCCACCTACCATCTTCTCCAAGGAGAGTGGTCGCATCCTTATCCGATTCCCATTTTCCAGTCACAAAACAGTCCCGGACACTGTTCATTACCTGTGCAAACAGAATAAACACTCTCAGCGCAAACACTCATCATTTAAAAAAAAAAAAGCTTCTTCCCCTCACTTTTGACTGGTGAGGTATCAACTCCTTTGGAAAAGGAAAGAAATTGCAGGGCTATGTGGAAAGAGTGGAACTAATTGGAGAGCTCTTTCAAAGAGCCGGCACAGGTGCGATGGGCCGAACGGCCTCCTTCTGTGCTGTATGATTCTATGAAATTGTTGGATCATGTTGCATTTTCTAATTGTTTTTTTTTTACTGTGGAAAATAATTCACTCACACCCCGGCAAAAACCACTCGGCTCTACCACACTGTAGAAAAAAATAAACCAACACCCAAGAAAGCAAAAGCTTCTGGCTCGCTCTGTCTGGGGCAAGAGTCGGTCTGTAGTCTGCTCTCCTCAACCTCTCGACAGCCTTTGATATGGACGACCATGTCGTCCTCCTCCTATGCCCCTCAATTATCCAGCTGGGTGGGACTGCTTTGTTCCACCCGATTGTACCAAGTATATCCCAGCAATGGCTTCTATTCCACACTGTCATTGTGGGAGTCTCCAAGGATCCATTCTTGGCCCCCTCATCTTCCTGCTGCTCTTTGGCAACATCACCCACAGATGGGGAACCAGCTTTTACATAAACGCTAATGACACCCAGCTCCATCTCCCCACCATCTCACAACTCCTCCACCACCTCGGTGTTGTCAGACTGCTTGTCCAACATCCCGTCTTGGATAAACCACAACTTCCTTCAGCTGAACATTGGGAAAACTGAAGCCATCGTCTTCGCTCCCTGCCACAAACTCCATTCTCTAGCCACCGATTCCATCCCCTCCCTGGCCACTGTCTCAGGCTAAACCAGATAGTTCTCAACCTTAGTATCCTCTTCGACCTTGAGCCGAGCTTCCAACCCTAACATTGCCTGTCTTCACCCCTGCTTCAGCTCATCTGCTGCTGAAACCCTCATCCATAACTTTGTCACCTCCAGAATCTACTATTCCAACGCTCTCCTGGCCGGCCGCCCATCTTCCACCCACCATAAACTTGAGCTCATCCAACACACTGCTGCCCGTATTCTAACCTGCACCAAGTCCCCTTCACCCATCTCCTGTGCTCGCTGACCTACACTGGCTCCTGGTCCACGAACACCTCACCCTTCCCTATATCTGTAACCACCTCCAGCCCCAAAATCCTCCGAGAACGCTGCGATCCTCCAACTATGGCCCTCTTGTGCATCCCCCATACCTTTCACCCCACCACTGACGGCCGTGTCTGCAACAGTCTCGCCCCTAAATCTGGGATTCCCTCTTCAAACTCTCCCTTCTGCTCTCTTTGACCAAGCCATTAGTCACCCATCCTAATATCCCCTTATACAGGAAACTTTCGTTTAACCGGAGGTTAAATGTCCGGAAAGCTCTATCCACCAGCAAAATTCAGGAGTCGGTTCAGATAAGTTTTTTTACTTCTCGTTGCTTTTTTTTTTCCAGTCGTGGCTCTGCAAGGTCTAGCTGAATCTGTTGCTTAGCTACAGAGACGCTTGCAAGCTGCGGCCGACTGTTTTGAAGCTGTTGCAACAGGGTTTGTTGCTAGATACGGAGCTCAGAAGCTCCGTATGTATGTTTTAACATTAGCGCTGGTTTCTACGGCAGTTTTGATGGGACGGCAACAGCTCGGTCCCGTCAGTGCCGGATACCAGAAAGTTTCCTGTAACAACACAAAACGCTGGAAAAACTCAGCAGGCTAGGCTGCTTTTGGCTCGGTGTCAATTTTTGTCTGATTACGCTCCTGTGAAACACCTGGTGACATTATATTACGCCAGAGGCGCTATATAAATGAAAGTTGTTTCGTTGTCAAGTTTCCATTAAGAAAGCAAGAGCTGCAGAAAGAAAGGGAATGACGCAAATTCACGGCCAACAGAAAAGCCTTTACCTGCACCAGGCTGAAAAGGAGAAAGAGCATTGCCATGCTCTTGAACAAGCAAGGAAAGGCTCTGTCGACAGCGAGTCCGATAGACTACACGTAGAACAAAGATGTACCGGCAAATCTTCTCAATGTCACGAAGCAGCAAAGCACTTGCAGCAGTTCCTTGTGTCAAACAGCAAACAGTATGAAGTAGATATTGAACACACGGGGTCTGCAATGCCGGGCCAGAAAGAATATCTTGTGCAAACTGAAGTTTGTTATACCTTTCTCTCTTCTGTTTACTTTCAATTGCTTAGTGACTCTCCCAGAGTGAATAAACTTTAGCAAATATTACATACCCGTTCCCAGGAACAGAAACATGTACCTCTCGGAGCGTGCACCATGGCAGAAAAAGCAAATGCACTGATGCAGTTTTTGGCATCTGGGTTTTTCTTTAAACTCTTTCTCCCTTCTTGCCGACGCTGACTGTCCTGGGACCAGTTCAACAGGCCCGGGCAGACTACCCGTAACCTACACAAGGCACCATTGCTCATGTGTGCGTCTCACGAACAAAGGTCAGCACGCTAACTCAACCTGATCTATCCTCACCTCACATCTACACTGGATGGCGATCAGGAGCAGCAGCTGTGGTTCACTGCCCCTTCCACAAGGGCGCTGGAGCCAATTCTAATCCCGGCATCGCAGACAAGAGCAGCCTTAGCTCACAGGCCAGGAATCAGAACTAGGATCTTGTGGTCTGTATGGGTTAGTGGGTGGGTGTTTACCCACCAAACCAGCAGGGGAGAGGGCTCTTAAAAACCACCACAGTGCTGCATTAGCTGGCCTGGAATTCCAAATACAAACACGTATTGTGAAGCAGAGCAGAAGGACAGAGATAGAATGAGAGGGCAGAATGATGGTCAAAGCAGTTTAACTCAAAATACATTTTGGACATAAGAATAGCAAATGGCAGTATATTGTAAAAATGGGGAGGCTCTGACGGACTAAAAGTGGGGGAGAGGGGTCGATGAACAAAGGGATTTGGGATTTAGGTGCACATGCCATTGGATGAGTTCACTGATCAAACAGTGACCCAAGGAGGCGTGGGGCTTCATCACAAGGAGTTTAGAAGATAAAAATCAAGGCAGTACTACTGCAGTTAGAGAGCGCTAGTCAGGTCTCACCTGGAATACTGTGCCCAATGTGGAGCCCAGACCCTTAGGAAAGATACACTCGCCTTGGAGAAAATCCAGTGCCAGTTCACCAGGATGGTATCTGGGGTGAGGGCACCGAGATATGACAACAAACTGGGCAAACAGGGATACAATTAAGGAGAGATATGATTAAGGTCTTTAGATTAATGAGGGAAACGGCTGCGCCATGGGAACGCAGAACAATGCGGCAAAACATTAGAATTCAAACTAAACCAGCTAAAAGCAAATCCACTTCACAATTTATTGCCTTCTGCTGACCTCTTCCAGGTCCCAGTCATGAGGGTTTTTCACGGAAAATATTGAGGAATCCAGGCCATTCCTCTTGCTTCTGGATTCTTTGTCAGGCCTGCTAACGTGGAAGATTCCTCCCAACGTATCACCACCTTCCTCATCCTCCTCTTTATCTTCATTGACTGAAAGCAAGATATAAAAGGGTCATTTTACGTCACTCCCATGCAAGCAGCCCATCACCGCCCCACTCCCTTAAAATGCGAGTGATAGATGTTGTCTGCGGCAGTTTAATGATACACGGGACCAGAAGGCGGCCATTCAGCCCCTCGAGCCTGTTCCGCTGTTCAATTAAATCATGACAGTTCTGTATCCCAACTCCATCTCCCCACCTTGGTTCCATAGCCCTCAATACCCTTGCCTAACAAAAATCTAAATGCTGCTGTTGTGGGGTTGACGCCCACCTTATACTTCTGGGAATTGGGTTGAAGTGCAGTCCCGACTGATGGGGTGAAACCTCCGACAGTTCACTCTAAGGGTCTTGGATGAGATAAGGTTTGGCTGCACCCGAGGGTATGGCCCCACCGCACAAAACTCTCCTAATCTGGGGTCTCACTCAGAGGCCACAGGAAGAGGATAGTGGAAATGTGTTAACTGTGCTCAACCTGGGTGGTCATTGGTGACTGAAATGGAAAGGGCTCTGTTCCTTGATCAGTATATTTTCAACAAAAAAACAATGTTTTTGGTAACGAAACTGCAAAGTAAATATGGAATGTGATTAGAATTATAGAAATGACAGCACAGCAGGAGACCGAAGCTACGGTAATCGAGGAGGTTGCTGGGATACTGTATGAGATAAAAATAAAGAGGTACTAGAAAGGCTGGCGGGCAGCAGCAGCAGTGGCGGCAGTGCGGACCTGGGAGGAGCGGCGAGGGCGATATAAAGAGAGCCCGAAGCGCAGGTAGGCCCCACAGCAGCAGCAGCGGCAGTGCGGACCTAGGAGGAGCGGCGCGGCGGCGATACCAACTCAGCACCGGCAGAATTTTCAAAGAGTGACATCAAAAGTCAAAAGTGATGTCGGCACAAGGGGAGGGAGCTGATTGAGGCCAGTGTCGGGAGCGGAGAGCGCGGCGGTACAAGGCTTACCAATCTCACAGGCTGGCGGCGGCGTTCCGGAGCCACGTCACGATTCAAAAAGTGACGCAGGCAAGAGGAAGCAGCTGATTGGGTGAGTACGGCCAGGTGAGTATTTATATACTACTCTATAGTTTGACAGTTAAGATTAATAGTTTATAAAGTTTAGACGGTCTTAATTTTTGTGGTTATAGTTTCTAAGGTCCCTGTTGTGTAACGGGGAGTGCTAGTAACCAAGGGCCCTTGAGTATATCATTTAATTGTAGTGTAATTAGTGGTATTGATTTGATTTAAATTAATTAAAGGGTAAGTCATGGCAGGACAGCTCGGCCCCGTGGCATGCTCCTCCTGCGCTATGTGGGAAATCAGGGCCAGTTCCTGTGTCCCTGACGACCATGTGTGCGGAAAATGTATCCAGCTGCAGCTACTGACAGACTGCATTGCGGCGCTGGAGCTGCGAATGGATACATACTGGAGCATTCGCGATGCTGAGAACATCGTGGATAGCGCGTTTAGAGAGTTGGTCACACTGCAGGTAAAGGCTGCACAGGCAGGAAGGGAATGGGTGACTGACAGGCAGAGTAGTAGGCGCAGGCAGGTAATGCAGGGGTCCCCTGTGGCAATCCCCCTCTCAAACAGATATACCACTTTGGAAATAACAACAGAAAATGCTGGAAAAACTCAGCAAGTCAGGCAACATCCGTGGAGAGAAATTTGAGTTGACGTTTCGGGTTTGACCCTTCTTCAAAACTGGAGAGAAAAGGAACTAGATCGAAGGCAGGGCTGCGATCGGACAAAAGAATAAAAGAACCAAAAGAAGTAAAAGAGATTAGAAGCTAGACGAGATGGTAATAGGCTGTGATTGGGTGTAAAGTGTACTAGCAGGGCAAAAGATAGCTGCCAGGTGTGAGAGAGAAACAAAAGGAAAGGGGGGGGGGGGAAAAGGAAAGGAGTGGAAAAATATAAGTGAAAATGAAATAGGGGCCGAGGTTATGATCTGAAATTGTTGAACTCGATATTGAGACCGGAAGGCTGCAGACTGCCTAATCGGAAGATGAGGTGCTGTTCCTCGAGTTTACGTTGAGCTTCCGTGGAACAGTACAAGAGGCCAAGGACGGTGAGGTCCGAGTGGGAATGGAGCGGTGAATTGAAATGACAGGTGACCGGTCACCTGTCATTTCAATTCACCGCTCCATTCCCACTCGGACCTCACCGTCCTTGGCCTCTTGTACTGTTCCACGGAAGCTCAACGTAAACTCGAGGAACAGCACCTCATCTTCCGATTAGGCAGTCTGCAGCCTTCCGGTCTCAATATCGAGTTCAACAATTTCAGATCATAACCTCGGCCCCTATTTCATTTTCACTTATATTTTTCCACTCCTTTCCTTTTCCCCCCCCCCCTTTCCTTTTGTTTCTCTCTCACACCTGGCAGCTATCTTTTGCCCTGCTAGTACACTTTACACCCAATCACAGCCTATTACCATCTCGTCTAGCTTCTAATCTCTTTTACTTCTTTTGGTTCTTTTATTCTTTTGTCCGATCGCAGCCCTGCCTTCGATCTAGTTCCTTTTCTCTCCAGTTTTGAAGAAGGGTCAAACCCGAAACGTCAACTCAAATTTCTCTCCACGGATGTTGCCTGACTTGCTGAGTTTTTCCAGCATTTTCTGTTGTTATTTCGGATTTCCAACATCTGCAGTATTTTGCTATTATACCACTTTGGATATTGTTGAGGGAGACGGCTTATCAGGGGAAGGCAGCAGCGGCCAACTTCCTGGCACCATGGGTGGTTCTGCTGCACAGGACGGGAGGAGAAAGAGCGGGAGAGCTATAGTGATAGGGGATTCTGTTGTAAGGGGAATAGATAGGCATTTCTGCGGCCGTAAACGAGACTCCAGGATGGTATGTTGCCTCCCTGGTGCAAGGGTCAAGGATGTCTCTGAGCAGCTGCAGGGCATTCTGGAGGGGGAGGGTGAATAGCCAGTTGTCGTGGTGCATATAGGTACCAACGATAGAGGTAAAAAAACAGGATGAGGTCCTAAAAGCTGAATACAGGAAACTCTTTGGTATCCGGCACCGACGGGACTGGGATGGTGCCGGTTGATTAAAAATTCCGGATGACGGAGAGGTTATCTACCGAGGCTATTTTTAACAAACAAAAATAAAACAATCAAGAAATGTGCAGCATACAGTAATTGGGTACTCACCTACAGAATCCCATAATGCAAGATGGGGGAGATAATTCACGATAAAGATGGAGAGACACACAGAAAAATGGCAGATCGGAAGAGATTACCGGCAGTGCGGGAGAGTCCGACTCCTGTTATTGAGGTGTTCGGGCTTCTGACAGCACCAAGAAGCCGAGTAGTGGCAGTTTGGAGAACTACCCCCACTGACTAACTCGGCCACCGCGGGAGACTCGGAGTCGGCAACATTTCCGGTTATTGAGGTGTTGTTTTCGGAGTAAGAATTTTACCAGTTAATAGAGAATTCCGGATATTTAGGTGCCGTTTAAACGAGAGTTTCCTGTATCTGGAGGTAGGAGGTAATTTAAAAAATAGGGCCTCAATTGTAATAATCTCAGGATTGCTACCAGTGCCATGTGCTAGTCAGACTAGAAACAGAAAGATATTTCAGATGAATATGTGGCTAGAGGAATGGTGCAAGGGGGAGGGATTCAAATTCCTGGGACATTGGAACCGGTTCTGGGGGAGGTGGGACCAGTACAAACTGGACAGTTTGCACTTGGGCAGGACCGGGACCGATGTCCGAGGGGGAGTGTTTGCTAGTGCTGTTGGGGAGGGTTTAAACTAAAATGGCAGGGGGTTGGGAACCTGTGCAGGGAGAGAGGAAAGGGAAGCAAGGATAGAAGCAAAAGACAGGAAGGAGAAAATCAAAAGTGGCAGTCAGAGAAATCAAGGGTTTAAATCAAACATGGTCACAGAAAATAATAATTCTAGAAGGTCTAAGTGTTAAAAAAACAAGCCTGAAGGCTTTATGTCTTAATGCGAGAAGCATTCGTAATAGGGTGGATGAATTAGCTGCACAAATAGATGTAAACGGATATGATATAATTGGGATTACGGAGACATGGCTCCAGGGTGACGAAGGCTGGGAATTCAACATCCAGGGGTATTCAATATTCAGGAAAGACAGGCGAAAAGGAAAAGGAGGTGGGGTAGCATTGCTGGTTAAAGAGGAGATTAACACAATAGTAAGGAAGGATATTAGCTCTGATGATGTGGAATCTGTATGGGTAGAGCTGAGAAATACCATGGGGTAGAAAACATCAGTGGGAGTTGTATACAGACCCCCAAACAGTAATGCTGAGGTTGGGGATGACATTAAATGGGAAATTAGAGACGCGTACAATAAGGGCACAGCAGTTATCATGGGTGACTTTAATCTACATATAGATTGGGCTAACCAAATTAGTAACAATACTGTGGAGGAGGAATTCCTAGGGTGTATACGGGTTGGTTTCCTGGACCAATATGTCAAGGAACCAACTAGAGATCAGGCCATCTTAGACTGGGTATTATGTAATGAGAAAGGATTAATTAGCAATCCTGTTGTGCGAGGCCCCTTGGGTCGGAGCGATCATAATATGATAGAATTCTTCATTAAGATGGAGTGTGACGTATTTGACTCAGAGTCTAGGGTCCTGAATTTAAATAAAGGAAACTACGATGGCATGAGGCACGAGTTGGCTAGGGTGGATTGGGGAATGTCACTCAAAGGGTTGACGGTGGATAGGCAATGGCAAACATTTAAAGATCGCATGGATGAACTACAGAATTTGTTCATCCCTGTTTGGCATAAAAATAAAATAAAGAAGGTGACTCAACCGTGGCTAACAAGGGAAATTAGGGATAGCATTAAGATCAAGGAGAGGACATATAAATTCGCCAGAAAAAGCAGCAAACCTGAGGATTGAGAGCAGTTTAGGATTCAGCAAAGGAGAAAAAAGGGATTAATTAAGAGGGGGGAAAAGAGTATGAGAGTAAGCTTGCAGGGAACATAAAAACTGACTGTAAAAGCTTCGATAGATATGTGAAGAGAAAAAGATTGGTGGTCAAGCATAGGTCCCTTGCAGTCAGAATCAGGGGAATTTATAATGGGGAACAAAGAAATGGCTGACCAATTAAATACATACTTTGGTTCTGTCTTCACAAAGGAGGACACAAATAACCTCCCAGAGATGTCGGGGAACATAGGGTCTAATGAGAGGGAGGAACTGAATGAAATCAGTATTTGTAGGGAAATGGTATTAGGGAAATTGACGGGATTGAAGGCCGATAAATCCCCAGGGCCTGATAATCTACATCCTAGGGTACTTAAGGAAGTGGCCCTAGAAATAGTAGATGCATTGCTGGTCATCTTCCAAAATTCTATAGACTCTGGAACAGTTCCCATGGATTGGAGGGTAGCTAATGCAACCCCACTATTCAAAAAAGGTGGTAGAGAGAAAACGAGGAATTATAGACCGGTAAGCCTGACATCGGTAGTGGGGAAAATGCTAGAGTCCATTATAAAAGATGTAATAGCAGAGTACTTGGAAAACAGTGACAGGATCGGACAAAGTCAACATGGATTTACAAAAGGTAAATCGTGCTTGACTAATCTACTGTAATTTTTTGAGGATGTAACTGGTAGAATTGGTAAGGGAGAAACAGTGGATGTGGTGTATTTGGACTTTCAGAAGGCTTTCGAGAAGGTCCGCATAAGAGATTAGCGTGTAAAGTTAAAGCACATGGGATTGGGGCTAAGGTACTGAATTGGATAGAGAACTGGTTGGCAGACAGGAAGCAAAGAGTTGGAATAAACGGGTCTTTTTCCGAGTGGCAGGCAGTGACTAGTGGGGTACCGCAGGGATCGGTCCTCGGACCCCAGCTATTCACAATATATATTAATTGATCTAGACGAGGGAACTAGATGTAATATCTCCAAGTTTGCAGACGACACAAAGCTGGGTGGGCGAGTGTGCTGTGAGGAGGATGCCGAGAAACTCCAGTATGATTTGGACAGGTTGGGTGATTGGGCAGATGCAGTATAACGTGGATAAATGTGAGGTTATCCACTTTGGTGTCAAAAACAGGAAGGCAGATTATTATCTGAACGGAAATAGATTGGGAGAAGGGGAAGTGCAATGAGACCTGGGTGTCCTTGTGCACCAGTCGCTCAAGGTAAGCATGCAGGTGCAGCAGGCGGTTAAGAAGGCAAATGGTATGTTGGCCTTCATAGCGAGAGGGTTTGAGTACAGGAGCAAGGATGTCTTGTTGTTGTACAGGGCCTTGGCGAGACCACACCTTGAGTATTGTGTGCAGTTTTGGTCGCCTTATCTGAGGAAGGACGTTCTTGCCATGGAGTGAGTGCAGCGAAGATTCACCAGACTGATACCTGGGATGGCAGGAATGATGTATGAGGAGAGATTGGATCGATTGGGCTTGTACTCGCTAGAGTTTAGAAGAATGAGAGGGGATCTCATCGAAACTTATAAAATTCTAAGAGGACTAGACAGATTCGATGCAGAAAGGATGTTCCCGATGGTCAGGGAGTCCAGAACCAGGGGTCACAGTCTAAGGATAAGGGGTCACAGTCTAAGGATAAGGGGTAGGCCATTTAGGACAGAAATGAGGAGGAATTTCTTCACCCAGAGAGTGGTGAACCTGTGGAATTCTCTACCACAGAAGGCAGTAGAGGCCAATTCATTAAATATATTCAAGAAGGAGTTAGATATATTTCTCAAGGCTAAAGGGATCAAGGGGTATGGGGAGAAAGCAGGGACCGGGTGCTGAATTTGGATGATCAGCCATGATCGCATTGAATGGTGGAGCAGGCTCGAGGGGCCGAATGGCCTACTCCTGCTCCTATCTTCTATGTTTCTATGTGCCAGGAAGTTATGCTAAACCTGTATAAAACACCAGTTTGGCCCCAGCTGGGGTATTGTGTCCAATTCTGGGCACCACACTTTAGGAAGGACGTGAAGGCTTTGGAGAGGGTAGAGAGAGATTTACTACAATGGTTACGCAACGAGTGGTTAGGATTTGGAATGCACTGCCTGACAGGGCAGTGGACACAGATGCAATAGTAGCCTTCAAAAGGGAATTGGGTAAATACTTGAAGGAGAAAAAAATTGCAAAGATATGGGGAAAGAGCGGGGGAGTGGGATTAACTGGATTGCGCTTCGAAAGAGTCGGCGCAGGCTTGATGGGCCGAATGGCCTCCTTGTGTGCTGTACGTTTCTACGATTCTATACCTGTGCCGTAGACCAGTTTCCGGAGATTTGGAGCCGACTGTTGCTGTACGAAGACATCAGCTGCTCGCTGCGCTAGTCCTTCTTTCCACTGCAGCGCTCCTTCAGAAATAAGAAAGTAAATGTATTAATACAATGGTAAGATACTGCAGATGCTGGAAATCAGAAATATAAACAGAATATGCTGGAAATACTCAGGGGGAGGAAGGGAGCAAGGAGGGTGAGAATAAACGAGAATATTAGGAGACAGAACGGGCTGGAGGGGGAAAATGAGAATATTGAGCTGTCACAGTAACGTTAGGTCACATAACATTATCCCTGACAGTGCCACCAACAGGCACTATATTATTAGTACGTTGCTGTCTCTCACTGCCATTAATATATAATGGATACAATGATGTTGTATTATGTATACTTAAATAACACACGAGACAGTTTGGGAAGTAGCACGGTTCAGTTAATGGGAACATAGGGCTTTCTCTGCAGTACAGGCCAAGGGGCTGGGAGATGAAACCATAGAATCTTACAGCACAGGCCATTCGGCCCATTGTGCTTGTGCTGGCCCTTTGAAAATGCTGTCCAATTTAGTCCCACAACCCAGCCTTTTTCCCATAACCTGCCAAGTTTTTCCTTTTCAAGTATTTATCCAATTCCCTTTTGAAAGTTACTATTGAATCTGCTTCCACCGCCCTTTCAGGCAGCGCATTCCAGATCATCATAACTTGCTGCGTAAAAAAAATTCTCATCTCCCCTCTAGTTCTTTTGCCAATTATCTTAAATCCGTCCCCTCTGGTTACCAACCCTCCCGCCAGTGGAAACAGTTTCTCCCTATCTACTCTATCAAAACACCTCATGATTTTGAACACCTCTATTAAATCGCCCCTTAGCCTTCTCTGCTCTGAGGAGAACAACCCCAGCTTCTCCAGTCTCTCCACATAACTGGTCCCTCATCCCTGGTACCATTCTAGTAAATCTCCTCTGCACCCTCTCCAAGGCCTTGACATTCTTCCTAAAGTGTGATGCCCAGAATTCGACACAATACTCCATCTGGGGCCAAACCAGTGATTTATAAAGATTTAGCATAGAAACATAGAAGATAGGAGGAGTAGTAGGCCATTCAGTCCCTCGAGCCCGCTCCACCATTTAATGAGATCATGGCTGATCATCCAAATTCACTACCCTGTCCCTGCTTTCTCCCCATAGCCCTTCATCCCTTTAGCCTCAAGAAATATATCCAACTCCTTCTTGAATATATTTAATGAATTGGCCTCCACTGCCCTGTGTGGCAGAGAATGCCACAGGTTCACCACTCTCTGGGTGAAGAAATTCCTCCTCATCTCAGTCCTAAATGGCTTACCCCTTATCCTTAGACTGTGACCCCGGTTCTGGACTCCCCCGCCATCGGGAACATCCTTCCTGCATCTAGTCTGTCTAGTCCTGTTAGAATTTTATAAGTTTCAATGAGATCCCCTCTCATTCTTCTAAACTCCAGCGAGTACAAGCCCAATCGACCCAATCTCTCCTCATACATCATTCCTGCCATCCCAGGTATCAGTCTGGTGAATCTTCGCTGCACTCCCTCCATGGCAAGAACATCCTTCCTCAGATAAGGCGACCAAAACTGCACACAATACTCAAGGTGTGGTCTCACCAAGGCCCTGTACAACTGCAGCAAGACATCCTTGTTCCTGTACTCAAACCCACTCGCTACGAAGGCCAACATACCATTTGCCTTCTTAACCGCCTGCTGCACCTGCATGCTTACCTTCAGCGACTGGTGCACAAGGACACCCAGGTCTCGTTGCACTTCCCCTTTTCCCAATCTATTGCCATTCAGAAAATAATCTGTCTTCCTGTTTTTGCCACCGAAGTGGATAACCTCGCATTTATCGACATTATACTGCATCTGCCATGCATCTGCCCAATCACCCAACCTATCCAAATCATACTGGAGTTTCTCTGCATCCTCCTCACAGCACACACGCCCACCCAGCTTTGTGTCGTCTGCTAACTTGGAGATATTATATCTAGTTCCCTCGTCTAGATCATTTATATATATTGTGAATAGCTGGGGTCCAAGGACCGATCCCTGCGGTACCCCACTAGTCACTGCCTGCCACTCGGAAAAAGGCCCGTTTATTCCAACTCTTTGCTTCCTGTCTGCCAACCAGTTCTCTATCCAAGACAGTACCTTACCTCCAATCCCATGTGCTTTAGCTTTACATGCTAATCTCTTATGCGGGACCTTATCGAAAGTCTTCTGAAAGTCCAAATACACCACATCCACTGGTTCTCCCATATCTATTCTATCAGTTACATCCTCAAAAAATTCCAGTAGATTAGTCAAGCATGATTTATCTTTTGTAAATCCATGTTGACTTTGTCCAATCCTGTCACCGTTTTCCAAGTGCTCTGCTATTACATCTTTTATAATGGACTCTAGCATTTTCCCCACTACCGATGTCAGGCTTACCGGTCTATAATTCCCCGTTTTCTCTCTACCACCTTTTTTAAATAGTGGGGTTACATTAGCTATCCTCGAACCCATGGGAACTGTTCCACAGTCTATAGAATTTTGGAAGATGACCAGCAATGCATCTACTATTTCTAGGGCCACTTCCTTGAGTGCCCTAGGATGTAGATTATCAGGCCCTGGGGATTTATCAGCCTTCAATCCCATCAATTTCCCTAACACCATTTCCCTACAAATACCGATTTCATTCAATTCCTCCCTCTCATTAGACTCTATGTTCCCCGACATCTCTGGGAGGTTATTTGTGTCCTCCTTTGTGAAGAGAGAACCAAAGTATGTATTTAATTGGTCAGCCATTTCTTTGTTCCCCATTATAAATTCCCCTGATTCTGACTGCAAGGGACCTATGCTTGACTTCACCAATCTTTTTCTCTTCACATATCTATAGAAGCTTATACAGTCAGTTTTTATGTTCCCTGCAAGCTTACTCTCAATCTATTTCCCCCCATTTAATTAATCCCTTTGTCCTCCTTTGCTGAATCCTAAACTGCTCCCAATCCTCAGGTTTGCTGCTTTTTCTGGCCAAATTATATGTCCTCTCCTTGGATCTTATGCTATCCCTAATTTCCCGTTAGCCACGGTTGAGTCACCTTTTTTGTTTTATTTTTATGCCAAACAGGGATGAACAAATTCTGTAGTTCATCCATGCAATCTTTAAATGTTTGCCATTGCCTATCCACCGTCAACCCTTTAAGTAACGTTCCCCAATCCATCCTAGCCAACTCGTGCCTCATGCCATCGTAGTTTCCTTTATTTAAATTCAGGACCCTAGTCTCTGAGTCAACTACTTCACTCTCCATTTTAACGAAGAATTCTGATCATATTATGATCGCTCCTCCCCAAGGGGCCTCGCACAACAAGATTGCTAATTAATCCTTTCTCATTACATAATACCCAGTCTAAGATGGCCTGCTCTCTAGTTGGTTCCTCGACATATTAGTCCAGGAAACCATCCCGTATACACTCTAGGAATTCCTCCTCCACAGTATTGTTACTAATTTGGTTAGCCCAATCTATATGTAGATTAAAGTCACCCATGATAACTGCTGTGCCCTTATTGCACGCGTCTCTAATTTCCCGTTTGATGCCATCCCCAGCCTCAGCATTACTGTTTGGGGGTCTGTATACCACTCCCACGAGCGTTTTCTCAGCTCTGCCCATACAGATTCCACATCATCAGAGCTAATATCTTTCCTTACTATTGTCTTAATCTCCTCTTTAACCAGCAATGCCGGCCCACCTCCTTTTCCTTGTCCTTCCTGAATATTGAATACCCCTGGATGTTGAATTCCCAGTTTGGTCTCCCTGGAGCCATGTTTCCGTAATCCCAATTATATCATCCGTTTACGTCTATTTACACAGCTAATTCATCCACCTTATTACGAATGCGCCTCGCATTAAGACACAAAGCCTTCAGGCTTGATTTTTTAACACTCTTAGTCCTTTTAGAATTCTTATTTACTGTGGCCCCGTTGGATTTACACCCTTGATTTCTCTGCCTTCCGCTTTTGGCCTTCCTGTCTTTTGTTTCTATCCTTGCTTCCCTTTCCTCCGTCTCCCTGCACAGGTTCCCAACCCCCTGCCATTTTAGTTTAAACCCTCCCCAACAGCACTAGCAAACACTCCCCCTAGGACATCAGTTCCAGTCCCACCCAGGTACAAACCGTCCAGTTTGTACTGGTCCCACCTCCCCCAGAACCGGTTCCAATGTCCCAGGAATTTGAATCCATCCCCCTTGCACCATCCCTCTAGCCACGTATCATATTATGATCACTCCTCCCCAAGGGGCCTCGCACAACAAGATTGCTAATTAATCCTTTAACTTCTCATAAATGCAGAACATAAATACGGAGGTACTACAGCCCCACCACTGGCGGGAGGTTATGAATACAGTGTGACAAGTTTACATAGGCACTTTGTATCATAAATGTGGACGTAGGAATTTACAATGGAAAACGTTGACAAACGTGACAGCAGGAAGTAATATTTTGTAGATAGGAAGTGCACGCAGATGTAGGATGTTTTAATACATCGTGGGATGATCTGCAGGAGATTGCTAAAGCAGACTTTAAAAAAAATAGATTGGTGCGATACAGTGCAGCTCAGGTGGTGACACAGTCTTCATTTACATTTTATTAGACGATGCAATCTCGCTGGATCAAAGAGAGCCTCGACTTTAAATTCTTGATCAAAAGCATCTTCCAGTTTTCTGACGGACAGAATGTCTCCAGTTGACTACTTTAAACTTGGAGAAGCAGCAGTCCCCTTTTTTTTTTTTTTATAAAGTGGAGTTAACGCGGTTTAGATTTCTAAAACATGTACAGACACAGCCTACCAAAAGAAAATGTCTATTCTTGTCCCAGAACTTATCAACTCAACTGCAACAAGCAATGGCGAGTGATGAGCAGCCCTAATCAGCTGAATTTTTGCACCTTTAAGAAAGAAAATGCGCACAAGCACTTCACAGAGGGGAACAGAGTAAATCAAAGGCAACAGACTCCAAGCCAGAGGTGAGAGAATTAAGAAAGTTGTCAGAAATGGGTTTCAAGAAGGTTTTTAAAGGTGGATATAGGGATAAAGAAGCAGAAGACTTTAGAAAGTGAGTGTAAAGCTGAGGGCTATGGCAGCAATGACGGGGAGAGGGGGCTACATTAGAAGCTCGAGGAGGACTGAGGTAATGTAGACGAGACTGCAGACTTAGGGTTGTATGAGGCAGCAGACTGATCTAAAGACAAAGGTTTTAAATTCAATGCGTTGGGATCCAGCGCAGGTCGGCTAGCGAGGGAGGGACGATGGGCAGGAGGGATTTAGTGTTAGACAGCATAAAAGCAGCGAGTATTGACTGCTTTAATTGTTTAAACTAAATGTAATAAATAAGGTCCAGAGCAACATCTTGTCCAAACAGGTCCAGAATTAACTTGACATACCTGTGGTTTCTACACTTGAACTGATCTTTTCTTCATAATCTTCTTTAAGAAGTTCTTCAATGTCGTTGCTTTCTCGGTTCAGCATCTTGCCCGCTGACATCTGTGGACCGCTCAATTTTTTTTCTTCTGTCAGTTCCACTGCGGAGTCAAAATCTTTATCTTCATCAGAAGCATCCATCTCCAAGCTTGTTAGCTTCTCATCTGTCTGTTTGCCATTCAAAGTTCTTTGCAAACCTGTTTTTGCCATTGATTCCTGCTTTGCTATTTTATTACCAGAATGCACAAAAGCTTCTTCAGAATTGCCAATCAAGTCCTCTTCCTCCTCCTCATCATCATCTTCCTCATCATCATCATCTTCCTCATCATTCTCCTCTGCCTCTGAATCCATTTCAAGGTCATCGTCAACATCTGCAAATGCTGGCCTTTCAACTGCAACTTCTGCCTCTTTCTCCTCCAGCTTCAAGTCTTTAAGTGGTCGGGGATAAGTTTCTCTCATACAATCAATTTGGTCCTGATTGCCAACCTCTTCCTCACTTTCATTCTCTGCTTCTTCCCCACTTTCAGTATCATTCTCTTGTTCCTCATTTTCAGTCATTTCTTCTTCATCATCATCATCGCCATCATCAAACACAGCTTTGCGTCGCACCCGTCCACTCTCTGGATCGATCAGTTTCTCCTCTTTAGGCATTGTGCTTCTGTTTTACGGATAGAATTTGGAAATTTAAGTTTCGTTACAGAAAAATTGGTTTCACATTTAACCTGTGCCAGGAACAGGACAAACACACTGTTCCATTTGCTTACATGGTTTCAGCTTTTGTGTGTTAGATCACTTTCATTAGCAAGTCCCAACTCCCTACTCCCTGTGCCTTGGGCAGTGCCTTCACTAGCCTCACCATTTGGTAAAGTCAAAAACATGCCCAAGGTAATGATCAGAAAATCCCCGCTTAATTATTTTCAAGCTACTGGAATTATGCCAATATCTGCACAGGATCCCTCTCCAGTCGTTGACGAATGCCATCAGATGATTCCAGGTTTAAACTGCTAAGCAAAACTATTACATATGATATACAGCACAGAAACAGGCCATTCGGCCCAACCAGTCCATGCTCCACTCGAGCCTCCTCCCGTCTTTCCTTAACCCTCTATTCCCTTCTCCCTCATATGCTTATCTAACCGCCCCTTAAATGTATCTATACTATTTGCTTCGACCACTCCCTGTGGTAGCGAGTTCCACATTCTCACCACTCTTTGGGTAAAGAAGTTGCTTCTGACTTCCCTATTGGATTTCTTGGTGACTATCTTATGTTGATGGCCTCTAGTTTTGCTCTTCCCCACAAGTGAAAACACTCTCTCTGTCTACTCTATCAAACCCTTTCATAATCTATTAGGTCACCTCCTCAGCCTTCTCCTTTCAAGAGAAAAGAGACCCAGCCTGTTCATCCTTTCCAGATAGCAGAAATGCGAGGTTATGGGGCAGCACGGTGGCATAGTGATTAGCACTGTTGCCTCACAGCGCCAGGGACCCGGGTTCGAATCTGGTCTCGGGTGACTGTCTGTGTGGAGTTTGCACATTCTCTCCGTGTTTGCGTGGGTTTCCTCCGGGTGCTCCGGTTTCCTCCCACAGTCCAAAGATGTGCGGGTTAGGTTGATTGGCTATGATAAATTGACCCTTAGTGTTAGGGGGATTAAATACGTGGGGTTATGGGGATAGGGTGGGATATGTGTTGGTGTAGGGGTTACGGGGATCGGGTGGGATATGTGTCGGTGCAGGCTCGATGGGCCGAAATGGCCTCTATCTGCACTGTGGGGTTTCTGTGATACCCATGATCAAGTAAATATGTAACAAAAAATATAAATTTATGTATTAAAATTTTTTGCATATGTCACACTTCCTGTCCACCTCACGTCCTGTATCAAGATTGAGTCATGCTTTTTGTGTGATCATTTAATATCATTATGTAAACATTTATAATGGGAAAAGGAAAAATAAGCTGCAAGTAATTATAAATGTGAACTGCATTTATTAGTTCCAATGACATCACTGTGAATCTTTTTTTCTCTCATCACTTGCAGGAAACACAGAACATTTTATGGAGCTGAAGTCACATGGTATAATCCCAGACTAGGATCCTACTACACAGGCCTGATGTGCTAAATGGTCTGTTTATGTGCTGGAACATTCTATTAGAAATGGCAAGCTTCCCCAATAGCTTATTGGGTAAAGGCACTCCCAGGTATACTACTGAGCCACACAGACTAAAAGGCCCCAGAGTCAATCCTCAGCCTCTGCTGAATTAGCTGGTGTCAGCTGGTGTGATAGTGGAAGCACGACTGGCCCCAATGCCTCTGGGTTTGGGAAGGGGAAATTCCAACCGGGTTACTTCCCACCAACCCCTGCTGGAAATGGCTAGTGTGGATTTCGGGTGAGGACAGCAGCGAGGACAGAGATCTCTCCTGATTGAATAGTCTGTTGGCACCCATGGTTATAGGGCAGGCACTGCCCATTCATAAATAATGGCCGATTGCACGAGGCAAAGAGTGTGGCCAAAGTCTGTAGGGAGACATCATCTTCAAGGCAGAAGAGAAATGAGGGAGAAACTAGTGGAGAAAGTTGGCAAAGAAATGAAAAATCCACGTGCAAGGATACTGGACCAGTCCCTCACCCCTCCCTGACAAGGGTATCGAAGACTGGGGGACTAACGAACCAATTGGAGATGCTCAATCGCTTCTACAGAATGGAGTCTCCTTGGCTTCAGCATTACTGACCGTTTCTTTAAGCGGACCCCACAGCCCCAAAGTATATTAAACATTCTTGGGTTCAACAGCAACAAATTGTAGACGCAATTGATGTCTTGGCATACCAAACCACAACCTTTTTTTTTTTGCAAAAACTAACAGTAACTGATTTTAATCGTCTGTGAGCTGGTCAACGGTAAATCACAGTTACATAGAATTTACAGCACAGGAACAGGCCATTCGGCCCAACAGGTCCATGCTGGTGCTAGTGCTCGACACGAGCCTCCTCCCACCCTCTTCATCTCACCCCATCAACATATCCTTCTGTTCCTTTCTCCCTCATATGCTTATCTAGCTTCTGCTTAAATGCAGCTATGCTCTTCGCCTCAACCACTCCCCGTGGTAGCGAGTTCCACATTCTAACCATTCTCTGGGTGAAGAGGTTTCTCCTGACTTCCCGATTGGATTTATTAGTTTATTAATTTATTTGATTTATCTTATAGTTATGGCCTAGTTCTGGTCTCGCCCGCAAGTGGAAACATTTTCTCTACGTCTACCCTATCAAAACCGCTCAGAATCTTGAAGACCTCGATTATTAGGTCGCCCCTCAGTCTTCTCCTCTCTAGAGAAAAGAGCCCCAGCCTGTTCAATCTTTCTAGGTAGGTATAACCCCCTCAGTTATGGTATCATTCAAGTAAATCTTTTTTGCACCTTCTCCAGTGCCTCTACAGGAAACTTTGTGCTATCCGGCACCGACGGGACCGAGCTGTTGCCGTCCCATCAAAACTGCCGGACAAACCAGCACTAATGTTGAAACATAAGGAGATTTTGAGCTCCGTATCTGGCAACAAATCCTGCTGCTTAGCAACAGCTTCTAAACAGTCAGCCATACCTTGCAAGCATCTCTGTAGCTTAGCAACAGCTTCAGCGAGACCTTGCAGAGCCTGACTGGTGAAAAAAAAGCAACGAAAAGAAAATAAACCTAACGAAACGGCTCCTGATTTTTGCCGGTGGCTCGAGCATTCCGGACAGTTAACCTCCGGATAAACCAAAGTTTCCTGTATATCCTGTTCATAATATGGTGACCAGACTGTTCACACTGTGGTCTAACCAAGGTTCTATACAAGTTTAACATAACTTCTCTGCTTTTCAATTCTCAAGAGTCCAATAAATCAACCATCTTAGGAGAAAATGCTTAGTTTTGCAACATCACGGTCCCTACTTTCACAAAGAAGTCTCACATCTCAGCTTCAGGACATTGCTGCAGGAGTTCCTTCGGGCAGCGTCCTTGGCCCATCAAACTGCAGCTACTTCATCAATGGCCTTCCCCTTCATCATAACGTCAGAAGTGGGACTGTTCATTGATGATTGCAGTCTTCAGTTGTATTCGCAATTCCTCAGATAATGAAGCAGTTCATGCTTTCATACAGCAAGGCCCGGACAACATCCTGGCTGGGGCTGCTAAGTGGTAAGTAACATTCGTGCCACACAAGTGACAGGCAATGACTATCTCCAACAAGAAAGTGTCTAACCACCTCTTCATGACATTTAATGGCATTACCACTACCATCGCCAAATCTTGCACCAACACCACCCTGGAAGTCACCATTGACTAGAAACTGAACTGGACCAGCCACATAAATACTATGGCTACAGAGGCTGGGTATTCTGCGGCGAGTGACTCACCTCCTGACTCCCCAAAGTCTTCCCACCATCTACAACACACAAGTCAGGAGTGTGATGGAATACTGTCCACTTGCCCGGATGAGTGCAGCTCCAACAACACTCTCCATTGATTGGCACCCCATCCACCACCTTAAATAATCACACCCTCCACCACTGGCATACCGTGGCTGCAGTGTGTACTATCTACAGGATGAAATGCAGCAACTCGCTAAGGCTTATTTGACAGCACCTCCCAAGCCCGCGACTTCCATCCCAGATGGGCAAGGGCACCAGGTGCATGGGAACACCATCACCTCCAAGTCATACAGCATCCTGACTTGGAACTATATCGCCGATCCTTCATCATCGCTGGGTTAAAATCCTGGAACTCTCGGCCTAACAGCACTGTGGGAGTACCTTCACCATACGGACTGCAGCAGTTCAGGAAGACGGTTCACCACCACCTTCTCAAATGCAACTAGGGTTGGGCAATAAATGCTGGCTGTGCCAGCGACGCCCATATCCCAAGAATGAATAAAAACCTAGGTACAGGAGGACTAGGGGAGGTGAGTTAAGAGGTAGAGTTTAATGAGGACTTTGAAGATGGGGAGTGATGTAGTAAGGGAGAGGGGCCCAGCAGGGATAGTTGAGCTTTCTGGAGCTTGGGGCGGGGTCAGAATGCACAAGGTGGGTTTTATGGAAGATTTCAGTCTGTTGAGGGCTGGGGTTGAAATAGGAAAAAAGCTATACAGAATTGTGAGGTGAAGGCTGGGTTATTTCAAGGTTTCTACATACCTGCTTTCTTGCAATTCTTCAGATGCCAGTGGCTTTGAGTCCATGAAGAGAGAGACTTTGCTAGAAGCCATCTTGGTGTCAATGGTGCTGTGCGTTGCAATGAGACTCTGCACCAGCTCATGGGTTGGCCTTTGCTCTTCCTACAGGCCAAATGAGAGAATTTCTTATAGAAACATATAGTAACAAATCTCCTCCAGTGTTGTTCATAGTGTGTTGAGGGATACTCTGTGGTATAGTGTCAACACCATTATAATACATAACTAGAACAATGTTACTTGCTCGTGGACAAAATTACTTTCTATCTTTCTGCTTCTTTCCCACTTGAATGCTTTGTCGATTGCTCTGAATGCATGTTCCCCTTTCTCTCTCAATGGCCATTAAACTGTGATGCATCACTAAGTTTCTCTCATTATTTCAGTCTCGCTCTTTCTGTAATTCTGTGCTTCCTTGATTTCCTCTCTCTTTTGCATGTCACCAATCTCTGTATGACTAACACGTGTGCTTTTATTTAAGGCCGAGGGAATGCAGGAGGGCGAGAGGCAATATATAGTGCAGATGGAGCAACATGGGTGATTGAGAGAGAAGGTGGGCTGAGAAGTAATCACAGGGAAGGGGGAATGGGGACGGTGGGGAGTTGGGAATGGATAACGGTGGGATTTGGGAACGCCTACTCCTGCTCCTATTTCTTATGTTCTTAGGTTAACAATAAATATGTCCACCTATCAATCTTGTGAACAAACAGATAATGAGCTGTCAGACTGGAGCCTGTGCCCACATGCACAACTCACAACTCTCATTCCATTTCCCTGATTATACAGTACTACACCTTGCTTTGTGTCATCAGTAAACTTGGATACATTACGCTCGGTCCCCTGATCCAAGTCATTGATATAGATTGCAACTAGCTGAGCACTGATCCTTGCGGTACCCCATTAGTTACAGCCTGCCAACCTGAAAATGACCTGTTTATCCCTACTCTGTTTTCTGTCCGTTAACCAATCCTCTATCCATGCTAATATATTACCGCCCCAACCCCATGAGCTCTAATTTTGTGTAATAACCTCTTGTGTGACACCTTATCGGCCATTCTTTATGCATCAGCCTAAATAGCAGAGGCTAAGCCCACCCCTATCCTCCCAGACACACACTTACTTTACAGCAGCGATTCACTAACAAAACATCAGGAGCAGGAGCACTGACTGATTTCACTCCCCTCCCCAGAGGACCCCAGATCCCGCTAACAGCCTTTGCACTTCTCTGGGATAGGGAGAGTCAGAATGTCCTCAGAGGTGGGTTAGCGGGGCACTTGTCTCCAAGCTGGGCTAACCTGGCCTTTGCAGTCAGCTCCAGTAGGTAACATTGGGTTTCATGTTGCAGCTGAATCTATCGCTTTTCAGCCAAGCCATTTAGACCAAAGTGATGGTTCCCAAGCAGCATATCCACACAAATCCATGCAACTAACTTCAGTTGGACCCAAAATAACAACAGAAAATGCTGGAAAAACTCAGCAGGCCAGGCAACATCCGTGGAGAGAAATTAGAGTCGACGTTTCGGGTGAACCCGTTTTCAAAACTGGAAAGGAAATGAAACAGATCGAAGGCAGGGCTGCGATAGAACAAAAGAAGTAAAGAGACATTAAGAGGTATTCAAAACCAGACGAGCTCTTTTGTTCTCTCCCAGCCCTGCCTTCGATCTATTTCATTTCCTTTCCAGTTTTGAAAAAGGGTTTCGACCCGAAACGTCAACTCTAATTTCTCTCCACGGATGTTGCCTGGCCTGCTGAGTTTTTCCAGCATTTTCTGTTGTTATTTCAGATTTCCAGCATCTGCAGTATTTTGCTATCGTTCAGTTGGACCCAAAATGGTTCCAGAGCCCCTCCCACTCTCAAGAGTCAGTACAGTTCTGACAGAAAGCAGTTCCACTGCTAGTAGAGGGGGCAGTAAAATGGGGTTTAATTAAAAAGATTTGTTAAAACTTGATGGGTAGCTATACAAAGCTGATTACAACTAGCCTCAGCAGGCCGTGGAGTAAAACCAACCATGACTCCCAGTCCTGATCACTGCCTGTGTTGGATACTGTGCACGTGCCATGCAACAACAGGATCATCTTCAGCTGCGATATCTTCCACTGTTGAACAGGATATCAACACTACTTACCCAGCTCACATTTCAATAGCCACTGGGACCAGGTACCGGAGGGCTGAGGGCAGCCATCCAAATGTTTCCTGGGGTGGAGGGGAAAGGAAAAAACTGGCAAGAAGAAAATGAAATACGAGGAAGTTAAAGTGTACTGAGTTACCTCCTCATCTCTGTGTGCATGGCTCCCACCCAGATCAATATACACAGCATCTTTATCATAAACAATACCCCCGACGCCAGACATTGGGGCATAGATCAGCTTCTCCTTCTCATTCAGGGACCGTTTCTTCTGCTGCTCTGGAAGGGGACAGGGATCTGGAAGGAAGCCAACTTCATTTAATGTGAAGTCACCCACACCTAAAAAACAAAAAAGGGAGGACATAATCATGCATGCAGATCATGTCTGTATTTGACTCCAAGTGATATTAAGAATGGACAGGTCAGATATACTGTAATATCAGAACAGACCTGATCATTACAGTGTATGGTTAGTAAGGATTTATTTACAAGCTACACAACATTAGAAGAACACATTTAAAAACTCCAAAAGGTTCCTCCCTCCCATTTTTCCCCGTCTCCCCCTAAAACTTCAGAGCTGGTTCCACAGCTGCCAACCACCCTCCAGGAAGTGGTTGTTCTTACTGTAAGTGTAGATAAGGAGTGTCGGCAGGCTTATCGTCCAACCTGGGGTTTAAAGGGTTAAGTTGTGAGGACAGGTTGCATAAACTTGGCTTGAGTTTAGAAGGTTGAGCGGTGATCTACTCGAGATGTTTAGAATGACAAAAAGGAGTGGGACTAATTGAAAAGCTCTTTCAAAGAGCTGGCACAGAAACGATGGACCGAATGGCCTCCTTCTGTGCTGTATGATTCAAAAGGGGAGGGTGGGGGAATCCCAAACAAGGGGGCATAATCTTAACATTAGAGCTAGGCCATTCAGGAGTGAAATCAGGAACACTTTCCACACAGAGGGTAGTGGAAATCTGGAATTCCCTCCCCAACAGGCTGTGGATGCCAATTGGAGCTTCCAAGAATGAGACCGATAGTTTTTTGTTGGGTCAGGATATCAAGGGATATGGAGCAAAGACGGGTAAATGTAGCTGAGGTGCCGATCAGCCATGATCCGATTGAACGGGCTCAAGGAGCTTAATGGCCTCCATGTTCTTATAGTCCACCATCACAGCTGAACCGGACTGTGTCCTACACGCAAACATTTCCTGGCATGAATCGCTTCACGGTGATCTAGAGCGGAACTGTGGCTGATTTTTCGCCCTCCCCTATCCCGGGGAATAGAAGCTATTTGTGGTGCTCCAACTGTCCCTGGCCAAGAGCAACTAACTCAGCACAAACCACGGGCTCAGCCTGCACTCTTCTGCTTTGTACAGTTTAGTTCCACAACAGGTGGCGCACTTAACCCAATAAGCAATTTCAATGAATTGGAGGCGTGCACTACCTGGAATGTGAATCTGACTGTTGTTCTTGAGGTATGTCCCACGCAGGTACCCATACATCGAAACTCTACGGTCACACTTCCGGTTTCTGCGGATGTCCTCAGGGTTGGTTAGATCTTCCATTCTGAAATAACAGAGACATCATTTTCTCAATTTTGTTTTTACTTTTCTACTCCAAAGTCATATTTTGGCACACTGGGATGTTTGGCATGGCTGAGCACGTGCTGGGTACAGCGTGCTATTTAAGGGGGGGGGCAAGGAATTTGTTGATGATCCCCAAGGCTTGACTGGATTGGGGGAAGTCTCCAGATATAGAGGCAGTCTTGGGCAGTTGGCATTTGTGGAGCTTTGGCAAGAGGTTATTACTGTGGGGCCCATTTTTCGTTCACCATACACTATCTTCTTGGAGAGGCAAACCATTTCCTCCTTCAGGAACAATGGAGAAAAGGAATGGTGACTCCAGATTCAATCATATCAACCAGCTCTTGATTCAGCAACTGCTGGATTACAATAAATAGATGCAAAATGAAAGCGGCCCACTTCCCAGGACCGACACATCCCCAGGCACAACATTAGTTTAGTCCCTTGCATATTCCACAGAAAACACAATGGCCCAGAAATTCGGGTCGGGGGCTTCCCGCGGGTGCAAGCCCCCAATCTGCACTTACCTTGCGCGCCGGCCGTTGAGCTGTGGGCCCGCGTGGAATTCCGATCCGGGGCCTGGTCCAGCTGCCGGCACGCAGTGCTTGCGTATCCCAGGGGCGCAGTTAGTTCGATGCGTCCCCTGGGATCACGTGGGCCATGGGGAGACAATTGGAGCAGGGAATGCTCCATTCATAAGTCTGACAGGAAGTGCTGTCAAACTTAGAAATACTACGGGCCCCTTCTTCTGACAAAACATCACTAAATCTTCAAATAAATTTTAAAAAAACCATCACAATTTTTAAATAAACTATAAATTACATGAAATAACTATTTTAAACAATAATTTAAATTTTTGAAAAAAATAATTTTATTTTCTAACAGGGCTAAAAATAAACTTACCTTGCTTCAAAGTATTTAAAAATAATAAACCTGTGGAAAAAATGTTTTAATTTTAATTAATTCACCACTTACCTTGTAAAAAGCAGGCCTTACACCTGCTTTCTTTGTCTAACTTCTGGAGGTTTACCCTCGCGGGAAAAACTGGAAAAAAAAACGAAGTTCGATGCGCACGCGTTTGACCTCTGAACCCCTGCTTTCAGGGGAACGGAAGTGCCGGTTTCCCGCGCACGCGCAGTGCATGCAGGAAACCGGCACTTCCATTGGGCCTATGGATGAGTACCCCGTGCGTACTCACCCGTGGAGACCCGAATTTCTGGGCCATTTCACTCGCCAAAGCGTGCCGCACAACTCTCATCCAACAGCTGGTTGGGTTCTTTCGCTTGCTCTCATCACATTTGCCACAAATAGTGCACAATGCCTGAATATTCTCTATGCTCATAAACCATTATGTCTAAACGTGTATTCCCCTCCCCTTTCCTACCCCAAAGCATTAATTTTGGGAAATCAGTCCAATTAGAATAGCAAAAAAGAGAAAGATAGACAATTTTTTTTTTTTTTTTTAAATAAAGTACAGGGCTTTAAACCTGGTAACATTAACTATCCAAAGGCAGACGGGAGTTAATCTAATTTACGTGGGAAAGGGGAGGAGTTCCGGGAGGGGTACCATTTCCCACTAACTCATTCTTTCCCAGCTTCCGCTCGCTCCTCCTGCAATCTTAACCGCCCCCCCCACCCCGCGCCCAGGGGGTCACCTACCTATTACTTTCCGATTACAGGAAACTCTTTTTTATCCGGCACCGACGGGGTGCCGGTTTATCAAAAAGTCCGGATTACTGAGAGGTATAGTTAAAAGGTACGAGAGCGCCGTACACAGCAACAAATCCAGGCTTCCCTGTTGCTTAGCAACAGGTGCAGGAACTCCAGCCGCAGACCAAGCGCCCCTGTTGCTTAGCAACAAGTGCAGGAACCCCGGTTACATGGCCACAGATCCAGGAACAGCCACTAATATGAAGTAAAACTTACCTGAACCACCACCTGAATTTTGCCGGTTAACAGAGATTTCCGGTTATTTAGGTGCCGGTAAATCGAGAGTTTCCTGTACCTCGTCTTCACAACTTCAATAGTTCCTCTGCACTATGGCCCTCAGCTCTTCATCTACATTTCCTCAGGGAAGTTGGACGACTTGTACCTACCTGTCAGCCAAGAAGTAAGGATGCGCCATTTGCCACACCAGTGGTCGGAACTTCATCACAGAGATAAATCGGCCCAGGTTCCGAATCTCCTGTTTCTGATATTCCCCGTGGACCATTCCGGACAGGTAAAAGAGCTTTGCACCCTGGAAATCCAGAAGATAATGCTGAGGTTTGCTTTAACTGACAGAGTACAGCCACTGACATTCATCAGAAGTTGTGGTGCAGTGCCTCACCAACAGCAACATTATAAACAACCTGGCTTTTCACCAACAATACAAAGCTCACCCGCTGCGTTGACATACAACACCACTGGGCGGCATAAGCACATTTTTCAGTGTGAACTGTTAGGTGATGGGCTCTTCCACTGAAAAGTATTTGGTGCACTGCTTGTGGGAGTTGATCTTTTACACTCAGTCCCAGGTTGCCTGAATAAACAAAACTCTCCCTCCCTCAAATATCAGAAATAATGCAGAGGTTTGGTGATAGAGGCAGCACTGTAATACCAGACGAGAAAGGCCAGGCCCAGGGTGGACCACTGCCCCGGACTCTATCTGTCCACCACTAGTTACAGAACTTACTGATGTAAAGGGTGGTGGAGGCAGACTCAATCGTGGCTTTCAAAAGGGAGTTGGATAAGTACCTGAAGGACAAAAGTTTGCAGGGCTACGGGGAAAGAGCGGGGGAGTGGGACTAGCGGGAGTGCTCTTGCAGAGAGCCGGCAAAGGCTCGACGGGCCTAATGGCCTTCTTCCGTGCTGTAACCGTTCCAAGAAAGAGCCAGTTTTGTAATTATTTTTAAACAAAACAGTGAGTTTATTTACAAGTCCGTCTCACTGCAGAACACCTAAAACTCAAAGAGTTCAAGTACCTTTTAAGGAAGTGGACCATGTATTTCTACCTTTAGCATCTGAAGATTTTTTTAAATTTACAGTGTCTATAGCACAGAGACAGACCATTCAGTCCAACTGGTCAACGCTCCACACGAGCCTCCTCCCACTCCAAATACCTCTTCCCACCCTGTCCCCGTATCCCTATATTTCTTTCTCCCACATGTATGCATCAATGTTTCAACCACTCCAAGGTGTCAGACGTGACTCAGTGGGTAGCACTCTCTCACCTCCGAGTCAGAAGGTTGTGGGTTCAAGTCCCACTCCAGAGACTTGAGTACATAATCCAGGCTGACACTTCAGTGCGGTACTGCACAGTTGGAGGTGCCGTCTTTCAGATGAGACGTTAAGCCGAAGCCCCGTCTGCCCTCTCAGGTGAATGTAAAAGATCCCACGGCATTAGTCGAAGAGCAGCAGGGGAGTTCTCCCCGGTGTCCTGTCCGGTATTTGTCCCTCAACCAACATCACTAAAACAGATTATCTGGTCATAAATATAAGATACTGTATTACTAATAAATCCAATAGGGAATTCAGGAGAAACATCTTTAACCAGAGAGTGGTGAGAACGTGGAACTCGCTACCACAGGGAGCGGTTGAGGCAAATAGTATAGATGCATTTACGGGGAAGCTAGATAAACACATGAGGGAGAAAGGAATAGAAGATTATGCCGATAGGGTGAGATGAAATAGGGTGGGAGGAGGCTCCTGTAGAGCATTAACACCCATAGATGAGTTGGGCTGAATGGCCTGTTTCTGTGCTGTACATTCTATGTAATTATCTCATTGCTGTTTGTGGGAGCTTGCTGTGCACAAACTAGCTGCCGCGTTTCCTACATTACACCAGTGATTACACGTCAAAAGTACTTCATCGGCTGAGATGCGCTTTGGGAAATCCAGAGGTTGCGAAAGGCGCTATATAAATGGAAGTTCTTTAATGTGTCGGCAAGTTCCGCACTCGCTGTGTAAGAAGCCTCAATCCTCACTATTTTACTAACACAAATGAAATCTAACACAAGCTCCTTAGTGGCTCAGTGGGTTAATGTGCCATCTGTTGGGAGACGATACCCTACAGGCCAGAAGGACCCAAGTTTGAGCCCAGTTTGTGCTGAGTCAGTTGATCTGATTTGAGATCGATAGGTTTGTGCACTCTAGGGGAATCAAGGGATATGGACATTGGGCGGGAAAGTGGAGTTGATGTAGATCAGCCATGATCTTATTGAATGGTGGAGCAGGCTCGAGGGGCCCTGTGGCCGACTCCTGCTCCTATTTCTTATGGGGCATAAGATGAGGTGCACAAATTAGCCTGGGCACTTGTGAGCTACAGGTTCATAGAAACTAGGAGCAGGAGTAGGCCATTCGGCCCTTCGAGCCTGCTCCGCCATTCAACGAGATCATGGCTGATCATCCAAACCCTAGCACCCGGCCCCTACACGGACAGCCATCCCACCCAAGCCCTATCCCCGTAACCCCACGTATTTAATCCCCCCTAACACTAAGGGCCAATTTTTTTATCATGGCCAATCAACCTAACCCGCACATCTTTGGACTGTGGGAGGAAACCGGAGCACCCGGAGGAAACCCACGCAAACACGAGGAGAATGTGCAAACTCCACACAGACAGTCACCCGAGGCCGGATTTGAACCCGGGTCCCTGGCGCTGTGAGGCAACAGTGCTAACCACTATGCCACCGTGCTTCCTGTTCCTAATTGCTATACAATAACCTGTGCTGGAAAACCTTTGAAGTCAATTAGTCTGCCAATGCTCACTGGGCTCAAACACAAGGAGTGGCCATTTGACCCAAGTACTGGAGATTGTCAGTACCTGTGAAACCTTCAGTATAGGACAACACTGAAAAAATCCCCAATCAGTAACAAACAAAATTAGTTTGTGGATGATGGGCTTCCACCAATCAAAACACCCCAGTGCTCTGACAGACAATGGGAAGTAAAGGGGAGACACTAGCACCAGAGCAAATTCACCCTCTATTTTAATTTCAGATACTTCCCAATAAACTCACTCACCCATTAATACTCATAGGTGCCAACGATGCCTCCTTCACCATTACTGTCCAGAGAGCAGCAAGTTCTGACTCCAGGAAGCTCCAATCCATTGCTCCCACTTTCCAAAAGCCTCAAACTCTGATGGCAGTGGCACAGGGTTATATGAAGATGAGCAACTCTCCACATCATTACCAAAGTGGCATTCGAGTGTGTGCCTGGACAGTGACGATCAGTGGACTATTTAACTAGAGAGGTGTCACAGCAAAGATTGATTCTGTCCTGAACTCAAACACTTCTAGCGGGGGCCAGTACCACATTACAGGATGCATTCACTTCCCAGGGTTACATCAGCTCTCGGACCCCCTCCCCTTGCTGGCTCATACCTGGTAGACCTCGGTCCAGAACCGGTGCTTCAGATTTTTCTTGGTCTTCCTCAGCTGCTTGTTGTTTTTGAAGGTGTCGAGGTGGGTGAGGACCCCCATGATTTTGGGAAAACCATGAACTTGACAGATGTTCAGGAACTCGAATGTCTCCATCTCAAAGCCAAAGCTGGCATCGGTCAGCATTAGAACCTGCAGGAGAGAGGCTCACTTAATCCACACTGGCTGTACACAGAATGTACGAGAAAAGCCTTTCGTTCGATCCTCTGTGCGGCTCATTGATGTGATGCCACAAAACAAAATATTTGCCCGATTGTTATGTTTTCATGAATTTGTGCTCATTGCGGTGAGGAACCTCAATAACTTTTCACCGTCACCAGCGTCCATTCAAATACTCACGAGTTGTAGCAAGGGTTTGATACAGCAAAACTGCTTCCTTCAGACTCTCCCAACGTCAGGAAAGCATCCCACCGTACCAGTATAACATTGCTATTGTCCACATCCACAACCTGCCTGGCCCATCTGAGTGAATGGACCCAAACTGCTGTAGACTTATCTTTCCTCATTACAGACCCTTCCAGCTGGCAGACTTCCACATCAGCTACGCCACATTTAAAATTGGCTCTCAAAGGTAAAAAGGGCAGTGTGTTAACCCATTGTGCTACTCAATCCCTTAAGTAGGCTTATAGTCATCCTTTATTTAACAAAATAAGCAAGACAGGCTTAAGTGAAATCCTATCTTACACCCTCCAAAAACTTCAGCTCATTCAAAACTCTGCTGCCCGTGTCCGAACTCCCACCAAGCCCCGTTCACCCATCACCCCTGTGCTCGCTGATCTACAGCAAATGTAACCCCACTACTTAAGGGAGGAGGGAGAGAGAAGACAGGGAACTACAGACCAGTTAGCCTGATATCAGTAGTAGGGAAAATGCTAGAATCTATTATTAAGGACACGGCAAAAGGGTACTTAGAAAATAATAAAAGAATTGGGCAGAGTCAACACGGATTTATGAAAGGAAAATCATGTTTAACGAATCTTAGTTTTTTGAGGTTGTAACTAGCAGAATAGATAAGGGGGAACCAGTGGATGTGGTGTATTTGGATTTTCAGAAGGCATTCGATAAGGTGCCACACAAGAGGTTATTAAACAAAATTAGGGCTTATGGGATTGGGGGTAATATACTAGCATGGACTGAGGATTGGTTAATGGACAGAAAACAGAGAGTAGGAATAAACGGGTCATTTTCGGGTTGGCAGGCTGTAACTAGTGGGGTACTGCAAGGATCAGTGCTTGGGCCTCAGCTATTCACAATCTACATCAATGATTTGGATGAGGGGACCAAGTGTAATATATCCAAGTTTGCTGATGATACAAAGCTAGGTGGGAATGTAAGTTGTGAGGAGGATGCAAGGAGACTTCAAGGGGATATAGACAGGCTAAGTGAGTGGGCAAGAACATGGCAAATGGAATATAATGTGGAGAAATGTGAAGTTGTCCACTTCAGTGGGAAAAATAGTAAAGCAGAGTATTTTTTAAATGGTGAGAGATTGGGAAATGGTGTTCAGAGGGACCTGGGTGTCCTTGTACACAAATCACTGAAAGTGAACATGCAGGTACAGCAATTAGGAAAGCAAATGGTATGTTTGCCTTTATTACAAGAGGATTTGAATATAAAAGTAAAGACGTCTTACTGCAATTATATAGGGCCCCGGTGAGACCACACCTGGAGTATTGTGGACAGTTTTGGTCTCCTTACCTAAGGAAGGATGTACTTGCCATAGAGGGAGTGCAACAAAGGTTCACCAGACTGATTCCTGGGATGGGGGATTGTCCTATGAGGACAGACTGAGTAGACTAGGCCTATATTCTCTAGTATTTAGAAGAATGAGAGGTGATCTAATTGAAACATACAAAATTCTTACAGGGCTTGACAGGGTAAATGCAGGGAGGATGTTTCCCCTGGCTGGGGAGTCTAGAACCAGGGGTCACAGTCTCAGAATAAGGGGTCGGCCATTTAGAACTGAGATGAAGAGAAATTGGAATTCTCTACCCCAGAGGGCTGTGGAGGCTCAGTCGTTGAGTATATTCAAGACAGAGATCGACAGATTTTTGGATATTAAGGGAATCAAGGGACATGGGGATAGTGCAGGACAGTGGAGTTGAGGTAGAAGATCAGCCATGATCTTATTGAATGGTGGAGCAGGCTCGAGGGGCCAAATGGCCGACTCCTGCCCCTATTTCTTATGTTCTTATATTGGCTCCCGGTCCGGCAACACCTTGAATTTAAAATGTTCGTCCTTGTGCTCAAATCCCTCCATGGCCTCGCTCCTCCCGATCACTGTAACCTTCGTCAGTCCTACAACCCTCCAAGATCTCTGATCTCCTCCAATGCTGGCTTCTTGCGCATCCCCGATTTTCATCACTTCACCATTGGCGGCCGTGCCTTCAACTGTCTCGGGCCTAAACTCTGGAATTCCCTCTCTAAACCTCTCCGCCTCTCTCTCCTCCTTTAAGATGCTCCTTAAAACCTACCTCTTTAACAAAGCTTTTGGTCACCCTTCCCAATATCTCTTCATGTGGCTCTGTGTCAAAAAGTTTTTGATAACACTCCCGTGAAGGGTATTGGGGCGTTTTACTACGTTAAAGGTGCTGTATCAAAGCAAGTCGTTGTCTCTGCCACTTGGCAGCATGACTCAACTAGCCAAGTAATGTTTTAACAAAAGGCAAACACATTTTTTTTTTTTTAATTCAACAAAAATGCAAATGGTTCCTCACCAGATCGGCCACTTTGGCCAAGTCGATCATGGAGTTCATATCGTTCCCGCATTCGATGATGGAGAGACGCCGCTTTTTGCCTAATGGAAACCAAAGCATGTGATTACTTACAGACTGTAAAGACTATGCAAAGGAAGACCGGTGAGGTGGTGAAAACAAGTCCAGATTCCACATGGAGAGGCTAAGGAAGATAAATCTATTCCATCTGGAGAGCATGTTTTTGGATCATTTGAAGTTTTTTTAAATAATAGAATGGATTGACGATACGAGCACAGGGACCTGATGGAGCAACAAACGTTCTTTCACCTCTTGGACCCAGGGTGAAGGTGTCCTCTGTCTGCTGGCTGTAATGATCTTAATTGAAATCAGTCTCAACCCAGCTGATAGGAATACATAGATTGCAGCACAGAAACAGGCCATTTGGCCCAACCAGTCCCCATCGGCGTTTAACCCCCACACGAGCAAATAGTCCGAACCAAATTCACCCGCCCTGTTCCAAAATCCCATCACCCACCTGTCCAATCCAAGCTTGAATGTTGACACTGTTTCTGTCTCAGCCACTAACCATGGAAGTGAATTCCACAACCTCACAACTCTGTGTGACGTTTCTCCTGCCCTCTGTTCTAAATCTCTAACATTTAATCTTGGGTCCAGACCCTCAACTACTGGAACCAGTCTGCTTCTGTCCAGCCTATCCCATCCTTTCATAATTATAAACACTTGTATCATTTTCCCCCAGGCAGCACTTACTGAATCTGCATTGTACTCCTCTCTAGAGCCTAACATCCTTCCAATATGTGGAGCCCAATACTGCACACGGGCTGAAGGTTTTGTACAGTATCCCAGGGTGCCTGGGCCAACGCTAATTGACACTAAATTGACAACACTTACAGGACACACAATGGAAGGTATGAATATGGAAAATGTTGCACTATAGTGCAGTAGAGCTGCTCTGAGGCACATTCGCTGGGCAAAACACACACAAAAAAGGCAGCGAGAGAGATTCCGCCCTGGTCTGTAGGACAGGGTGCCAAGGAGTTAAGTCTAAATCAAGCACTGCGTCTCACCAAAGTGGATTCATTTTCCAGTGATCGCAGATCATTAAATTGTACCATCTGATCCCAACGGCTGCACTGTGCTTCACTGTACCCTGGCATAAAGCGGCTTAAAACCAAGCCTAGTTTAATCTAGTGATAACTTGGGCCGCCGTCACAGAGATGACGAAAGACTTGTGACGTGAAGCAGACGTCCATGTCTTTCACAAGGGATTTCACTGTTACACCCTCGGGTCTCGCTACCGGAGCAGTATTTAGGATAGAGCGTGTCAACTCCCACAAAGCTCAGATGCCTCACTGACTTACAGCAGCAAATGATGCCATAGAGCCGAGATGGTAACTGTGGCCAAGGTCGCCTTCCCACCTCTCCCCATGGTTCAACAGGAGCTCCCCTCCCACCTCTCCCCATGGTTCAACAGGAGCTCCCCTCCCACCTCTCCCCATGGTTCAATAGCTCCCCTCCCACCTCTCCCCATGGTTCAATAGCTCCCCTCCCACCTCTCCCCATGGTTCAATAGCTCCCCTCCCACCTCTCCCCATGGTTCAATAGCTCCCCTCCCACCTCTCCCCATGGTTCAATAGCTCCCCTCCCACCTCATGGGGGTAATGTGTGTGTGGAGGCGGGAGACGTCGGTAGGGTTCTTAATGAATACTTTGCGTCTGTTTTGACAAAGGAGAGGGGTGAAGCAGACATTGTTATCAGAGAGGAGGAGGGTGAAATATTAAATAAATGAAATAAACATAGTGAGAGAGGAATATTAAGGGGTTTAGCAGCTTTAAAAGTGGATAAATCCCCAGGCCCAGATGAAATGTATCCCAGGCTAAGTGAAGCAAAAGAGGAAATAGCAGAGGCCCTGACCATCATTTTCCAATCCTCTCTGGCTTCAGGTGTGGTGCCGGAGGACTGGAGGACTGCTAATGTGGTACCCTTGTTTAAAAAGGGAGAAAAGGATAGACCGAGTAATTACAGGCCAGTCAGCCTAACCTCGGTGGTGGGAAAATTATTGGAAAGATTTCTGAAGGACAGGATAAATCTTCATTTAGAAAGACGTGGATTAATCAAGGATAGTCAGCACGGATTTGTTAAGGGAAGGTCGTGTCTGACAAACTTGATTGAATTTTTTGAGGAGGTAACAAGGAGGGTAGTGCGTTTGATGTAGTGTATATGGACTTTAGCAAGGCTTTTGATAAGGTTCCACATGGCAGACTGGTCACGAAGTTAAAAGCCCATGGGATCCAGGGCAAAGTGTCAAGTTGGATTCAAAGCTAGCTCGGAGACCGGAAGCAGAGTGTAATGGTTGATGGGTTTTTTGTGACTGGAAGGCTGTTTCCAGTGGGGTTCCGCAGGGCTCAGTGCTAGGTCCCTTGCTTTTTGTGGTATATATCAATGATCTAGACTTGAATATAGGGGGTATGATTAAGAAGTTTGCAGATGATACTAAAATCGGCTGTGTGGTTGATACTGAAGAAGGAAGCTGTAGACTGCAGGAAGATATCAATAAATTGGTCAGGTGGGCAGAACAGTGGCAAATGGAATTCAATCCGGAGAAATGTGAGGTAATGCATTTGGGGAGGGCTAACAAGGAAAGGGAATACACGTTAAATGGTAGGACACTGAGTAGTGTAAGGTGGTTAAGGCGGCATACGGAATGCTTGCCCTTATTAGCCATGGCATAGAATACAAGAGCAGGGGGGGTTATGCTTCAACTGTATAAAACACTAGTTAGGCCTCAGCTAGAGTACTGCGTGCAGTTCTGGTCACCACATTACAGGAAAGATGTGATTGCACTAGAGAGGGTACAGAGGAGATTTACAAGGATGTTGCCGGGAGTAGAGAATCTTAGCTATGAGGAAAGACTGGATAGGCTGGGTCTGTTTTTCTTGGAACAGAGGAGGCTGAGGGAAGACCTTATTGAGGTGTATAAAATTATGAGGGGCATAGATAAAGTGGATAGAAAGGACCTATTTCCCTTAGCAAAGGGGTCAAAAATCATGGGGCACAGATTTAAAGTAATTGGTGGAAGGTTTAGAGGGGATTTGAGGGGAAATTTCTTCACCCAGAGGGTTGAGGGGGTCTGGAACTCACTGCCTGAAAGGGTGGTAGAGGCAGGAACCCTAACCACATTTAAAAAGTACTTGGATGTGCACTTGGGATGCTGTAACCTGCAGGGCTACGGACCAAGAGCTGGGAAGTGGGATTAGGCTGGAAAGCTCTTTGTTGGCCGGCACGGACACTGTGGGCCAAAATGGCCTCCTTCCGTGCTGTAACTTTCTATGATTTCTATGAATTCTCCCCATGGTTCTATAGGAGCTCCCTTACCTATTCTGTCAGTGAAGCACCGTGGGAATTTCTTTTGCATTGAAGGTACTATATCAATAAAGTTGTTCTGTAAACACTGTAATTGGACCACTCAGCATCTTCAAATCACTTCTTCATATAATACTTACATTTATAGACTTACCTGCAATTATAGTGACTGGACCCCTGATATTGGTTAGTCTTTGCTTGGTGAAGTTTCGAATAAGGCACCGAATCAAAGTGCTCTTTCCCACTTGCGGGGGACCTACCACAACAATTACAATAGGTGGGGGCTCCAATGGTGTCCGGTCAATCATGGGAATATGGTGCTTTTTAGTTTTCAAATCCTGGGCCCTGTTTATGAGAGTATTAAATAAAATAGTTAACTGTAATCACACAGGGTTCCTCTTCCCAATCTACAGCTTCTCTCAGGAACAGGAGTAGGCCATTGACCACTCGAGTCTGTTCCACCATTCAATCAGATCCATCTCCCCATCTTGGTTCTGTAGCCCTTATCTAACAACAATCGATCAAGCTCAGTTTTGACATTTTCAATTGACCCCCAGCCTCAACAGCTTTTTGGGGTAGGAGAGTTCCAGATTTCCACTACATTTTGTGCCTCCTGACATCACCCCTGAACAGGGCCTGGCTCTAATTTTAAGGATATCCCCTTTGTTCTGGACTCCCCCCCCCCCCCCCGCCCCCACCTCCCCCCAGCAGAAATAGTTTCTGTCTACTCTATCAAATCCTTTAATCATCTTAAACACCTCAATTGATCGTCCCTTAATCTTCTAAACTCGAGGGAATACAAGCCCAGTCTGGGCAACCTGTCCTCGGAATTTAACCCCTTTAGCCCCGGGATCATTCTGGTGAATCTGCGCTGCTCCCCCTCCGAGGCCAATATATCCTGCCCGAGGTGCGGGGCCCAGAAACTAAATGCAGTGTTCAGATGGGGTCTAACCAGAGCTTTATATCACTGTAACATACCTTCCACCTCTTTATATTCTAGCCACCGAGATAAAGGCCAACATTCCATTAGCTTTTTAATTATTTTTGTACCTGTCCACTAGCTTTTAGTGATTTCTGTACTTGGACCCTTGAAAATCTCGGCTCCTCCACAGTTCCCAGCTTCTCACCATTTAGAAAATACTCTGATCGATCTTCCTTAGGTTTAAAGTGGATGCCCTCACACTTCCCCACATTGAACCTGTGCCGCCTAACTTGGCATCATCAGCAAATTTGGATATACAGGTATTCCTTCATCCAAGTCATGTATAAACATAGTGAATCGCTGAGCCCCCAGTACAGATCCCTGGGGGACACCACTGGTCACATCCTGTCAATGAGTACACACCCATTGTCCCTACTCTCTGGCTCCTATCTCCTAACCAATTCCATATCCATGTCAAAAGGTTGCCTCCAATTTCTATGCACTTTCATTTTTGTTAAGTCTCTTATGTAGAACCGTATCGAATGCCTTCTGGAAGTGCATATAAATAATATACAATCATAGAATACTACAGCACAGAAGGAGGCCATTCGAAGAGCAATCCAGTTAGTCCCACTCCCTCACTCTTTCCCCACAGGCCTGCAATTTTTTCTCCTTCAAGTATTTATCCAATTCCCTTTTGAAGGCTACTATTGAATCTGTGTCCACCGCCCCAGCAGGCAGTGCGTTCCAAATCCTGACCACTCGCTGCGTAAAAAAGTTTCCTCCTGTCGCCTCTGGTTCTTTTGCCAATCACCTTAAATCTGTGCCCTTCAGCCATTGGAAACGGTTTCTCTTTATTTCCTCTATCGAAATCCTTCATGATTTTCAACACCTCTATCAAATCTCCTCTTAGCCTTCTCTGCTCCAAGGAGAACAACCCCAGCTTCTCCAGTCTATCCACGTAACTGTAATCCCTCATCCCTGGAACCATTCTAGTGAATCTCCTCTGCGCCCTCTCCAAAGCCTCCACATCCTTCCTAAAGTGCGGTGCCTAGAACTGGACACAATACTCCAGCTGGGGCCGAACCAGTGTTTTATAACGGTTTAACATACTTCCTGGCCTTTGTACTCTCTGTCTCTATTTATACAGCCCAGGATCCCATATGCTTTATTAACTGCTTTGTTAACCTGTCCTGGAACCTTCAGAGATTTGTGCCCAAGAACCCCCAGGTCTCTCTGTTCTTGCTCCCTCTTTAACATTGTACCGTTTAGTGTGTATTGTCTCTCCTCATTCTTCCCACCAAAATGTATCGCCTCACACTTTTCTGCGGTGAATTTCATCTGCCGTGGGTCCACCCATTCCACCAGCCTGTCTATGTCCTCCTGAAGTCTATTAGTATCTTTCTCACTGTTAACTACACTTCCAAGTTTTGTGTGATAGACACTCCCTTATCTAACACATTAGTTACACCTTCAAAAAATTTAACTAGGTTCGTTAGACATGACTTGCCCATTACAAACCCATGTCGGCTCTCTCCGATCAGTTCATATTTGTCCAAATGCTCAGTCGCTCTGTCCCTAATAACAGATTCTAATAACTTCCCTGCAACAGATGCGAGACTAAAAAGTCTACAATTTCCTAGTTTATCTCTCCTATCCTTCTTAAATAGTGGAGTGACATTGGTAATCTTCCAAACCAAGGGGACAATTCCTGAATTGAGAGTTTTGGAAGATCTGCAATTTCCTCACCCACTTCTTTTAATACCCTGGGGTGGTAACCATCAGGTCCTGGAGACTTAACTATCTTTAGTCTCATTATTTTCACCATTACCATCTTTTTACTTGTATTTAATTTATTACAGGAAACTTTTGATTTACCGGCACCTAAATAACCGGAAATCTTGGTTAACCGGCAAAATTCAGGAGTAGGTTCAGGTAATTTTTATGACTTGCCTTCCTCCATTTGTTGCTGTGCAAGGGTGTGGCTGCAGCTGTTGCTAAGCTACAGAGACGCTTGCAACTTGTGGCCATTGTTCTGAAGCTGTTGCTGAGCAACAGGGTTTGTTGCTTTATACGGAGCTCTCAGCTCTCCGTATCTTTTACTATAGCGTTCGGTTATCGGGAATTTTTGATGAACCGGCACCACGTCGGTCTCGTCCGTGCCGGATAAAAAAAAGTTTCCTGTAAGTTCCACCCCTTGATTTCGTTTCGAAGTGTCAGCCGCGACTCAGTGGGTAGCACTCTGACCTCTGAAGCCTTAATCCCACACTTGCTTAACATTCACTTAGTTCCAAATACATACTAAAGATAAGAAAAAATAATTATAAAATGTTTTTGGATCTACATGAGGAGGAGCTTATAGAAATAGTATATCTGAATTCCATGGCTGAGCCAGATTTGTTTATCCACACTCCACGATTGCGGTTAAATGTATGATTGCCAAAACTGTGTAGCTGATTACTCCACAATAGACATTGTACTTGGAGTATATGCTGAAAGATGATAAATTATACTTCCAAAAGACTTCCGACTACAAATATTGGATAGCTCTTTTCCTCGGGCTGCGGGGGAGGGGGTGGAGGGAGTAGAATAAGGAACAATGTCCACTTGGCACTGAAGAGAGGCCTCACGAAAAGCTCCCTTGACCTTGCTCAATGCCCTTTAAACCCAAAGCCACAGAACATTGGCTACTCTGCCATTTTGGTAATTTTGTACCATTCGGCATCATGACCTGTCTGACTAATAATTTGTGCCTATTGTGGATCTGTGGCCATGAAAGCTGGAGTTGAGACTGCCCAGATGCATTTGTTTAGGAATGATAGCCAGCCTGTTTGTGGGCTATATAGATGCCATGCTGCATACACTGAGGGTATTGCTGGAAGGTCAAGAAAGTTCAGCTGAGGTTCACTGCTGATTATTTCTGTCAGCTGTGGCTCAGTGGGTAACACTCTCACCTGAGTCCGAAGGTTGTGGGTTCAAGTCCCACTCCAGGGACTTGAGCACAAAAATCTAGGCCGACACTCCAGTGCAGTACTGAGGGAGTGCTGCACTGTCGGAGGCGCCGTCTTTCAGATGCAACGTTAAACTGAGGTGCTCTCTCAGGTGGATGTAAAAGATCCCATGGCACTATTTCGAAGAAGAGCAAGGGAGTTATCACCAGTGTCCTGGCCAATATTTATCCCTCAATCAACATCACTAAAGCAGATTATTAGTGAGAGAGGAAGCATCAAGGGGTTTAGCAGCTTTAAAAGTGGATAAATCCCCAGGCCCGGATGAAATGTATCCCAGGCTGTTAAGCGAAGCAAAAGAGGAAATAGCAGAGGTCCTGACCATCATTTTCCAATCCTCTCTGGCTTCAGGTTTGGTGCCGGAGGACTGGAGGACTGCTAATGTGGTACCCTTGTTTAAAAAGGGAGAAAAGGATAGACCGAGTAATTACAGGCCAGTCAGCCTAACCTCGTGGTGGGGAAATTATTGGAAAGAATTCTGAAGGACAGGATAAATCTTCATTTAGAAAGACACGGATTAATCAAGGATAGTCAGCACGGGTTTGTTAAGGGAAGGTCGTGTCTGACAAACTTGATTGAATTTTTTAAGGAGGGTAGATGAGGGTAGTGCATTTGATGTAGTGTATATGGACTTTAGCAAGGCTTTTGATAAGGTTCCACGTGGCAGACTGGTCATGAAGTTAAAAGCCCATGGGATCCAAGGCAAAGTGTCAAGTTGGATTCAAAACTGGCTCGGAGGCAGGAAGCAGAGGGTAATGGTTGATGGGTGTTATTGTGACTGGAAGGCTGTTTCCAGTGGGGTTCCGCAGGGCTCAGTACTAGATCCCTTGCTTTTTGTGGTATATATCAACGATCTCGACTTGAATATAGGGGGTATGATTAAGAAGTTTGCAGATGATACTAAAATCGGCTGTGTGGTTGATACTGAAGAAGGAAGCTGTAGACTGCAGGAAGATATCAATAAATTGGTCAGGTGGGCAGAACAGTGGCAAATGGAATTCAATCCGGAGAAGTGTGAGGTAATGCATTTGGGGAGGGCTAACAAGGAAAGGGAATACACATTAAATGGTAGGACACTGAGTAGTGTAGAGAAACAAAGGGATCTTGGAGTGCATGTCCACAGATCCCTGAAGGTAGCAGGCCAGGTAGATAAGATGGTTAAGAAGGCATACGGAATGCTTGCCTTTATTAGCCGTGGCATAGAATACAAGAGCAGGGGGGTTATGCTTCAACTGTATAAAACACTAGTTAGGCCTCAGCTAGAGTACTGCGTGCAGTTCTGGTCACCACATTACAGGAAAGATGTGATTGCACTAGAGAGGGTACAGAGGAGATTTACAAGGATGTTGCCGGGAGTAGAGAATCTTAGCTATGAGGAAAGACTGGGTCTGTTTTCCTTGGAACAGAGGAGGCTGAGGGGAGACCTTATTGAGGTGTATAAAATTATGAGGGGCCTAGATAAAGTGAATAGAAAGGACTTATTTCCCTTAGCAGAGGGGTCAAAAACCAGGGGGCACAGATTTAAAGTAATTGGTGGAAGGTTTAGAGGGGATTTGAGGGGCAATTTCTTCACCCAGAGGGTTGTGGGGGTCTGGAACTCACTGCCTGAAAGGGTGGTAGAGGCAGGAACCCTAACCACATTTAAAAAGTACTTGGATGTGCACTTGGGATGCTGTAACCTGCAGGGCTACGGACCAAGAGCTGGGAAGTGGGATTAGGCTGGATAGCTCTTTGTTGGCCGGCGCGGACACGATGGGCCGAATGGCCTCCTTCCGTGCTGTAACTTTCTATGATTTCTATGATTATCTGGTCATTATCACATTGCTGTTCACATGTGGGAGCTTGCTGTGAGCAAATTGGCTGCCTTGTTTCCTACATTACAACAGTGACTACACATCAAAAAAATGTCCTCCATTGGCTGTAAAGTGCTTTGGAACGTCCACAGGTTGTGAAAGGAGCTGAAGAAATGGAAGTCTTTCTTTGAATTTTTTATGGTATTTATCTTCATCCTCTACGGTGAAGACTGATACAAAGCAACTATTTAGCAAGTGTGCACAGGTCAATTAACGTACAGGGTTCCTCTGCAATGTTCCCTCTAAGCTGCGTGTGTGGCCGCGCAGTAAACTGCACGGTCCCGCACAGGCCACTCACAAGCTTTTACATTGGAAATACCGCACATGCACAGAAAATTAAAGGACCGCGCATTGAAAGGGACAGGCCGCGCAAAACAACGCGCAGCTTACAGGGAACATTGTCCCTCTCCCCAATCTACAGGTCGATTACTGTAAGGGCTCCTCTCTCCAATCTACAGGTCGATTACTGTAAGGGCTCCTCTCCCCAATCTACAGGTCGATTACTGTAAGGGCTCCTCTCCCCAAGCTACAGGTCGATTACTGTAAGAGCTCCTCTCCCCAATCTACAGGTCGATTACTGCAAGGGCTCCTCTCCCCAATCTACAGGTCGATTACTGTAAGGGCTCCTCTCCCCAATCTACAGGTCGATTACTGCAACGGCTCCTCTCCCCAATCTACAGGTCGATTACTGGAAGGGCTCCTCTCCCCAATCTACAGGTCAATTACTGCAAGGGCTCCTCTCCCCAATCTACAGGTCGATTACTGTAAGGGCTCCTCTCTCCAATCTACAGGTCGATTACTGTAAGGGCTCCTCTCTCCAATCTACAGGTCGATTACTGTAAGGGCTCCTCTCTCCAATCTACAGGTCGATTACTGTAAGGGCTCCTCTCCCCAATCTACAGGTCGATTACTGTAAGGGCTCCTCTCCCCAATCTACAGGTCGATTACTGTAAGGGCTCCTCTCCCCAATCTACAGGTCGATTACTGTAAGGGCTCCTCTCTTCAATCTACAGGTCGATTACTGTAAGGGCTCCTCTCCCCAATCGACAGGTCGATTACTGTAAGGGCTCCTCTCCCCAATCTACAGGTCGATTACTGTAAGGGCTCCTCTCTCCAATCTGCAGGTCGATTACTGTAAGGGCTCCTCTCCCCAATCTACAGGTCAATTACTGTAAGGGCTCCTCTCCCCAATCTACAGGTCCATTACTGCAAGGGCTCCTCTCCCCAATCTACAGGTCGATTACTGTAAGGGCTCCTCTCCCCAATCTCCAGGTCGATTACTGTAAGGGCTCCTCTCCCCAATCTACAGGTCGATTACTGCAAGGGCTCCTCTCCCCAATCTACAGGTCGATTACTGTAAGGGCTCCTCTCCCCAATCTACAGCTCGATTACTGTAAGGGCTCCTCTCCCCAATCTCCAGGTCGATTACTGTAAGGGCTCCTCTCTCCAATCTACAGGTCGATTACTGTAAGGGCTCCTCTCCCCAATCTACAGCTCGATTACTGTAAGGGCTCCTCTCCCCAATCTCCAGGTCGATTACTGTAAGGGCTCCTCTCCCCAATCTACAGGTCGATTACTGTAAGGGCTCCTCTCTCCAATCTACAGGTCGATTCCTGTAAGGGCTCCTCTCTCCAATCTACAGGTCGATTACTGTAAGGGCTCCTCTCTCCAATCTACAGGTCGATTACTGTAAGGGCTCCTCTCTCCAATCTACAGGTCGATTACTGTAAGGGCTCCTCTCTCCAATCTACAGGTCGATTACTGTAAGGGCTCCTCTCCCCAATCTACAGGTCGATTACTGTAAGGGCTCCTCTCTCCAATCTACAGGTCGATTACTGTAAGGGCTCCTCTCTCCAATCTGCAGGTCGATTATTGTAAGGGCTCCTCTCTCCAATCTACAGGTCGATTACTGTAAGGGCTCCTCTCTCCAATCTACAGGTCGATTACTGTAAGGGCTCCTCTCTCCAATCTACAGGTCGATTACTGTAAGGGCTCCTCTCCCCAATCTCCAGGTCGATTACTGTAAGGGCTCCTCTCCCCAATCTACAGGTCGATTACTGTAAGGGCTCCTCTCTCCAATCTACAGGTCGATTATTGTAAGGGCTCCTCTCCCCAATCTACAGGTCGATTACTGTAAGGGCTCCTCTCCCCAATCTACAGGTCGATTACTGTAAGGGCTCCTCTCCCCAATCTACAGGTCGATTACTGTAAGGGCTCCTCTCCCCAATCTACAGGTCGATTACTGTAAGGGCTCCTCTCCCCAATCTACAGGTCGATTACTGTAAGGGCTCCTCTCTCCAATCTACAGGTCGATTACTGTAAGGGCTCCTCTCTCCAATCTACAGGTCGATTACTGTAAGGGCTCCTCTCCCCAATCTACAGGTCGATTACTGTAAGGGCTCCTCTCCCCAATCTACAGGTCGATTACTGTAAGGGCTCCTCTCCCCAATCTACAGGTCGATTACTGTAAGGGCTCCTCTCTCCAATCTACAGGTCGATTACTGTAAGGGCTCCTCTCTCCAATCTACAGGTCGATTACTGTAAGGGCTCCTCTCCCCAATCTACAGGTCGATTACTGTAAGGGCTCCTCTCTCCAATCTACAGGTCGATTACTGTAAGGGCTCCTCTCCCCAATCTACAGGTCGATTACTGTCAGGGCTCCTCTCCCCAATCTACAGGTCGATTACTGGAAGGGCTCCTCTCCCCAATCTACAGGTCGATTACTGTAAGGGGTCCTCTCCCCAATCTACAGGTCGATTACTGTAAGGGCTCCTCTCTCCAATCTGCAGGTCGATTACTGTAAGGGCTCCTCTCTCCAATCTACAGGTCGATTACTGTAAGGGCTCCTCTCCCCAATCTCCAGGTCGATTACTGTAAGGGCTCCTCTCCCCAATCTACAGGTCGATTACTGTAAGGGCTCCTCTCCCCAATCAACAGGTCGATTACTGTAAGGGCTCCTCTCTCCAATCTACAGGTCGATTACTGTAAGGGCTCCTCTCCCCAATCTACAGGTCGATTACTGTAAGGGCTCCTCTCCCCAATCTACAGGTCGATTACTGTAAGGGCTCCTCTCTCCAATCTACAGGTCGATTACTGTAAGGGCTCCTTTCCCCAATCTACAGGTCGATTACTGTAAGGGCTCCTCTCCCCAATCTACAGGTCGATTACTGTAAGGGCTCCTCTCCCCAATCTACAGGTCGATTACTGTAAGGGCTCCTCTCCCCAATCTACAGGTCGATGACTGTAAGAGCTCCTCTCCCCAATCTACAGGTCGATTATTGTAAGGGCTCCTCTCCCCAATCTACAGGTCGATTACTGTAAGGGCTCCTCTCCCCAATCTACAGGTCGATTACTGCAAGGGCTCCTCTCTCCAATCTACAGGTCGATTACTGTAAGGGCTCCTCTCCCCAATCTACAGGTCGATTACTGTAAGGGCTCCTCTCTCCAATCTACAGGTCGATTACTGTAAGGGCTCCTCTCCCCAATCTCCAGGTCGATTACTGTAAGGGCTCCTCTCCCCAATCTACAGGTCGATTACTGTAAGGGCTCCTCTCTCCAATCTACAGGTCGATTACTGTAAGGGCTCCTCTCTCCAATCTACAGGTCGATTACTGTAAGGGCTCCTCTCCCCAATCTACAGGTCGATTACTGTAAGGGCTCCTCTCCCCAATCTACAGGTCGATTACTGTAAGGGCTCCTCTCTCCAATCTACAGGTCGATTACTGTAAGGGCTCCTCTCCCCAATCTACAGGTCGATTACTGTAAGGGCTCCTCTCTCCAATCTACAGGTCGATTACTGTAAGGGCTCCTCTCCCCAATCTACAGGTCGATTACTGTAAGGGCTCCTCTCCCCAATCTACAGGTCGATTACTGTAAGGGCTCCTCTCCCCAATCTACAGGTCGATTACTGTAAGGGCTCCTCTCCCCAATCTACAGGTCGATTACTGTAAGGGCTCCTCTCTCCAATCTACAGGTCGATTACTGTAAGGGCTCCTCTCCCCAATCTACAGGTCGATTACTGTAAGGGCTCCTCTCCCCAATCTACAGGTCGATTACTGTAAGGGCTCCTCTCTCCAATCTCCAGGTCGATTACTGTAAGGGCTCCTCTCCCCAATCTACAGGTCGATTACTGTAAGAGCTCCTCTCCCCAATCTACAGGTCGATTACTGTAAGGGCTCCTCTCTCCAATCTACAGGACGATTACTGTAAGGGCTCCTCTCTCCAATCTACAGGTCGATTACTGTAAGGGCTCCTCTCTCCAATCTGCAGGTCGATTACTGTAAGAGCTCCTCTCCCCAATCTACAGGTCGATTACTGTAAGAGCTCCTCTCCCCAATCTACAGGTCGATTACTGTAAGGGCTCCTCTCCCCAATCTACAGGTCGATTACTGTAAGGGCTCCTCTCCCCAATCTACAGGTCGATTACTGTAAGGGCTCCTCTCTCCAATCTACAGGTTGATTACTGTAAGGGCTCCTCTCTCCAATCTACAGGTCGATTACTGTAAGAGCTCCTCTCCCCAATCTACAGGTCGATTACTGCAAGGGCTCCTCTCTCCAATCTACAGGTCGATTACTGCAAGGGCTCCTCTCCCCAATCTACAGGTCGATTACTGCAAGGGCTCCTCTCCCCAATCTACAGGTCAATTACTGTAAGGGCTCCTCTCCCCAATCTACAGGTCGATTACTGTAAGGGCTCCTCTCTCCAATCTACAGGTCGATTACTGTAAGGGCTCCTCTCCCCAATCTACAGGTCGATTACTGTTAGGGCTCCTCTCCCCAATCTGCAGGTCGATTACTGTAAGGGCTCCTCTCCCCAATCTACAGGTCGATTACTGTAAGGGCTCCTCTCTCCAATCTACAGGTCGATTACTGTAAGGGCTCCTCTCCCCAATCTACAGGTCGATTACTGTAAGGGCTCCTCTCTCCAATCTACAGGTCGATTACTGTAAGAGCTCCTCTCCCCAATCTACAGGTCGATTACTGTAAGGGCTCCTCTCCCCAATCTACAGGTCGATTACTGTAAGAGCTCCTCTCCCCAATCTACAGGTCGATTACTGTAAGGGCTCCTCTCCCCAATCTACAGGTCGATTACTGTAAGGGCTCCTCTCCCCAATCTACAGGTCGATTACTGTAAGGGCTCCTCTCCCCAATCTACAGGTCGATTACTGTAAGGGCTCCTCTCTCCAATCTACAGGTCGATTACTGTAAGGGATCCTCTCTCCAATCTACAGGTCGATTACTGTAAGGGCTCCTCTCTCCAATCTGCAGGTCGATTACTGTAAGGGCTCCTCTCCCCAATCTACAGGTCGATTACTGTAAGGGCTCCTCTCTCCAATCTACAGGTCGATTGCTGTAAGGGCTCCTCTCCCCAATCTACAGGTCGATTACTGTAAGGGCTCCTCTCCCCAATCTACAGGTCGATTACTGTAAGGGCTCCTCTCTCCAATCTACAGGTCGATTACTGTAAGGGCTCCTCTCCCCAATCTACAGGTCGATTACTGTAAGGGCTCCTCTCCCCAATCTACAGGTCGATTACTGTAAGGGCTCCTCTCCCCAATCTACAGGTCGATTACTGTAAGGGCTCCTCTCCCCAATCTACAGGTCGATTACTGTAAGGGCTCCTCTCTCCAATCTACAGGTCGATTACTGTAAGGGCTCCTCTCCCCAATCTACAGGTCGATTACTGTAAGGGCTCCTCTCCCCAATCTACAGGTCGATTACTGGAAGGGCTCCTCTCCCCAATCTACAGGTCGATTACTGTAAGGGCTCCTCTCCCCAATCTACAGGTCGATTACTGTAAGGGCTCCTCTCTCCAATCTACAGGTCGATTACTGGAAGGGCTCCTCTCCCCAATCTACAGGTCGATTACTGTAAGGGCTCCTCTCTCCAATCTACAGGTCGATTACTGTAAGGGCTCCTCTCTCCAATCTACAGGTCGATTACTGTAAGGGCTCCTCTCTCCAATCTACAGGTCGATTACTGTAAGGGCTCCTCTCCCCAATCTACAGGTCGATTACTGTAAGGGCTCCTCTCCCCAATCTACAGGTCGATTACTGGAAGGGCTCCTCTCCCCAATCTACAGGTCGATTACTGTAAGGGCTCCTCTCCCCAATCTACAGGTCGATTACTGGAAGGGCTCCTCTCCCCAATCTACAGGTCGATTACTGTAAGGGCTCCTCTCCCCAATCTACAGGTCGATTACTGTAAGGGCTCCTCTCTCCAATCTACAGGTCGATTACTGTAAGGGCTCCTCTCCCCAATCTACAGGTCGATTACTGTAAGGGCTCCTCTCCCCAATCTACAGGTCGATTACTGTAAGGGCTCCTCTCTCCAATCTACAGGTTGATTACTGTAAGGGCTCCTCTCTCCAATCTACAGGTCGATTACTGTAAGAGCTCCTCTCCCCAATCTACAGGTCGATTACTGCAAGGGCTCCTCTCTCCAATCTACAGGTCGATTACTGCAAGGGCTCCTCTCCCCAATCTACAGGTCGATTACTGCAAGGGCTCCTCTCCCCAATCAACAGGTCAATTACTGTAAGGGCTCCTCTCCCCAATCTACAGGTCGATTACTGTAAGGGCTCCTCTCTCCAATCTACAGGTCGATTACTGCAAGGGCTCCTCTCCCCAATCTACAGGTCAATTACTGTAAGGGCTCCTCTCTCCAATCTACAGGTCGATTACTGCAAGGGCTCCTCTCCCCAATCTACAGGTCAATTACTGTAAGGGCTCCTCTCCCCAATCTACAGGTCGATTACTGTAAGGGCTCCTCTCCCCAATCTACAGGTCGATTACTGTAAGGGCTCCTCTCCCCAATCTACAGGTCGATTACTGTAAGAGCTCCTCTCTCCAATCTACAGGTCGATTACTGTAAGGGCTCCTCTCCCCAATCTACAGGTCGATTACTGTAAGGGCTCCTCTCCCCAATCTACAGGTCGATTACTGTAAGGGCTCCTCTCCCCAATCTACAGGTCGATTACTGTAAGGGCTCCTCTCCCCAATCTACAGGTCGATTACTGTGAGGGCTCCTCTCTCCAATCTACAGGTCGATTACTGTAAGGGCTCCTCTCCCCAATCTACAGGTCGATTACTGTAAGGGCTCCTCTCCCCAATCTACAGGTCGATTACTGTAAGGGCTCCTCTCCCCAATCTACAGGTCGATTACTGTAAGGGCTCCTCTCTCCAATCTACAGGTCGATTACTGTAAGGGCTCCTCTCCCCAATCTACAGGTCGATTACTGTTAGGGCTCCTCTCCCCAATCTGCAGGTCGATTACTGTAAGGGCTCCTCTCCCCAATCTACAGGTCGATTACTGTAAGGGCTCCTCTCTCCAATCTACAGGTCGATTACTGTAAGGGCTCCTCTCCCCAATCTACAGGTCGATTACTGTAAGGGCTCCTCTCTCCAATCTACAGGTCGATTACTGTAAGAGGCTCCTCTCCCCAATCTACAGGTCGATTACTGTAAGGGCTCCTCTCCCCAATCTACAGGTCGATTACTGTAAGAGCTCCTCTCCCCAATCTACAGGTCGATTACTGTAAGGGCTCCTCTCCCCAATCTACAGGTCGATTACTGTAAGGGCTCCTCTCCCCAATCTACAGGTCGATTACTGTAAGGGCTCCTCTCCCCAATCTACAGGTCGATTACTGTAAGGGCTCCTCTCTCCAATCTACAGGTCGATTACTGTAAGGGATCCTCTCTCCAATCTACAGGTCGATTACTGTAAGGGCTCCTCTCTCCCAATCTACAGGTCGATTACTGTAAGGGCTCCTCTCCCCAATCTACAGGTCGATTACTGTAAGGGCTCCTCTCTCCAATCTACAGGTCGATTACTGTAAGGGCTCCTCTCCCCAATCTACAGGTCGATTACTGTAAGGGCTCCTCTCCCCAATCTACAGGTCGATTACTGTAAGGGCTCCTCTCTCCAATCTACAGGTCGATTACTGTAAGGGCTCCTCTCCCCAATCTACAGGTCGATTACTGTAAGGGCTCCTCTCCCCAATCTACAGGTCGATTACTGTAAGGGCTCCTCTCCCCAATCTACAGGTCGATTACTGTAAGGGCTCCTCTCCCCAATCTACAGGTCGATTACTGTAAGGGCTCCTCTCTCCAATCTACAGGTCGATTACTGTAAGGGCTCCTCTCTCCCAATCTACAGGTCGATTACTGTAAGGGCTCCTCTCCCCAATCTACAGGTCGATTACTGTAAGGGCTCCTCTCCCCAATCTACAGGTCGATTACTGTAAGGGCTCCTCTCCCCAATCTACAGGTCGATTACTGTAAGGGCTCCTCTCTCCAATCTACAGGTCGATTACTGTAAGGGCTCCTCTCCCCAATCTACAGGTCGATTACTGTAAGGGCTCCTCTCTCCAATCTACAGGTCGATTACTGTAAGGGCTCCTCTCTCCAATCTACAGGTCGATTACTGTAAGGGCTCCTCTCCCCAATCTACAGGTCGATTACTGTAAGGGCTCCTCTCCCCAATCTACAGGTCGATTACTGTAAGGGCTCCTCTCCCCAATCTACAGGTCGATTACTGGAAGGGCTCCTCTCCCCAATCTACAGGTCGATTACTGTAAGGGCTCCTCTCTCCCAATCTACAGGTCGATTACTGTAAGGGCTCCTCTCTCCAATCTACAGGTCGATTACTGTAAGGGCTCCTCTCCCCAATCTACAGGTCGATTACTGGAAGGGCTCCTCTCCCCAATCTACAGGTCGATTACTGTAAGGGCTCCTCTCTCCAATCTACAGGTCGATTACTGTAAGGGCTCCTCTCCCCAATCTACAGGTCGATTACTGGAAGGGCTCCTCTCCCCAATCTACAGGTCGATTACTGTAAGGGCTCC
>NC_141015.1:7953825-7971209 GCF_052327205.1 Somniosus microcephalus
CCCAACACCCTGTAATATTCCACATGTCTAATCCCACTCTCCTCTCTCCCCAACACCCTGTAATATTCCACATGTCTAATCCCACTCTCCTCTCTCCCCAACACCCTGTAATATTCCACCAGGTCTAATCCCACTCTCCTCTCTCCCAACACCCTGTAATATTCCACATGTCTAATCCCACTCTCCTCTCCCCAACACCCTGTAATATTCCACATGTCTAATCCCACTCTCCTCTCCCCCAACACCCTGTAATATTCCACATGTCTAATCCCACTCTCCTCTCTCCCAACACCCTGTAATATTCCACATGTCTAATCCCACTCTCCTCTCCCCAACACCCTGTAATATTCCACATGTCTAATCCCACTCTCCTCTCTCCCAACACCGTGTAATATTCCACATGCTTATCCCACTCTCCCAACACCCTGTAATATTCCACATGTCTAATCCCACTCTCCTCTCCCCAACACCCTGTAATATTCCACATGTCTAATCCCACTCTCCTCTCCCCCCAACACCCTGTAATATTCCACATGTCTAATCCCAATCTCCTCTCTCCCCAACACCCTGTAATATTCCACATGTCTAATCCCACTCTCCTCTCCCCAACACCCTGTAATATTCCACATGTCTAATCCCACTCTCCTCTCCCCAACACCCTGTAATATTCCACATGTCTCATCCCACTCTCCTCTCCCCCAACACCCTGTAATATTCCACATGTCTAATCCCACTCTCCTCTCTCCCCAACACCCTGTAATATTCCACATGTCTAATCCCACTCTCCTCTCTCCCCAACACCCTGTAATATTCCACATGTCTAATCCCACTCTCCTCTCTCCCCAACACCCTGTAATATTCCACATGTCTAATCCCACTCTCCTCTCTCCCCAACACCCTGTAATATTCCACATGTCTAATCCCACTCTCCTCTCTCCCCACACCCTGTAATATTCCACATGTCTAATCCCACTCTCCTCTCTCCCCAACACCCTGTAATATTCCACGTGTCTAATCCCACTCCCCTCTCCCCAACACCCTTTAATATTCCACATGTCTAATCCCACTCTCCTCTCTCCCCAACACCCTGTAATATTCCACGTGTCTAATCCCACTCTCCTCTCTCCCAACACCCTGTAATATTCCACATGTCTAATCCCACTCTCCTCTCTCCCAACACCCTGTAATATTCCACATGTCTAATCCCACTCTCCTCTCTCCCAACACCCTGTAATATTCCACATGTCTAATCCCACTCTCCTCTCTCCCCAACACCCTGTAATATTCCACATGTCTAATCCCACTCTCCTCTCTCCCCACACCCTGTAATATTCCACATGTCTAATCCCACTCTCCTCTCTCCCCACACCCTGTAATATTCCACATGTCTAATCCCACTCTCCTCTCTCCCCAACACCCTGTAATATTCCACATGTCTAATCCCACTCTCCCTCTCCCCAACACCCTGTAATATTCCACATGTCTAATCCCACTCTCCTCTCTCCCCAACACCCTGTAATATTCCACATGTCTAATCCCACTCTCCTCTCTCCCAACACCCTGTAATATTCCACATGTCTAATCCCACTCTCCTCTCTCCCAACACCCTGTAATATTCCACATGTCTAATCCCACTCTCCTCTCTCCCCAACACCCTGTAATATTCCACATGTCTAATCCCACTCTCCTCTCTCCCCACACCCTGTAATATTCCACATGTCTAATCCCACTCTCCTCTCTCCCCACACCCTGTAATATTCCACATGTCTAATCCCACTCTCCTCTCCACACACCCTGTAATATTCCACATGTCTAATCCCACTCTCCTCTCTCCCCCAACACCCTGTAATATTCCACATGTCTAATCCCACTCTCCTCTCTCCCCAACACCCTGTAATATTCCACCAGGTCTAATCCCACTCTCCTCTCTCCCAACACCCTGTAATATTCCACATGTCTAATCCCACTCTCCTCTCCCCAACACCCTGTAATATTCCACATGTCTAATCCCACTCTCCTCTCCCCCCAACACCCTGTAATATTCCACATGTCTAATCCCACTCTCCTCTCTCCCAACACCCTGTAATATTCCACATGTCTAATCCCACTCTCCTCTCTCCCCAACACCCTGTAATATTCCACATGTCTAATCCCACTCTCCTCTCTCCCCAACACCGTGTAATATTCCACATGCTTATCCCACTCTCCCAACACCCTGTAATATTCCACATGTCTAATCCCACTCTCCTCTCCCCAACACCCTGTAATATTCCACATGTCTAATCCCACTCTCCTCTCCCCCCAACACCCTGTAATATTCCACATGTCTAATCCCACTCTCCTCTATCCCAACACCCTGTAATATTCCACATGTCTAATCCCACTCTCCTCTCCCCAACACCCTGTAATATTCCACATGTCTAATCCCACTCTCCTCTCTCCCCAACAGCCTGTAATATTCCACATGTCTAATCCCACTCTCCTCTCTCCCCAACAGCCTGTAATATTCCACATGTCTAATCCCACTCTCCTCTCCCCAACACCCTGTAATATTCCACATGTCTAATCCCACTCTCCTCTCTCCCCAACACCCTGTAATATTCCACATGTCTAATCCCACTCTCCTCTCCCCCCCAACACCCTGTAATATTCCACATGTCTAATCCCACTCTCTTCTCTCCCAACACCCTGTAATATTCCACATGCCTAATCCCACTCTCCTCTCTCCCCAACACCCTGTAATATTCCACATGTCTAATCCCACTCTCCTCTCTCCCCAACACCCTGTAATATTCCACATGTCTAATCCCACTCTCCTCTCCCCAACACCGTGTAATATTCCACATGCTTATCCCACTCTCCTCAACACCCTGTAATATTCCACATGTCTAATCCCACTCTCCTCTCTCCCCAACACCGTGTAATATTCCACATGCTTATCCCACTCTCCTCAACACCCTGTAATATTCCACATGTCTAATCCCACTCTCCTCTCTCCCCAACACCCTGTAATATTCCACATGTCTAATCCCACTCTCCTCTCTCCCCCAACACCCTGTAATATTCCACATGCCTAATCCCACTCTCCTCTCTCCCCAACACCCTGTAATATTCCACATGTCTAATCCCACTCTCCTCTCTCCCCAACACCCTGTAATATTCCACATGTCTAATCCCACTCTCCTCTCCCCAACACCGTGTAATATTCCACATGCTTATCCCACTCTCCTCAACACCCTGTAATATTCCACATGTCTAATCCCACTCTCCTCTCTCCCCAACACCGTGTAATATTCCACATGCTTATCCCACTCTCCTCAACACCCTGTAATATTCCACATGTCTAATCCCACTCTCCTCTCTCCCCAACACCCTGTAATATTCCACATGTCTAATCCCACTCTCCTCTCTCCCCCAACACCCTGTAATATTCCACATGTCTAATCCCACTCTCCTCTCTCCCAACACCCTGTAATATTCCACATGTCTAATCCCACTCTCCTCTCCCCAACACCCTGTAATATTCCACATGTCTAATCCCACTCTCCTCTCTCCCAACACCCTGTAATATTCCACATGTCTAATCCCACTCTCCTCTCTCCCCAACACCCTGTAATATTCCACATGTCTAATCCCACTCCTCTCTCCCCAACACCCTGTAATATTCCACATGTCTAATCCCACTCTCCTCTCTCCCCAACACCGTGTAATATTCCACATGTCTAATCCCACTCTCCTCTCTCCCCAACACCCTGTAATATTCCACATGTCTAATCCCGCTCTCCTCTCTCCCCAACAGCCTGTAATATTCCACATGTCTAATCCCACTCTCCTCTCCCCAACACCCTGTAATATTCCACATGTCTAATCCCACTGTCCTCTCCCCACACCCTGTAATATTCCACATGTCTAATCCCACTCTCCTCTCTTCCCCAACACCCTGTAATATTCCACATGTCTAATCCCACTCTCCTCTCTCCCCAACACCCTGTAATATTCCACATGTCTGATCCCACTCTCCTCTCTCCCCAACACCCTGTAATATTCCACATGTCTAATCCCACTCTCCTCTCTCCCCAACACCCTGTAATATTCCACATGTCTAATCCCACTCTCCTCTCTCCCCAACACCCTGTAATATTCCACATGTCTAATCCCACTCTCCTCTCTCCCAACACCCTGTAATATTCCACATGTCTAATCCCACTCTCCTCTCTCCCAACACCCTGTAATATTCCACATGTCTAATCCCTCTCTCCTCTCTCCCCAACACCCTGTAATATTCCACATGCTTATCCCACTCTCCTCAACACCCTGTAATATTCCACATGTCTAATCCCACTCTCTTTCCCCAACACCCTGTAATATTCCACATGTCTAATCCCACTCTCCCCTCTCCCCAACACCCTGTAATATTCCACATGTCTAATCCCACTCTCCTCTCTCCCCAACACCCTGTAATATTCCACATGTCTAATCCCACTCTCCTCTCCCCAACACCCTGTAATATTCCACATGTCTAATCCCACTCTCCTCTCTCCCAACACCCTGTAATATTCCACATGTCTAATCCCACTCTCCTCTCTCCCCAACACCCTGTAATATTCCACATGTCTAATCCCACTCTCCTCTCTCCCCCAACACCCTGTAATATTCCACATGTCTAATCCCTCTCTCCCCAACACCCTGTAATATTCCACATGTCTAATCCCTCTCTCCTCTCTCCCCAACACCCTGTAATATTCCACATGTCTAATCCCACTCTCCTCTCTCCCCAACACCCTGTAATATTCCACATGTCTAATCCCTCTCTCCTCTCTCCCCAACACCCTGTAATATTCCACATGTCTAATCCCACTCTCCTCTCTCCCAACACCCTGTAATATTCCACATGTCTAATCCCTCTCTCCTCTCTCCCCAACACCCTGTAATATTCCACATGTCTAATCCCTCTCTCCCCAACACCCTGTAATATTCCACATGTCTAATCCCTCTCTCCTCTCTCCCCAACACCCTGTAATATTCCACATGTCTAATCCCTCTCTCCTCTCTCCCCAACACCCTGTAATATTCCACATGTCTAATCCCACTCTCCTCTCTCCCCAACACCCTATAATATTCCACATGTCTAATCCCACTCTCCTCTCTCCCCAACACCCTGTAATATTCCACATGTCTAATCCCACTCTCCTCTCTCCCCAACACCCTGTAATATTCCACCATGTCGAATCCCACTCTCCTCTCCCCCCAACATCCTGTAATATTCCACATGTCTAATCCCACTCTCCTCTCTCCCCAACACCGTGTAATATTCCACATGTCTAATCCCACTCTCCTCTCTCCCCAACACCCTGTAATATTCCACATGTCTAATCCCACTCTCCTCTCTCCCCAACAGCCTGTAATATTCCACATGTCTAATCCCACTCTCCTCTCTCCCCAACACCCTGTAATATTCCACATGTCTGATCCCACTCTCCTCTCTCCCCAACACCCTGTAATATTCCACATGTCTAATCCCACTCTCCTCTCTCCCCAACACCCTGTAATATTCCACATGCTTATCCCACTCTCCTCAACACCCTGTAATATTCCACATGTCTAATCCCACTCTCTTTCCCCAACACCCTGTAATATTCCACATGTCTAATCCCACTCTCCCCTCTCCCCAACACCCTGTAATATTCCACATGTCTAATCCCACTCTCCTCTCCCCCAACACCCTGTAATATTCCACAAGTGTAATCCCACTCTCCTCTCTCCCCAACACCCTGTAATATTCCACATGTCTAATCCCACTCTCCTCTCCCCAACACCCTGTAATATTCCACATGTCTAATCCCACTCTCCTCTCTCCCAACACCCTGTAATATTCCACATGTCTAATCCCACTCTCCTCTCTCCCCAGCAGCCTGTAATATTCCACGTCTAATCCCACTCTCCTCTCTCCCCAACACCCTGTAATATTCCACATGTCTAATCCCACTCTCCTCTCCACACACCCTGTAATATTCCACATGTCTAATCCCACTGTCCTCTCCCCAACACCCTGTAATATTCCACATGTCTAATCCCACTCTCCTCTCTCCCCAACACCCTGTAATATTCCACATGTCTGATCCCACTCTCCTCTCTCCCCAACACCCTGTAATATTCCACATGTCTAATCCCACTCTCCTCTCTCCCCAACACCCTGTAATATTCCACATGTCTAATCCCACTCTCCTCTCTCCCCAACACCCTGTAATATTCCACATGTCTAATCCCACTCTCCTCTCTCCCCAACACCCTGTAATATTCCACATGCTTATCCCACTCTCCTCAACACCCTGTAATATTCCACATGTCTAATCCCACTCTCTTTCCCCAACACCCTGTAATATTCCACATGTCTAATCCCACTCTCCCCTCTCCCCAACACCCTGTAATATTCCACATGTCTAATCCCACTCTCCTCTCCCCCAACACCCTGTAATATTCCACATGTCTAATCCCACTCTCCTCTCCCCAACACCCTGTAATATTCCACATGTCTAATCCCACTCTCCTCTCTCCCAACACCCTGTAATATTCCACATGTCTAATCCCACTCTCCTCTCTCCCCAACACCCTGTAATATTCCACATGTCTAATCCCACTCTCCTCTCTCCCCCAACACCCTGTAATATTCCACATGTCTAATCCCTCTCTCCCCAACACCCTGTAATATTCCACATGTCTAATCCCTCTCTCCTCTCTCCCCAACACCCTGTAATATTCCACATGTCTAATCCCACTCTCCTCTCTCCCCAACACCCTGTAATATTCCACATGTCTAATCCCACTCTCCTCTCTCCCCAACACCCTGTAATATTCCACCATGTCGAATCCCACTCTCCTCTCCCCCCAACATCCTGTAATATTCCACATGTCTAATCCCACTCTCCTCTCTCCCCAACACCGTGTAATATTCCACATGTCTAATCCCACTCTCCTCTCTCCCCAACACCCTGTAATATTCCACATGTCTAATCCCGCTCTCCTCTCTCCCCAACAGCCTGTAATATTCCACATGTCTAATCCCACTCTCCTCTCTCCCCAACACCCTGTAATATTCCACATGTCTGATCCCACTCTCCTCTCTCCCCAACACCCTGTAATATTCCACATGTCTAATCCCACTCTCCTCTCTCCCCAACACCCTGTAATATTCCACATGTCTAATCCCACTCTCCTCTCTCCCCCAACACCCTGTAATATTCCACGTGTCTAATCCCACTCTCCTCTCTCCCAACACCCTGTAATATTCCACATGCTTATCCCACTCTCCTCAACACCCTGTAATATTCCACATGTCTAATCCCACTCTCTTTCCCCAACACCCTGTAATATTCCACATGTCTAATCCCACTCTCCCCTCTCCCCAACACCCTGTAATATTCCACATGTCTAATCCCACTCTCCTCTCCCCCAACACCCTGTAATATTCCACATGTCTAATCCCACTCTCCTCTCCCCAACACCCTGTAATATTCCACATGTCTAATCCCACTCTCCTCTCTCCCAACACCCTGTAATATTCCACATGTCTAATCCCACTCTCCTCTCTCCCCAACACCCTGTAATATTCCACATGTCTAATCCCACTCTCCTCTCTCCCAACACCCTGTAATATTCCACATGTCTAATCCCTCTCTCCCCAACACCCTGTAATATTCCACATGTCTAATCCCACTCTCCTCTCTCCCCAACACCCTGTAATATTCCACATGTCTAATCCCACTCTCCTCTCTCCCCAACACCCTGTAATATTCCACATGTCTAATCCCACTCTCCTCTCTCCCCAACACCCTGTAATATTCCACATGTCTAATCCCACTCTCCTCTCCCCAACACCCTGTAATATTCCACTTGTCTAATCCCACTCTCCTCTCTCCCCAACACCCTGTAATATTCCACCATGTCGAATCCCACTCTCCTCTCCCCCCAACATCCTGTAATATTCCACATGTCTAATCCCACTCTCCTCTCTCCCCAACACCCTGTAATATTCCACATGTCTAATCCCACTCTCCTCTCTCCCCAACACCCTGTAATATTCCACATGTCTAATCCACTCTCCTCTCTCCCCAACACCCTGTAATATTCCACATGTCTAATCCCACTCTCCTCTCCCCCCAACACCCTGTAATATTCCACGTCTAATCCTGCGACGGTTCCTAGATAACTACTAAGTAGCCTTCCGAGGGGAGTCCTTGTAATTCCAATAAATCCTTGTATATTCTCTTATACAGATTAACTCACTGTAAGTAGGAATATTCTTCAAGGTATAGAATCACAAGTTAAGACCCTGTTAGGAAAATGTGCTACAAGAGCGGCGATTAACTAGGGAGATAGTCGACAGAACTGTTTGTCCTATATGTCGGTTTGAGAAGGGTGATCTGGGTCTATCCCGTGATCGCCAGACACAGGCGGATTCGTATCTTCTATGCCTCACACTTCATTTATCTTCGCACTATTAATTATCCAGTCAATAATAGGTAATCTTTTCAAGGTAATTGGCTTTTTATTTCAATAATGGTTTTTATAGGAAATTAGGTTTAAACAGAAGTTTCAACAAGAATCAACTATACTCCTCCTCTGTTTAGTTTAAATACAAATTACATAAAGTTAATTTATACTTACGGAGTCAGTCGCCCTTTTCTAGGATCAGGACCGACGAGTCTGTCTTGATTCTGAAGATCAGGTAAATCGGATGATGTCGGAAGTCTTGCTCAGATCTTGTAGCTTGATTCAGCTGCAGATGCGGAAGAAGGTACTGATCCCGAGGCGTACTGCTCCTTATATACTCTTCTAAGAGGAGGAGCTAAAGTACTTTAAAAGTACTGTTAAAGTTACAACATAAGTAGTACTTACAAAGTAGGTGAAAGGTACATTAGAAGTAAATATTGCGTAACAAGTCTAGTACATTTTATGACATACAGGAGTCAGCCATCTTGTATCACATCTATTTTAGACATGGTATATAAGCATATTCGAAGCATCAGACAAAGTCATTCATGTTTATGGGCTATCTGTACCAGGACCGCCACAATCCCACTCTCCTCTCTCCCCAACACCCTGTAATATTCCACATGTCTAATCCCACTCTCCTCTCTCCCCAACACCCTGTAATATTCCACATGTCTAATCCCACTCTCCTCTCTCCCCAACACCCTGTGATATTCCACATGTCTAATCCCACTCTCCTCTCTCCCCAACACCCTGTAATATTCCACATGTCTAATCCCACTCTCCTCTCCCCAACACCCTGTAATATTCCACATGTCTAATCCCACTCTCCTCTCTCCCCAACACCCTGTAATATTCCACATGTCTAATCCCACTCTCCTCTCTCCCCAACACCCTGTAATATTCCACATGTCTAATCCCACTCTCCTCTCTCCCCAACACCCTGTAATATTCCACATGTCTAATCCCACTCTCCTCTCTCCCCAACACCCTGTAATATTCCACATGTCTAATCCCACTCTCCTCTCTCCCAACACCCTGTAATATTCCACATGTCTAATCCCACTCTCCTCTCCCCCAACACCCTGTAATATTCCACATGTCTAATCCCACTCTCCTCTCTCCCCAACACCCTGTAATATTCCACATGTCTAATCCCACTCTCCTCTCTCCCCAACACCCTGTAATATTCCACATGTCTAATCCCACTCTCCTCTCTCCCAACACCCTGTAATATTCCACATGTCTAATCCCACTCTCCTCTCTCCCCAACACCCTGTAATATTCCACATGTCTAATCCCACTCTCCTCTCTCCCCAACACCCTGTAATATTCCACATGTCTAATCCCACTCTCCTCTCTCCCAACACCCTGTAATATTCCACATGTCTAATCCCACTCTCCTCTCCCCCAACACCCTGTAATATTCCACATGTCTAATCCCACTCTCCTCTCTCCCCAACACCCTGTAATATTCCACATGTCTAATCCCACTCTCCTCTCTCCCCAACACCCTGTAATATTCCACATGTCTAATCCCACTCTCCTCTCTCCCCAACACCCTGTAATATTCCACATGTCTAATCCCACTCTCCTCTCCCCCAAACACCCTGTAATATTCCACATGTCTAATCCCACTCTCCTCTCTCCCCAACACCCTGTAATATTCCACATGTCTAATCCCACTCTCCTCTCTCCCCAACACCCTGTAATATTCCACATGTCTAATCCCACTCTCCTCTCTCCCAACACCCTGTAATATTCCACTTGTCTAATCCCACTGTCCTCTCTCCCAACACCCTGTAATATTCCACATGTCTAATCCCACTCTCCTCTCCCCAACACCCTGTAATATTCCACATGTCTAATCCCACTCTCCTCTCTCCCCAACACCCTTTAATATTCAGCCATGTCTAGTCCCAATCTCATGCTCTCTCCCCATACCCATTAAAATTCCACCTGGGAGGAAGTTGTATTTTTGTGAATTCATCCATAAAGGTGAATTCAGGAGTGGGATTAATTGGATTATAGAATCATAGAATGGTTACAGCACAGAAGAAGGCCATTTGGATCGTCGAGCCCGTGCCAACTCTCAGCTGGTCCCACTCCCCCGCCCTTTCCCCGTAGCCGTGCAAATGGTTTTCCTTCAGGTACTTATCCAACTCCCTTTTTAAAGATAAGATTCAGTCTGCCTCCACCACCCTTTCAGGCAGTGCATTCCAGATCCGAACCACTCGCTGCATAAAAAAGTTTTTCCTCCTGTCGCCTTTGGTTCTTTTGCCAATCACCTTAAATCTGTGTCCTCTGGTTCTCGACCCTCCCGCCAATGGGCACAGTTTCTCTCTATCTACTCTGTACAGACCCCTCATGATTTTAAACACCTCGATCAAATCTCCTCTCAATCTTCTCTGCTCTAAGGAGAACAACCCCAGCTTCTCCAGTCTATCAACGCATCTGAAGTCCCTCATTCCTGGAGTAATTCTCATAAATCTTTTCTGCACCTTCTCTAAGGCCTTCACATCCTTCCTAAAGTGTGGTGCCCAGAATTGGACACAGTACTCCAGTTGGGGCCGAACCAGTGTTTTATAAAGGTTCAAAGAGATGGCACAGACACAATGGGCGGAATGGCCTTGTGTGCTGTATTGTTCTATAAAGTCTTGGACCCAAGTTCATGTCAGAAACATGTAGCTCAAAACAAAATTCCCAGCTAGGTCAAATAGTCGACAGTCTCTAATCGTGACTTTTCCCTTTAATTCTTTTTGTGATCATGAATTTGTGCACCTCTTGTGACCATCTCACTAGCAAACAATCTATTGCTAAATACTCGATCATAACCCTTCATAATCTGGAATACCTGTATGAGGTCACCCATCACCTTCTCAGTTCTTGTGGGAAAAGCCTCACCCTCTTGGTGTCTCTCCGCAACTATAAGCTCACGTCACGTGTAACGGGCTCGTCAATCCATGCTGCATCTTTTTTCATTTCCCCAAACTACAGAATGCTCCTGCTGTGGCCTAACTAATGTTTAGTCCAAGTTCAGCGTCACTTCCTTTTGTGTTCTATGCTTTTTTTTGGATTAAATCGGTAACAAGGGGGCAACAACTAGGATTGTCCCTAGATGGGGAAAGGAGGCACTTGGAAGCAATGCTTTCACACATCAGGTTATTAGAACATAGATGGTTTGCAGCAAGTGTCTGTTGACACTGAGCTCCAGCAGTGGGTTCATGAAACGACATGATGCGACCGGAAGGATCTCGGGTTCATTTCTGGTCTGTGCAGCGTTAGTGGATGTCAGCTGAGCAGTTAGGCTCTCTGCCCCATGGGGATGGGGACATCAGCCAGGATTCCTCTCACTTTTGGCTGTACACTTAGCTCTGCTATAAAGTACATGTGAATGGCCATCAACTGAGGACCGGCTTGGGCTCCGCTGTCATATCCAGCAAGGTGTGTCGTCTGGCAACACTTGCTGTCTCGGTTCACATGTTAGGAATGGCCACTGGAGCAAGGTGCTGGAGCCTGTGGCACCATATCCCGGGAACACCTCGGAAATTAGTCAAAACATTCAAAGCTTCAGGACTTGATGGTGGGAGAGGGAGAATTGGAAACATTTTAGTTTATATTGTAACATCTAGATGTAGAAATTGGCTTTAAAACTGAAAACAAATTGTCTGCTATATTAGGGAGAGGATGAGGAAGCTGATGAAGGTAGCGGTGACCCCAGAGGCCCAGAGAAGGAGGAACAGACCATGCGTTTGGAGAAAAAGCGGAAATTGAAGGAAATGTTTAACATGGAGTATGATGATGGCGAAGGAACGTACTTCCACGATCTTAAAGATGAAATGCAGAAGCAGGCACAGGTAGGGATAAACATTCTCAAACAGACTGAATTCTGCATTGGCTCTAATGTCATTACCAGTGTAGCTAGTGAAACATGCACTAGTCGGAAATCTGAATGTCAAAAGTTCAACATCGTACAAACGCTTTGCTTGGTTTAGCTTTCCTTTCTCTTCATTGACTGCACATGTTTGGTTGGTTGATTTAATTCCTCAATAGTCCCTCATTGGTAGGTTTGCTCACTTCACCATTCCCTGCTCACTGAGCCCTGATTCATGGTGGTTTTATGAATGTGAAATTTGAACCAATTTGGTGCAGTTGTAAAACTGACTTCGCAGATTACAAGAGAAATGCACATGTAGAGTTATTACAAAAATAAGAGACACGCATCAATAGAGGAATTCCCTTGTGCTTCTCCTTTGATGGGTGCAATGCTGCAAGAAATGACTGTAATAAGAAAATAATGTCCCTGGTGATTTCTTTATTCTAACATGTTTTTTCCTTCCAAACAGCTTAACCGTGCTGAGTTTGATGACCAAGATGATGAGACCCGAGTTCAGTACGAAGGTTTTAGACCCGGAATGTACATACGGGTTGAGATTGAGAATGTACCCTTTGAGTTTGTGGTGAATTTTGACTCCCACTATCCATTGATTCTCGGTGGCTTGGGAAGCAGCGAGGGAAATATTGGATACCTGCAGGTAATGGCTCACCAATAACAATAACTTGCATTTATATAGTGCCTTTAACTTAGGAAAACATCCCAAGGCGCTTCACAGGAGCATTATCAAACAAACAAATTAACACTGAGCCAAAGAAGGAGATATTAGGACAGGTGACCAAAAGCATTGTCAGAGAAATAGATTTTGAGGGTCTTAAAGGATAGAGAGTGAAGATGTTTAGGGAGGGAATTCCAGAGCTTAGGATCGAGCCAGCTGAAGGCACGACTGCCAGTGATGGGACGATGAAAATCAGGGATGCGCAAGAGGCCAGAAAGGGAGGAACGTAGAGTTCGCGAAGTGTTGTAGGGCTGGAGGAGGTTACAGAGATAGGGAGCCATGATGAGATTTGAACACAGGATGAGAATTTTTAAATCAAGGCGTTGCTTAACCAGGAGCCAATGTAGGTCAGCGAGCACAGGAGCGATGAGTGACCGGGACTTGGTGCGAGTTAGGACACAGGCGGCAGAGTTTTGGGTGTACGCAGGGTGGAAGATGGGTGGCCGGCCAGGAGAGCATTAGAATTGGGGGATGTTACGGAGGTGGAAGTAGGCAGTCTTGGTGATGGAGAAGACATGGGATTGGAAGCAGATGAGCCATCTATGAAGAACAGATTTATATTTCTCAGAAAAAGCACACGTGCGCAAAGTTTAACTTACATAATTGAAGAATGCGTCTAGGTGTAATGGCGAAAGGGTCATTGTAACTCCCGTCCACTAACGTTCCTTTGTTTCTTACTGGACCAGATGCGTTTGAAGAAGCATCGATGGCACAAGAAGATTCTGAAGACCAGAGACCCTCTGATCTTCTCCCTCGGCTGGAGACGCTTTCAGACCATGCCAATGTATTATATAGAGGACCACAATGGGCGCCACAGACTGCTCAAGTACACGCCTGAGCACATGCACTGCTCTGCTACCATCTGGGGTGAGAGACTCGCCCACTTTTCTCTTCTCTCCTCTCCTCTCCCAAAGGGTGAATCTGGGGCCATGGGTGGCAGCACTTTATTGTGGTCACTTGTGATGTGTGAACTGAGACAGAGAGTGTCAGTGGTGTCATCACCTCGAGGGCATGAGCTCGAGTCAATCCTTCCCTGATCCAGGAGGGATCCGGCTTGATGACCAGGAGTGGAAACTCTGCATTTTACTCTCCTTTCCCCCTCCCCCATGGCCAGGCACACAATTGAAGCTTCGCAGTTGCTGCCTGGTTGACTTCACCTGACTCGATCGAAACTGCTGATTAAACCTGAGGCTTTGTACGGCCCAGTGCGCACAGCACAGACCTGTGAGCTTTCCAACTCCTTGGGACAGGCTCTCGTATAACTCCTCACTAAAGGCAGGGCTGAGGTTAGCTCGGTCTGTACACCTTCCTGTCCATCTCTGCTGAGATTGGGCAGTGCAGGAACAGCCTGAGCATAGATTAAAGGAGGATGCTGCAGAGAGTGCTCCTGGGAACTGAGGCTGTTACCCTGCCCTCCGACCCCCTGCCCTCTGACCCCCTGCGGAATCGTTGTCAAGGAGCCGTTCCCACCCCCTAATGTTCTCCCTAAGGTGCCCGGCCACGCACCAATCAGGTGGTCCCGCACAGGCCGCTCACCAGCTGCTGCTGGAATAGACGCACATGCGCGGCCGCGCAGCAAATTTAAAGGGACCGCAAATTAGAGTGAACATTGCCCCCACAACCCCCCCCCCCCCCCGCCCCATTGATCCTGTCGGAGCCTCGGCTGTAACGCACCAAGTCCTGCGAGTGTTCTGTCACAGGATTTTTCGACGAGCTTTGTGTAACTTCCAGATCTTCTTCTTTCCTCATTCCAGGTCCGATTACTCCACAAGGCACAGGGTTCTTCGCCATTCAGTCTGTGGCTGGTGGTACGGTGAGTTTCCAAAGGTGGGGACATGAGGCACCTGATCTGGGTGCAGGGCAGATGGTGGTTTGTTTCAGCAGTGCTCTCTCAACCCTCCCCTCCCCCCGCTCGCCCTCCCCTCCCCTCCCCCCGCTCGCCCTCCCCTCCCCTCCCCCCGCTCGCCCTCCCCTCCCCTCCCCCCGCTCGCCCTCCCCTCCCCTCCCCCCGCTCGCCCTCCCCTCCCCTCCCCCCGCTCGCCCTCCCCTCCCCTCCCCCCGCTCGCCCTCCCCTCCCCTCCCCCCGCTCGCCCTCCCCTCCCCTCCCCCCGCTCGCCCTCCCCTCCCCTCCCCCCGCTCGCCCTCCCCTCCCCTCCCCCCGCTCGCCCTCCCCTCCCCTCCCCCCGCTCGCCCTCCCCTCCCCTCCCCCCGCTCGCCCTCCCCTCCCCTCCCCCCGCTCGCCCTCCCCTCCCCTCCCCCCGCTCGCCCTCCCCTCCCCTCCCCCCGCTCGCCCTCCCCTCCCCCCGCTCGCCCTCCCCTCCCCCCGCTCGCCCTCCCCTCCCCCCGCTCGCCCTCCCCTCCCCCCGCTCGCCCTCCCCCCGCTCGCCCTCCCCTCCCCTCCCCTCGCTCGCCCTCCCCCCGCTCGCCCTCCCCCCGCTCGCCCTCCCCTCCCCTCCCCCCCGCTCGCCCTCCCCTCCCCCCCGCTCGCCCTCCCCCCGCTCGCCCTCCCCTCCCCTCCCCCTCCCCTCCCCCCGCTCGCCCTCCCCCTCCCCTCCCCCCGCTCCCCCTCCCCTCCCCCCGCTCGCCCTCCCCTCCCCCCGCTCGCCCTCCCCTCCCCCCGCTCGCCCTCCCCTCCCCCCGCTCGCCCTCCCCTCCCCCCGCTCGCCCTCCCCTCCCCCCGCTCGCCCTCCCCTCCCCCCGCTCGCCCTCCCCTCCCCCCGCTCGCCCTCCCCTCCCCCCGCTCGCCCTCCCCCCGCTCGCCCTCCCCTGCCCCCGCTCGCCCTCCCCCCGCTCGCCCCCCGCTCGCCCCCCCTCCCCGCCCTCCCCTCCCCGCCCCCCGCCCTCCCCTCCCCCCGCTCGCCCTCCCCTCCCCCCGCTCGCCCTCCCCTCCCCCCGCTCGCCCTCCCCTCCCCCCGCTCGCCCTCCCCTCCCCCCGCTCGCCCCCCGCTCGCCCTCCCCTCCCCCCGCTCGCCCTCCCCTCCCCCCGCTCGCCCTCCCCTCCCCCCGCTCGCCCTCCCCTCGCTCGCCCTCCCCTCCCCCCGCTCGCCCTCCCCTCCCCCCGCTCGCCCTCCCCTCCCCCCGCTCGCCCTCCCCTCCCCCCGCTCGCCCTCCCCTCCCCCCCGCTCGCCCTCCCCTCCCCCCCGCTCGCCCTCCCCCCCGCTCGCCCTCCCCCCCGCTCGCCCTCCCCCCCGCTCGCCCTCCCCCCCGCTCGCCCTCCCCCCCGCTCGCCCTCCCCCCCGCTCGCCCTCCCCCCCGCTCGCCCTCCCCCCCGCTCGCCCTCCCCCCCGCTCGCCCTCCCCCCCGCTCGCCCTCCCCCCCGCTCGCCCTCCCCTCCCCCCCGCTCGCCCTCCCCTCCCCCCCGCTCGCCCTCCCCTCCCCCCCGCTCGCCCTCCCCTCCTCCCCTCCCCTCCCCCCGCTCGCCCTCCCCCTCCCCCCGCTCGCCCTCCCCCCGCTCGCCCTCCCCCCGCTCGCCCTCCCCCGCTCGCCCCTGCCCCCGCTCGCCCTGCCCCTCCCCCCGCTCGCCCTGCCCCTCCCCCTGCAAGAGTAAGCTTGCAGGAACATAAAAACTGACTGTAAAAGTTTCTATAGATATGTGAAGAGAAAAAGATTGGTGAAGTCAAGCATAGGTCCCTTGCAGTCAGAATCAGGGGAATTTATAATGGGGGAACAAAGAAATGGCAGACCAATTAAATACATACTTTGGTTCTGTCTTCACAAAGGAGGACACAAATAACCTCCCAGAGATGTCGGGGAACATAGGGTCTAATGAGAGGGAGGAACTGAATGAAATCAGTATTTGTAGGGAAATGGTGTTAGGGAAATTGAAGGGATTGAAGGCCGATAAATCCCCAGGGCCTGGTCATCTACATCCTAGGGTACTTAAGGAAGTGGCCCTAGAAATAGTAGATGCATTGCTGGTCATCTTCCAAAATTCTATAGACTCTGGAACAGTTCCTATGGATTGGAGGGTAGCTAATGTAACCCCACCATTTAAAAAAGGTGGTAGAGAGAAAACGGGGAATTACAGACCGGTAAGCCTGTCATCGGTAGTGGGGAAAATGCTAGAGTCCATTATAAAAGATGTAATAGCAGAGCACTTGGAAAACAGTGACAGGATCGGACAAAGTCAACATGGATTTACAAAAGGTAAGTCGTGCTTGACTAATCTACTGGAATTTTTTGAGGATGTAACTGGTAGAATAGATAAGGGAGAACCAGTGGATGTGGTGTATTTGGACTTTCAGAAGGATGCCGAGAAACTCCAGTATGATTTGGACAGGT
>NC_141015.1:7971709-8301709 GCF_052327205.1 Somniosus microcephalus
AGGTGACTGGCTTCCTACTGCTGCCAGCAGTGTCCCCTCTAATCATCCTCCAGCTCCCCTCCTCCCCTCCCGCACCCCCCCTCCTCCCCTCCCGCTCCCCTCCCGCTCCCCCCCTCCGCTCCCCCCTCCTCCCCTCCCGCACCCCCCTCCTCCCCTCCCGCACCCCCCTCCTCCCCTCTCCGCACCCCCCTCCTCCCCTCCCGCACCCCCCTCCTCCCCTCCCGCACCCCCCCTCCTCCCCTCCCGCACCCCCCCTCCTCCCCTCCCGCACCCCCCCTCCTCCCCTCCCGCACCCCCCCTCCTCCCCTCCCGCACCCCCCCTCCTCCCCTCCCGCACCCCCCCTCCTCCCCTCCCGCACCCCCCCTCCTCCCCTCCCGCACCCCCCCTCCTCCCCTCCCGCACCCCCCCCTCCTCCCCTCCCGCACCCCCCCTCCTCCCCTCCCGCACCCCCCCTCCTCCCCTCCCGCACCCCCCTCCTCCCCTCCCGCACCCCCCTCCTCCCCTCCCGCACCCCCCTCCTCCCCTCCCGCACCCCCCTCCTCCCCTCCCGCACCCCCCCTCCTCCCCTCCCGCACCCCCCTCCTCCCCTCCCGCACCCCCCTCCTCCCCTCCCGCACCCCCCCTCCTCCCCTCCCGCACCCCCCCTCCTCCCCTCCCGCTCCTCCCCTCCCGCACCCCCCCTCCTCCCCTCCCGCACCCCCCCTCCTCCCCTCCCGCACCCCCCCCTCCCTCCCCTCCCGCACCCCCCCCTCCTCCCCTCCCGCACCCCCCCTCCTCCCCTCCCGCACCCCCCCTCCTCCCCTCCCGCACCCCCCCTCCTCCCCTCCCGCACCCCCCCTCCTCCCCTCCCGCACCCCCCCTCCTCCCCTCCCGCTCCACCCCTCCTCCCCTCCCGCACCCCCCCTCCTCCCCTCCCGCACCCCCCCTCCTCCCCTCCCGCACCCCCCCTCCTCCCCTCCCGCACCCCCCCTCCTCCCCTCCCGCACCCCCCCTCCTCCCCTCCCGCACCCCCCCTCCTCCCCTCCCGCACCCCCCCTCCTCCCCTCCCGCACCCCCCCTCCTCCCCTCCCGCACCCCCCTCCTCCCCTCCCGCACCCCCCTCCTCCCCTCCCGCACCCCCCCTCCTCCCCTCCCGCACCCCCCTCCTCCCCTCCCGCACCCCCCCTCCTCCCCTCCCGCACCCCCCCTCCTCCCCTCGCGCACCCCCCCTCCTCCCCTCCCGCACCCCCCCTCCTCCCCTCCCGCACCCCCCCCTCCTCCCCTCCCGCACCCCCCCTCCTCCCCTCCCGCACCCCCCCTCCTCCCCTCCCGCACCCCCCCTCCTCCCCTCCCGCACCCCCCCTCCTCCCCTCCCGCACCCCCCCTCCTCCCCTCCCGCACCTCCCCTCCCGCACCCCCCGCACCCCCCCTCCTCCCCTCCCGCACCCCCCCTCCTCCCTCCCGCACCCCCCCTCCTCCCCTCCCGCACCCCCCCTCCTCCCCTCCCGCACCCCCCCTCCTCCCCTCCCGCTCCTCCCCTCCCGCACCCCCCCTCCTCCCCTCCCGCACCCCCCCCTCCTCCCCTCCCGCACCCCCCCTCCTCCCCTCCCGCTCCTCCCCTCCCGCACCTCCCCTCCCGCACCCCCCGCACCCCCCCCTCCTCCCCTCCCGCTCCCCCCCTCCCTCCCCTCCCGCTCCCCCCCTCCCTCCCCTCCCGCTCCCCCCTCCCTCCCCTCCCGCTCCCCCCCTCCCTCCCCTCCCGCTCCCCCCCTCCCTCCCCTCCCGCTCCCCCCCTCCCTCCCCTCCCGCTCCCCCCCTCCCTCCCCTCCCGCTCCCCCCCTCCCTCCCCTCCCGCTCCCCCCCCTCCCTCCCCTCCCGCTCCCCCCCTCCCTCCCCTCCCGCTCCCCCCCTCCCTCCCCTCCGCTCCCCCCCTCCCTCCCCTCCCGCTCCCCCCCTCCTCCCTCCCGCTCCCCCCCCCTCCCGCTCCCCCCCTCCTCCCTCCCGCTCCCCCCCTCCTCCCCTCCCGCTCCCCCCCCTCCTCCCCTCCCGCTCCCCCCCTCCTCCCCTCCCGCTCCCCCCTCCTCCCCTCCCGCTCCCCCCCCTCCTCCCCTCCCGCTCCTCCCCTCCCGCTCCTCCCCTCCCGCTCCTCCCCTCCCGCTCCTCCCCTCCCGCTCCTCCCCTCCCGCTCCCCCCCTCCCGCTCCCCCCCTCCCGCTCCCCCCCTCCCGCTCCCCCCCTCCTCCCCTCCCGCTCCCCCCCTCCTCCCCTCCCGCTCCTCCCCTCCCGCTCCCCCCCTCCTCCCCTCCCGCACCCCCCCTCCTCCCCTCCCGCACCCCCCTCCCGCTCCTCCCCTCCCGCTCCTCCCCTCCCGCTCCTCCCCTCCCGCTCCTCCCCTCCCGCTCCCCTCCTCCCGCTCCCCCCCCTCCCGCTCCCCCCCTCCCGCTCCCCCCCTCCCGCTCCCCCCCTCCCGCTCCCCCCCCTCCCGCTCCCCCCCTCCCGCTCCCCCCCTCCCTCCCCTCCCGCTCCCCCCCTCCTCCCTCCCCTCCCGCTCCCCTCCTCCCGCTCCCCCCCTCCCGCTCCCCCCCTCCCGCTCCCCCCCTCCCGCTCCCCCCCTCCCGCTCCCCCCCTCCTCCCCTCCCGCACCCCCCCTCCTCCCCTCCCGCACCCCCCCTCCCGCTCCCCCCCTCCTCCCCTCCCGCACCCCCCCTCCTCCCCTCCCGCACCCCCCCTCCCCCCCTCCCGCTCCCCCCTCCCGCTCCCCCCTCCCGCTCCCCCCTCCCGCTCCCCCCTCCCGCTCCCCCCTCCCGCTCCCCCCCTCCCGCTCCCCCCCTCCCGCTCCCCCCCCTCCCGCTCCCCCCCTCCCGCTCCCCCCCTCCCGCTCCCCCCCCTCCCGCTCCCCCCCTCCCGCTCCCCCCCTCCCGCTCCCCCCCTCCCGCTCCCCCCCTCCCGCTCCCCCCCTCCCGCTCCCCCCTCCCTCCCCTCCCGCTCCCCCCCTCCTCCCTCCCCTCCCGCTCCCCCCCTCCTCCCTCTCCTCCCGCTCCTCCCCTCCCGCTCCCCCCCCCTCCCGCTCCCCCCCCTCCCGCTCCCCCCCCCTCCCGCTCCCCCCCCCCCCGCTCCCCCCCCCTCCCGCTCCCCCCCCTCCCGCTCCCCCCCTCCCGCTCCCCCCCCCTCCCGCTCCCCCCCCTCCCGCTCCCCCCCCCCCGCCGCTCCCCCCCCCCGCTCCCCCCCTCCCGCTCCCCCCCCTCCCGCTCCCCCCCCCTCCCGCTCCTCCCCCTCCCGCTCCTCCCCCTCCCGCTCCTCCCCCTCCCGCTCCTCCCCCTCCCGCTCCTCCCCTCCCGCTCCTCCCCTCCCGCTCCTCTCCTCCCCTCCCGCTCCTCCCCTCCCGCTCCTCCCCTCCCGCTCCTCTCCTCCCCTCCCGCTCCTCCCCTCCCGCTCCTCCCCTCCCGCTCCTCCCCTCCCGCTCCCCCCCCCTCCCGCTCCCCCCCCTCCCGCTCCCCCCCCTCCCGCTCCCCCCCTCCCGCTCCCCCCCTCCCGCTCCCCCCCCTCCCGCTCCCCCCCCCCTCCCGCTCCCCCCCCTCCCGCTCCCCCCCTCCCGCTCCCCCCCTCCCGCTCCCCCCCCTCCCGCTCCCCCCCTCCCGCTCCCCCCCCTCCCGCTCCCCCCTCCCGCTCCCCCCCCTCCCGCTCCCCCCCTCCCGCTCCCCCCCTCCCGCTCCCCCCCTCCCGCTCCCCCCCCTCCCGCTCCCCCCCCTCCCGCTCCCCCCCTCCCGCTCCCCCCCCTCCCGCTCCCCCCCCTCCCGCTCCCCCCCCTCCCGCTCCCCCCCCTCCCGCTCCCCCCCCTCCCGCTCCCCCCCCTCCCGCTCCCCCCCTCCCGCTCCCCCCCTCCCTCCCCTCCCGCTCCCCCCCCTCCCTCCCCTCCCGCTCCCCCCCTCCCTCCCCTCCCGCTCCCCCCCTCCCTCCCCTCCCGCTCCCCCCCTCCCTCCCCTCCCGCTCCCCCCCTCCCTCCCCTCCCGCTCCCCCCCTCCCTCCCCTCCCGCTCCCCCCCCTCCCTCCCCTCCCGCTCCCCCCCTCCCTCCCCTCCCGCTCCCCCCCCCCTCCCGCTCCCCCCCTCCTCCCCTCCCGCTCCCCCCCTCCTCCCCTCCCGCTCCCCCCCCTCCTCCCCTCCCGCTCCCCCCCTCCTCCCCTCCCGCTCCCCCCTCCTCCCCTCCCGCTCCCCCCTCCTCCCCTCCCGCTCCCCCCCCTCCTCCCCTCCCGCTCCTCCCCTCCCGCTCCTCCCCTCCCGCTCCTCCCCTCCCGCTCCTCCCCTCCCGCTCCTCCCCTCCCGCTCCTCCCCTCCCGCTCCCCCCCTCCCGCTCCCCCCCTCCCGCTCCCCCCCTCCCGCTCCCCCCCTCCCGCTCCCCCCCCTCCCGCTCCCCCCCCTCCCGCTCCCCCCCTCCTCCCCCTCCCGCTCCCCCCCTCCTCCCCTCCCGCTCCTCCCCTCCCGCTCCCCCCCTCCTCCCCTCCCGCACCCCCCTCCTCCCCTCCCGCACCCCCCTCCTCCCCTCCCGCTCCTCCCCTCCCGCTCCTCCCCTCCCGCTCCTCCCCTCCCGCTCCCCTCCTCCCGCTCCCCCCCTCCCGCTCCCCCCCTCCCGCTCCCCCCCTCCCGCTCCCCCCCTCCCGCTCCCCCCCTCCCGCTCCCCCCCTCCCGCTCCCCCCCTCCCGCTCCCCCCCCTCCCGCTCCCCCCCCTCCCTCCCCTCCCGCTCCCCCCCTCCTCCCTCCCCTCCCGCTCCCCTCCTCCCGCTCCCCCCCTCCCGCTCCCCCCCTCCCGCTCCCCCCTCCCGCTCCCCCCTCCCGCTCCCCCCCTCTCCCCTCCCGCACCCCCCCTCCTCCCCTCCCGCACCCCCCCTCCCGCTCCCCCCCTCCTCCCCTCCCGCACCCCCCCTCCTCCCCTCCCGCACCCCCCTCCCGCTCCCCCCTCCCGCTCCCCCCTCCGCTCCCCCCTCCCGCTCCCCCCTCCCGCTCCCCCCTCCCGCTCCCCCCTCCCGCTCCCCCCCTCCCGCTCCCCCCCTCCCGCTCCCCCCCTCCCGCTCCCCCCCTCCCGCTCCCCCCCTCCCGCTCCCCCCTCCCGCTCCCCCCCTCCCGCTCCCCCCCTCCCGCTCCCCCCTCCCTCCCCTCCCGCTCCCCCCCTCCTCCCTCCCCTCCCGCTCCCCCCCTCCTCCCTCTCCTCCCGCTCCTCCCCTCCCGCTCCTCCCCTCCCGCTCCCCCCCCCTCCCGCTCCCCCCCCTCCCGCTCCCCCCCCCTCCCGCTCCCCCCCCCCCCGCTCCCCCCCCCCTCCCGCTCCCCCCCCTCCCGCTCCCGCTCCCCCCCCCTCCCGCTCCCCCCCCCTCCCGCTCCCCCCCCCCTCCCGCTCCCCCCCCCCGCCGCTCCCCCCCCCCGCTCCCCCCCTCCCGCTCCCCCCCCTCCCGCTCCCCCCCCCTCCCGCTCCTCCCCCTCCCGCTCCTCCCCTCCCGCTCCTCCCCCTCCCGCTCCTCCCCCTCCCGCTCCTCCCCTCCCGCTCCTCCCCTCCCGCTCCTCCCCTCCCGCTCCTCCCCTCCCGCTCCTCTCCTCCCCTCCCGCTCCTCCCCTCCCGCTCCTCCCCTCCCGCTCCTCTCCTCCCCTCCCGCTCCTCCCCTCCCGCTCCTCCCCTCCCGCTCCTCCCCTCCCGCTCCCCCCCCCCTCCCGCTCCCCCCCCTCCCGCTCCCCCCCTCCCGCTCCCCCCCTCCCGCTCCCCCCCCTCCCGCTCCCCCCCCTCCCGCTCCCCCCCCTCCCGCTCCCCCCCTCCCCCCCTCCCGCTCCCCCCCTCCCGCTCCCCCCCCTCCCGCTCCCCCCCTCCCGCTCCCCCCCTCCCGCTCCCCCCCTCCCGCTCCCCCCTCCCCGCTCCCCCCCCCTCCCGCTCCCCCCCTCCCGCTCCCCCCCCTCCCGCTCCCCCCCCTCCCGCTCCCCCCCCCTCCCGCTCCCCCCCCTCCCGCTCCCCCCCCTCCCGCTCCCCCCCCTCCCGCTCCCCCCCCTCCCGCTCCCCCCCCTCCCGCTCCCCCCCCTCCCGCTCCCCCCCCTCCCGCTCCCCCCCCTCCCGCTCCCCCCCCTCCCGCTCCCCCCCCTCCGCTCCCCCGCTCCTCCCCTCTCGCCTCCCCTCTCGCTCCCCTCTCGCTCCCCCCCTCCTCCCCTCTCGCTCCTCCCCTCTCGCTCCCCCCCTCCTCCCCTCTCGCTCCCCCCCTCCTCCCCTCTCGCTCCCCCCCTCCTCCCCTCTCGCTCCCCCCCCTCCTCCCCTCTCGCTCCCCCCCTCCTCCCCTCCCGCTCCCGCTCCCCCCCCTCCCGCTCCCCCCCCTCGCTCCCCCCCTCCCGCACCTCCCCGCTCCTCCCCTCCCGCTCCCCCCCTCCCGCTCCCCCCCTCCCGCTCCCCCCCTCCCGCTCCCCCCCTCCCGCTCCCCCCCTCCCGCTCCCCCCCTCCCGCTCCCCCCCTCCCGCTCCCCCCCTCCCGCTCCCCCCTCCCGCTCCCCCCCTCCCGCTCCCCCCCCTCCCGCTCCCCCCCCTCCCGCTCCCCCCCCCTCCCGCTCCCCCCCTCCCGCTCCCCCCCTCCCGCTCCCCCCCCTCCCGCTCCCCCCCTCCCGCTCCCCCCCTCCCGCTCCGCTCCCCCCCTCTCCGCTCCCCCCCTCCCGCTCCGCTCCCCCCTCCCGCTCCGCTCCCCCCCTCCTCCCCTCTCGCTCCCCCCCTCCTCCCCTCTCGCTCCCCCCTCCTCCCCTCTCGCTCCCCCCTCCTCCCCTCTCGCTCCCCCCTCCTCCCCTCTCGCTCCCCCCTCCTCCCCTCTCGCTCCCCCCCTCCTCCCCTCTCGCTCCCCCCTCCTCCCCTCTCGCTCCCCCTCTCCCCTCTCGCTCCTCCCCTCTCGCTCCTCCCCTCTCGCTCCTCCCTCTCGCTCCCCCCCTCTCGCTCCCCCCTCCCCCCCTCTCGCTCCCCCCTCCCCCCCTCCTCCCCTCTCGCTCCCCCCCTCCTCCCCTCTCGCTCCCCCCTCCTCCCCTCCCCTCCTCCTCCCTCCCCCTCCTCCCCTCCCCCTCCTCCCCTCCTCCCCTCCCGCTCCCCCTCCTCCCCTCCCGCTCCTCCCCTCTCCCCCCCTCCTCCCCTCCAGCTCCCCCCTCCCCTCACCGCTGCTCCCCCTCCCGCTCCCCCCTCCTCCCCCTCCCGCTCCTCCCCCCCCTTTAAAATTGTACCATTTTAGTTTATGTTGCCTCTCCTCAGAATGTATCACTTCACACTTCTGTGCACTAAGTTCCATCTGCCATGTGTCTGCCCATTTCACCAGTCTATCTGTGTCCTGAAGTCTGTTACTGTCCTCCTCATTGTTTTCTACATTTCCAAGCTGTGTGTCATCTGCAAACTTTGAAATTATACCCTGTATACCCAAGTCCAGGTCATTTAATGCATATCAAAAAGAGCAGTGGTCACAACTCCGCTCCCTGGGGAACACCACTGTATACCTCCCTCCAGTCTGTCACTGCCCCTTTGATCACACGGGCTTCAATTTTGCTAACAAGTTTATTATGTGGCACTTCTGAAAGCCCATCAACCGCAACTACCTAGAGGAGGAGGGGGGAGCGGGAGAGGTGCCACATAATAGACTTGTTAGCAAAATTGAAGCCAATGGGATTAAAGGGGCAGTGACGGCGTGGTTACGAAATTGGCTGAGACAGAAAGCAGAGAGTGGTGGCGAATGGTTGTTTTTCAGACTGGAGTGAAGTGTACCGTGTGCATTATGTCAGACACTATTTGCCTTTAACAAATCTGCTGGCTGTCATTTATTGACCAGTGTTCTTCCAAGGGACAATTAATGTCCCGGATTATGGTCTCTAGAAGTTTTCCCACCACAGAGGTTTGGCTGACTAGTCTGTAGTTACCGTGTTTAGCTCTGTCCTCTTTTTTTTGAACAAGGGTGTAACATTTGCAATCCTCATCTACAGGAAACTTTGTGATATCCGGGACCGGCGTGTTGCCGATCTATCAAAACTGTCGGACATACAATGTTAATGTTGAAGCATACGGAGGTTTTCATCTCCGTATCTGACACTTCAGCTGCAAGCGTCTCTAGCTGAAGCTGTTGCTATAGCTACAGACTTTGCAGTGCCTGACTGGGGAAAAAAAAAGAACGAGAACTAAAAAACTTATAGAAAACGGCTCCTGATTTTTGCCGTTAGATCGAGTATTCCGGACCTACAACCTCCGGATAAACCAAAGTTTCCTGTATTTGTATCCTATCCAATTTCTCTCCTGTCTCCTCCTTTACTGTGACATTGACAGCGTCCTCTTCTTTAGTGAAGACAGATACAAAGTGCTCAGTATTTAGTACCTCAGTCACACCCTCTGCCTCCACAAGAAGATTTTCTTATTGGTCCCATATCGGCACCACCCTTCCTTCGAATACCCTTTTACTATTTATATGTTTATAAAATACTTTTGAATTCCCTTTTATGTTACCCGCTAATCTGTTCTCATACTCTCTCTTTGCCCCTCTTATCTCCTTTTTCAGTTCTCCTCTACACTTTCTGTATTCTGCTTGATTCTCTGCTGTATTATCTTGACGTTTATCATAAGCCCTCCTTTTTCTTTCATTTTATTCCCAATTTCTTTTGTCATCCAGGGAGCTCTAGCTTTGGATGCCCTTCCTTTCCCCCCTCACGGGAATGTGTCTACTCTGTACCCGAACCATTTCCTCCTTGCTAGCCCTCCCATTGCTCAATTACTGTTTTAACCTGATAATCTTGGTTTCCATTCCACCTGGGCCAGATCCCCCTTCAACTCCCTGAAATGACCCCTGTGACCGTGAAGGACTTGTGGAATGAGCTGGGTCCTGGGTTGGTGACTGATCTGGTGTATGCTGTGATGGCCAGTCCTTTCTCTTGGGTTGCTGACGAATGCTTTGTCTCTGAACACAGGGAATGTTTAACTCTGCATTGGAAGTTGCTAAATTTGAGAGTGCATCGATTCGAAGTGTGAGCGGGGTTCGTGGTCAGCTGAAGAAAGCGCTTCGCACCCCACTCTCGCTCCCCCCCCCTCCTCCCCTCTCGCTCCCCCCCCTCCTCCCCTCTCGCTCCTCCCCTCTCGCTCCTCCCCTCTCGCTCCCCCCCCTCTCGCTCCCCCCTCCCCCCCTCTCGCTCCCCCCCTCCCCCCCTCTCGCTCCCCCCCTCCCCCCCTCTCGCTCCCCCCCCTCCCCCCCTCTCGCTCCCCCCTCCTCCCCTCTCGCTCCCCCCCCTCCTCCCCTCTCGCTCCCCCCCTCCTCCCCTCTCGCTCCCCCCCCTCCTCCCCTCCCTCGCTCCCCCCCTCCTCCCCTCTCGCTCCCCCCCTCCTCCCCTCTCGCTCCCCCCCTCCTCCCCTCTCGCTCCCCCCCCTCCTCCCCTCTCGCTCCCCCCCCTCCTCCCCTCTCGCTCCCCCCCTCCTCCCCTCTCGCTCCCCCCCTCCTCCCCTCTCGCTCCCCCCCTCCTCCCCTCTCGCTCCCCCCCCTCCTCCCCTCTCGCTCCCCCCCTCCTCCCCTCTCGCTCCCCCCCTCCTCCCCTCTCGCTCCCCCCCTCCTCCCCTCTCGCTCCCCCCCTCCTCCCCTCTCGCTCCCCCCCTCCTCCCCTCTCGCTCCCCCCCCTCCTCCCCTCTCGCTCCTCCCCTCTCGCTCCCCCCCTCCTCCCCTCTCGCTCCCCCCCCTCCTCCCCTCTCGCTCCCCCCCTCCTCCCCTCTCGCTCCCCCCCTCCTCCCCCTCTCGCTCCCCCCCTCCTCCCCTCTCGCTCCCCCCCTCCTCCCCTCTCGCTCCCCCCCTCCTCCCCTCTCGCTCCCCCCCTCCTCCCCTCTCGCTCCCCCCCTCCTCCCCTCTCGCTCCCCCCCTCCTCCCCTCTCGCTCCCCCCCTCCTCCCCTCTCGCTCCCCCCCTCCTCCCCTCTCGCTCCCCCCCTCCTCCCCTCTCGCTCCCCCCCTCCTCCCCTCTCGCTCCCCCCCTCCTCCCCTCTCGCTCCCCCCCTCCTCCCCTCTCGCTCCCCCCCCTCCTCCCCCCTCGCTCCCCCCCTCCTCCCCTCTCGCTCCCCCCCTCCTCCCCTCTCGCTCCCCCCTCCTCCCCTCTCGCTCCCCCCCTCCTCCCCTCTCGCTCCCCCCCTCCTCCCCTCTCGCTCCCCCCCTCCTCCCCTCTCGCTCCCCCCTCCTCCCCTCTCGCTCCCCCCCTCCTCCCTCTCGCTCCCCCCCCTCCTCCCCTCTCGCTCCCCCCCTCCTCCCCTCTCGCTCCCCCCTCCTCCCCTCTCGCTCCCCCCCTCCTCCCCTCTCGCTCCCCCCCTCCTCCCCCTCTCGCTCCCCCCCTCCTCCCCTCTCGCTCCCCCCCTCCTCCCCTCTCGCTCCCCCCTCCTCCCCTCTCGCTCCCCCCCCTCCTCCCCTCTCGCTCCCCCCCTCCTCCCCTCTCGCTCCCCCCCTCCTCCCCTCTCGCTCCCCCCTCCCTCCCCTCTCGCTCCCCCCCTCCTCCCCTCTCGCTCCCCCCCTCCTCCCCTCTCGCTCCCCCCCTCCTCCCCTCTCGCTCCCCCCCTCCTCCCCTCTCGCTCCCCCCCTCCTCCCCTCTCGCTCCCCCCCTCCTCCCCTCTCGCTCCCCCCCTCCTCCCCTCTCGCTCCCCCCTCCTCCCCTCTCGCTCCCCCCCTCCTCCCCTCTCGCTCCCCCCCCTCCTCCCCTCTCGCTCCCCCCCTCCTCCCCTCTCGCTCCCCCCCCTCCTCCCCTCTCGCTCCCCCCCTCCTCCCCTCTCGCTCCCCCCCTCCTCCCCTCTCGCTCCCCCCCCTCCTCCCCTCTCGCTCCCCCCCCTCCTCCCCTCTCGCTCCCCCCCTCCTCCCCTCTCGCTCCCCCCCTCCTCCCCCTCTCGCTCCCCCCCTCCTCCCCTCTCGCTCCCCCCCTCCTCCCCTCTCGCTCCCCCCCTCCTCCCCCCTCCTCCCCTCTCGCTCCCCCCCTCCTCCCCTCTCGCTCCCCCCCTCCTCCCCTCTCGCTCCCCCCCTCCTCCCCTCTCGCTCCCCCCCTCCTCCCCTCTCGCTCCCCCCCTCCTCCCCTCTCGCTCCCCCCCTCCTCCCCCTCTCGCTCCCCCCCTCCTCCCCTCTCGCTCCCCCCCTCCTCCCCTCTCGCTCCCCCCCTCCTCCCCTCTCGCTCCCCCCCCTCCTCCCCTCTCGCTCCCCCCCTCCTCCCCTCTCGCTCCCCCCCCTCCTCCCCTCTCGCTCCCCCCCTCCTCCCCTCTCGCTCCCCCCCTCCTCCCCTCTCGCTCCCCCCCTCCTCCCCTCTCGCTCCTCCCCTCTCGCTCCCCCCCTCCTCCCCTCTCGCTCCCCCCTCCTCCCCTCTCGCTCCCCCCCTCCTCCCCTCTCGCTCCCCCCCTCCTCCCCTCTCGCTCCCCCCCTCCTCCCCTCTCGCTCCCCCCCTCCTCCCCTCTCGCTCCTCCCCTCTCGCTCCCCCCCTCCTCCCCTCTCGCTCCCCCCCTCCTCCCCTCTCGCTCCCCCCCTCCTCCCCTCTCGCTCCCCCCCTCCTCCCCTCTCGCTCCCCCCCTCCTCCCCTCTCGCTCCCCCCCTCCTCCCCTCTCGCTCCCCCCCTCCTCCCCTCTCGCTCCCCCCCTCCTCCCCTCTCGCTCCCCCCCTCCTCCCCTCTCGCTCCCCCCCTCCTCCCCCTCCTCCCCTCTCGCTCCCCCCCTCCTCCCCTCTCGCTCCCCCCCCTCCTCCCCTCTCGCTCCCCCCCTCCTCCCCTCTCGCTCCCCCCCCTCCTCCCCTCTCGCTCCCCCTCTCGCTCCCCCCCCCCTCCCCTCTCGCTCCTCCCCTCCCGCTCCCCCCCCTCCTCCCCTCCCGCTCCCCCCCTCCTCCCCTCCCGCTCCCCCCCTCCTCCCCTCCCGCTCCCCCCCTCCTCCCCTCTCGCTCCCCCCCTCCTCCCCTCTCGCTCCCCCCCTCCTCCCCTCTCGCTCTCCCCCCCTCCTCCCCTCTCGCTCTCCCCCCCCTCCTCCCCTCTCGCTCTCCCCCCCTCCTCCCCTCTCGCTCCCCCCCCTCCTCCCCTCTCGCTCCCCCCCTCCTCCCCTCTCGCTCCCCCCCCTCCTCCCCTCTCGCTCCCCCCTCCTCCCCTCCCCCTCCTCCCCTCCCCCTCCTCCCCTCCCCCTCCTCCCCTCCCCCTCCTCCCCTCCCCCTCCTCCCTTCCCGCTCCCCCCCTCCCGCTCCCCCTCCTCCCCTCCCGCTCCCCCCCTCCTCCCCTCCAGCTCCCCCCTCCTCCCCTCCAGCTCCCCCCTCCTCCCCTCCCGCTGCTCCCCCTCCCGCTCCCCCCTCCTCCCCCTCCCGCTCCTCCCCCCCCTTTAAAATTGTACCATTTTAGTTTATGTTGCCTCTCCTCAGAATGTATCACTTCACACTTCTGTGCACTAAGTTCCATCTGCCATGTGTCTGCCCATTTCACCAGTCTATCTGTGTCCTGAAGTCTGTTACTGTCCTCCTCATTGTTTTCTACATTTCCAAGCTGTGTGTCATCTGCAAACTTTGAAATTATACCCTGTATACCCAAGTCCAGGTCATTTAATGCATATCAAAAAGAGCAGTGGTCACAACTCCGCTCCCTGGGGAACACCACTGTATACCTCCCTCCAGTCTGTCACTGCCCCTTTGATCACACGGGCTTCAATTTTGCTAACAAGTTTATTATGTGGCACTTCTGAAAGCCCATCAACCGCACTACCTAGAGGAGGAGGGGGGAGCGGGAGAGGTGCCACATAATAGACTTGTTAGCAAAATTGAAGCCAATGGGATTAAAGGGGCAGTGACGGCGTGGTTACGAAATTGGCTGAGACAGAAAGCAGAGAGTGGTGGCGAATGGTTGTTTTTCAGACTGGAGTGAAGTGTACCGTGTGCATTATGTCAGACACTATTTGCCTTTAACAAATCTGCTGGCTGTCATTTATTGACCAGTGTTCTTCCAAGGGACAATTAATGTCCCGGATTATGGTCTCTAGAAGTTTTCCCACCACAGAGGTTTGGCTGACTAGTCTGTAGTTACCGTGTTTAGCTCTGTCCTCTTTTTTTTGAACAAGGGTGTAACATTTGCAATCCTCATCTACAGGAAACTTTGTGATATCCGGGACCGGCGTGTTGCCGATCTATCAAAACTGTCGGACATACAAAGTTAATGTTGAAGCATACGGAGGTTTTCATCTCCGTATCTGACAACAAACACTTGCTTAGCAACAGCTTCTAAAGAGTCGGCTTCAGCTGCAAGCGTCTCTAGCTGAAGCTGTTGCTATAGCTACAGACTTTGCAGTGCCTGACTGGGGAAAAAAAAAGAACGAGAACTAAAAAACTTATAGAAAACGGCTCCTGATTTTTGCCGTTAGATCGAGTATTCCGGACCTACAACCTCCGGATAAACCAAAGTTTCCTGTATTTGTATCCTATCCAATTTCTCTCCTGTCTCCTCCTTTACTGTGACATTGACAGCGTCCTCTTCTTTAGTGAAGACAGATACAAAGTGCTCAGTATTTAGTACCTCAGTCACACCCTCTGCCTCCACAAGAAGATTTTCTTATTGGTCCCATATCGGCACCACCCTTCCTTCGAATACCCTTTTACTATTTATATGTTTATAAAATACTTTTGAATTCCCTTTTATGTTACCCGCTAATCTGTTCTCATACTCTCTCTTTGCCCCTCTTATCTCCTTTTTCAGTTCTCCTCTACACTTTCTGTATTCTGCTTGATTCTCTGCTGTATTATCTTGACGTTTATCATAAGCCTCCTTTTCTTCTTTCATTTTATTCCCAATTTCTTTTGTCATCCAGGGAGCTCTAGCTTTGGATGCCCTTCCTTTCCCCCTCACGGGAATGTGTCTACTCTGTACCCGAACCATTTCCTCCTTGCTAGCCTCCCATTGCTCAATTACTGTTTTACCTGATAATCTTGGTTTCCATTCCACCTGGGCCAGATCCCCCTTCAACTCCTTGAAATGACCCCTGTGACCGTGAAGGACTTGTGGAATGAGCTGGGTCCTGGGTTGGTGACTGATCTGGTGTATGCTGTGATGGCCAGTCCTTTCTCTTGGGTTGCTGACGAATGCTTTGTCTCTGAACACAGGGAATGTTTAACTCTGCATTGGAAGTTGCTAAATTTGAGAGTGCATCGATTCGAAGTGTGAGCGGGGTTCGTGGTCAGCTGAAGAAAGCGCTTCGCACCCCAGAGGGTGCATTCCGAGCCACCTTTGAAGACAAGTTGCTAATGAGTGGTGAGTGATGTGTCTTTAAATGTAATAGTTAAGCAAAAGGTCTCAAAATGTGAGACAACAGAGCCCACTGAATGCTGTTCGTTAAATACTTGTATCCCTGTTCTTTAACAACGGACATTTTTTTAAATTCCCCATGCATTTTGTGCCCGTTGAGGTGAGGAGTGTTGGTGCTGAGCAATTGGAACACTTCCTGTTTCAGGCACAAGCTCAGCATCAGGCATTCTCGGGTCTGGCAGAGGTAATCTCCCTCTACGTTGCCCAACTGCAAGCGTCAGCCCAACTTCGAGCGCTCGAGCTGCAACCATGCCACCTAATCTCACCAGCCATCCTGTGACTTTATTGAATGTGATTGGCATTTGAATATCTGCTAGAAATTGGGTTGGGGCTGCTGGGGCTTTGCCAGTGACAGCATTGGAACAAATGCAAGACTTTGCCTTTTGTTGACATTTTGTCCCGCCCCTTCCCCGGGTAGCAGCAGACCACGGCATGAACCTGTGTGTCCCACCATCTGTGGCACCAACAGCTCCAGCTTGAAGTAGCTATCACAGAAAACCCTTCACTTTCATCGATTTGGAGGCAGACTTCAGTCAGCCAGTAATCCTGTTGCAACGTGTTAGCCAGTATAAAGCTAAACTGCTTGTTTTGTTGTTCTTCAGATATTGTTTTCATGAGAACATGGTACCCGGTTTCGGTGCCAAAATTGTATAATCCAGTCACGTCATTGCTTAGGCCAAGCGCTGAGAGGGAGACCTGGACTGGAATGAGGACTGTTGGACAACTCAAACACAACTTGGGCATTAAGATAAAACCAAACCAGGATTCCTTGTACAAGGTAATGTCGGAAGCTGGGTTTATACATTCCTAATGTTAGCAGTACAGCGGGAATGGATAGGTTGCTGCAGCAGAACGAGTTCTAAGCTGCCCTGGAATTACTCTGTCCTAGGACACTAAAGAACCAGCTTCACTACCAGAAGTTAGAGGCATAGATAGTTTCCTGAGGATAGCAGGTTAGGACTGGGCTAATACTAAGTGTTGAACAGCACGTAGAGAATCCTGGGGCGAGGTACCAGAGGGCTGCAGCACTTGTGACACTGCTCCCCAGCACCAAACGGGACCCGTGATACTGATCCCCAGCACCAATCAGGGCCCATGACACTGGTCCCCTCCGCACCAATTGGGGCCTGTGACACTGCTCTCCCCAGCACCAATCAGGGCACGTGACATAGAAGATAGGAGCAGGAGTAGGCCATTCGGCCCCTTGAGCCTGCTCCGCCATTTAATGAGATCATGGCTGATCATCCAAATTCAGTACCCTGTCCCTGCTTTCTCCCCATATCCCTTGATTCCTTTAGCCTTAAGAAATATATCTAACTCCTTCTTGAATATATTTAATGAATTGGCCTCTACTGCCTTCTGTGGTAGAGAATTCCACAGGTTCACCACTCTTTGGGTGAAGAAATTCCTCCTCATCTCAGTCCTAAATGGCTTACCCCTTATCCTTAGACTGTGACCCCTGGTTCTGGACACCCCCGCCATTGGGAACATCCTTCCTGCATCTAGTCTGTCTAGTCCTGTTAGAATTTTATAAGTTTCAATGAGATCCCCTCTCATTCTTCTAAACTCTAGCGAATATAAGCCTAATCGACCCAACCTCTCTTCATACGTCATTCCTGCCATCCCAGGTATCAGTCTGGTGAATCTTCGCTGCACTCCCTCCATGGCAAGAACATCCTTCCTCAGATAAGGCGACCAAAACTGCACACAATACTCAAGGTGTGGTCTCACCAAGGCCCTGTACAACTGCAGCAAGACATCCTTGCTCCTGTACTTGAATCCTCTCTCTGTGAAGGCCAACATACCATTTGCCTTCTTAACCGCCTGCTGCACCTGCATGCTTACCTTCAGCGACTGGTGCACAAGGACACCCAGGTCTCGTTGCACTTCCCCCTTTTCCCAATCTATTGCCGTTCAGATAATAATCTGTCTTCCTGTTTTTGCCACCAAAGTGGATAACCTCGCATTTATCCACATTATACTGCATCTGTCATGCATCTGCCCAATCACCCAACCTGTCCAAATCATACTGGAGTTTCTCGGCATCCTCCTCACAGCACACACGGCCACCCAGCTTTATGTCGTCTGCAAACTTGGAGATATTACATCTAGTTCCCTCGTCTAGATCATTAATATATATTGTGAATAGCTGGGGTCCTAGCACCGATCCCTGCGGTACCCCACTAGTCACTGCCTGCCACTCTGGAAAAAGACCCATTTATTCCAACTCTTTGCTTCCTGTCTGCCGACCAGTTCTCTATCCAAGTCAGTACCTTACCCCACAATCCCATGTGCCTTAACTATGCACGCTAATCCCTTATGCGGGACCTTATCGAAAGTCTTCTGCAAGTCCAAATACACCACATCCACTGGTTCTCCCTTATCTGTTCTACCAGTTACATCCTCAAAAAATTCCAGTAGATTAGTCGAGCATAATTTACCTTTTGTAAATCCATGTTGACTTTGTCCGATCCTGTCACTGTTTTCCAAGTGCTCTGCTATTACATCTTTTATAATGGACTCTAGCATTTTCCCCACTACCAATGTCCGGATTACCGGTCTATAATTACCCGTGTTCTTTCTACCACCTTTTTTAAATAGTGGGGTTACATTAGCTACCCTCCAATCCATGGGAACTGTTCCAGAGTCTATAGAATTTTGGAAGATGACCAGCAAGGCATCTACTATTTCTAGGGCCACTTCCTTAAGTACACTAGGATGTAGATTATCAGGCCCTGGGGATTTATTGGCCTTCAATCCCGTCAATTTCCCTAACACCATTTCCCTGCAGATACTGATTTCTATCAGTTCCTCCGTTTCATCAGACCCTATGTTCCTCGACATCTCTGGGAGGTTATTTGTGTCCTCCTTTGTGAAGACAGAACCAAAATATGTATTTAATTGGTCAGCCATTTCTTTGTTCCCCATTATAAATTCCCCTGATTCTGACTGCAAGGAACCTATGCTTGACTTCACCAATCTTTTTCTCTTCACATATCTATAGAAGCTTTTACAGTCAGTTTTTATGTTCCCTGCAAGCTTACTCTCATACTCTATTTTCCCCCCTCTTAATTAATCCCTTTGTCCTCCTTTGCTGAATCCTAAACTGCTCTCAATCCTCAGGTTTGCTGCTTTTTCTGGCCTATTTATATGTCCTCTCCTTGGATCTATCCCTAATTTCCCTTGTTAGCCACGGTTGAGTCACCTTTTTTGTTTTAGTTTTATGCCAAACAGGGATGACAAATTCTGTAGTTCATCCATGCGATCTTTAAATGTTTGGCATTGTCTATCCACCGTCAACCCTTTATGTAACGTTCCCCAATCCATCCTAGCCAACTCGTGCCTCATACCATCGTAGTTTCCTTTATTTAAATTCAGGACCCTAGTCTCTGAGTCAACTACTTCATTCTCCATCTTAATGAATTCTATCATATTATGATTGCTCCTCCCCAAGGGGCCTCGCACAACAAAGATTGCTAATTAATCCTTTCTCATTACATAATACCCAGTCTAAGATGGCCTGATCTCTAGTTGGTTCCTCGACATATTGGTCCAGGAAACCATCCTGTATACACTCTAGGAATTTCTCCTCCACGGTATTGTTACTAATTTGGTTAGCCCAATCTATATGTAGATTAAAGTCACCCATGATAACTGCTGTGCCCTTATTGCACGTGTCTCTAATTTCCTGTTTAATGCCATCCCCAACCTCAGCATTTGAGGGTCTGTATACCACTCCCACAATGTTTTCTGCCCCTTGGTATTTCTCAGTTCTGCCCATACAGATTCCACATTATCAGAGCTAATATCCTTCCTTACTATTGTGTTAATCTCCTCTTTAACCAGCAATGTTACCCCACCTCCTTTTCGCCTGTCCTTCCTGAATATTGAATACCCCTGGATGTTGAATTCCCAGCCTTGGTCACCCTGGAGCCATGTCTCCGTAATCCCAATTATATCATATCGTTTACATCTATTTGTGCAGTTAATTCATCCACCTTATTACGAATACTCCTCGCATTAAGACACAAAGCCTTCAGGCTTTTTTTTTTAACACTTAGTTATTTTTGAATTATTATTTACCGTAGCCCTGTTTGATTTACACACTTGATTTCTCTGCCTTCCACTTTTGCTTTTCTCCTTCCTGTCTTTTGTTCCTATCCTTGCTTCCCTTTCCTCTGTCTCCCTGCACTGGTTCCCAACACCCTGCCATTTTAGTTTAAACCCTCCCCAACAGCACTAGCAAACACTCCCCCATGGACATCGGTCCCGGTCCCGGTCCCGCCCAGGTGCAAACCGTCCAGTTTGTACCGGTCCCACCTCCCCCAGAACCAGTTCCAATGTCCCAGGAATTTGAATCCCTCCCCTTTGCACCATTCCTCTAGCCACGTATTTATCTGAAATATCCTTCTATTTCTACTCTGACTAGCACGTGGCACTGGTAGCAATCCTGAGATTACTACCTTTGAGATCCTATTTTTAAATTTACCTCCTATCTCCCTATATTCAGCTTTTAGGACCTCATCCTGTTTTTTACCTATAGCGTTGGTACCTATATGCACCACGACAACTGGCTGTTCACCCTTCCCCCTCCAGAATGCCCTGCAGCCGCCCCGAGACATCCTTGACCCTTACACCAGGGAGGCAACATACCATCCTGGAGTCTCATTTGCGGCTGCAGAAACGCCTATCTGACGCTGCTCCCCAGCACTAATCAGGGCCTGTGACACTGATCCCCAACATCAATCGGGACCCGTGACACTGCTCCCCAGCACCAGGTCAGTGCCCTCAGGAGAGGAGTGGAGAAGATTGGGTGCAGGCTGCCTGGGGAGCTGGAACAATATCGCAGGTTGAGGGTGGCATTATCTGGAGTCTGATATTTGTTAGTCTTGGAACAAGCTCTATTATTTACTACAAAATCAAGGAGGTTATACTAAACATTTACAAATCACTGGTTAGGCTGCAGCTGGAGTATTGTGTCCAATTCTGGGCATCACACTTTAGGAAGGATGTCAAGGCCTTGGAGAGGATGCAGAGGAAATTTACCGGAATGGTATCCGGGACGTCAGTGATGTGGAGAGACTGGAGAAGCTAGGGTTGTTCTCCTTGGAGCAGAGAAGCATTCGGGAGATTTAATAGAGGTATTCAAAATCATGAAGGTTTTGATACAGTAAATAAGGAGAAATTGTTTCCACTGGTAGGAGGGCCGACAACCAGAGGACACAGATTTAAGGTAATTAGCAAAAGCACCCGAGACAAGATGATTTTTTTTTTACACCGAGTTATGATCTGGAACGCGCTGCCTGAAAGGGTGGAGGATGTAGATTCAATAATAACTTTCAGAAGGGAATACTTGAAGGAGAAAAAATTGCTGGGCTATGGGGAAAGGGGAGAGATGTGGGACCAATTGGAGAGCTCTTTCAAAGAGCCGAAACAGGCCCGATGGGCCGAATGGCCTCCTTCTGTGCTGTATGATTCTATGATTTATTTCAGGCTTAGAATCCAGGTGCCAATTTTAAAGAAATCAGTAATTCAAGCCCCAGGTCACTGATTGTGGAACATCTTTACCCTGCCCAGGTTATAGTGCAAGATGTTTGTGTCCCCCAGTAATTGATTTTATTACTGGTTCAGATCCTGTGACCCGAAGGTGATTGGTTGACGTGTGTTGTGCTGTATTTGCCTTGTTTCTAATTGTTTGCGTTTCCCTGCAGCCCATCGAGAGAAAGGTGAAGCATTTCAACCCCATCTACATCCCCAAGATGCTGCAGAGAGCCCTGCCCTTTAAGAACAAGCCCAAAAATCAAGAGAAACTAGCCCGTGTGACGCGGGATAAGCAGCGGGTTGCCGTTATAAAAAGTACACACGAGAGAAAGGTAATGGCGTTAAGCAGAAGAAACTCACCCCACCTGTTTCTGGGGCAGTGGGTAACATCAGTGCACCGAGAGCCTGATTTTCACCCATCCCTTACTGCTGTCCAATCCGGTGCCGGATCCTACAGTCTTGTAGGATTCCTCCTCTGGAGATGATTTCTATGATCCGTATTTTAGTGTCTCATGCATTCGATATCCTCCGTCTGATTGTTTTCCTGCAGCCCAGCAGTACATTTCAGCAGCCACAATTTGAAATGACCCATCTTCGTAGCAGCATATTGTAATAATCAGTGAATAACAGTCTGTTGGCCTTGGCTCACCTGGGGGTAAGTCTCAAGGACACAACTACTGTAACTTTACACGTCACGCTTCACACTCGCATGTTCATTTGCACAGACTCTCTGCACATTGTGAAGTACTGAAGCAGGTGAGGTGTTAGTTGCTGGCCAGTGTTAGTGGGGAGCTGAGCTAACTGATCACAGCCGCAATTGGGGCGTTAGAATCAGCCTTTGTGCTCTGTGCTGGGGAGGACAAACATCAGGCAGAGTTCCAGCTGTTGGTTACTGCTCAGTGACCTCTGCTGCAAAGTGTGCATGTCTAGGTTCGGATGTCATTCTGTCCCCTCCCTATGGTCATAGAAGCAAGGCAGAGTGACCAGGTGAGATTAGAGAGAGATTCGACCAGTATCAGTCGCTCACAGCTTCACCTCCTGCCTCTGTTCAGCAGACTGCCAGCGGAGTCTGAGAGTGAGCAAGTTATTAGATTGTACCCTGTCCACGGGAAGGGGCTTCAACATGTATCCATGTAGAACTCGGAACTCTAAGCAGTTTGGTGATCAAGGAACAAAAGGTGAATCTTGCTCCATGACTGCCTACATCATCAGAGTGTGAGAGAAATTCCCCAAATACCCTGTGCTGAGCCCCCTCAATTCCCAGTTGACCAAATGGCTTATTGATTAAAACAAACATAATTGACAACTGAATATTACCCAATTGCCTCAAATATGACTGAACAGGTAGGAAATCCAACCACTAACCAATAAAGTCACACAGTCCCTTTTGAAAATGCTTGAGCCACCATTTTGGTTTCTCTGAGCTAACGGTATATAGCTTAAAATTAGTCAAAGAAGTGACTAAACTAAGCTATATATTGATGTCAGAAATGGCAGGAATAGCTTTTCCCTGCAGAGGCCTGTCTCCTTCCAGTGCGTTACGCTTTGTGTGTAATAAAACAATGTTTTGTCCTCAGATCTCAGCCCTGCTCTCTGCTCTGAGCACAGTCAACACGCACAAAGTACAGAAACAACACAGAAAAGAACACCAGCAGCACAAAGAGTTCCTCGCACAGAAAGACAAACAGCAAGAGGATAAGATTAAGAGGCAAAAAGAAGCGCGCAAGAAAATCTATCGTGTGCTGGGTCAGAAGGAGAAGCGCAAAATGAAATCCAGCCTAAAGGGACCTGAAGAAGCCTGAAGCACTAGGCCTCGCCAGTTCACATGCAGAGAAAGTCACCTACAGAGAGCTGAAGCTCCAAAACGTACTCTCTATTAACAGCAGGGGCCATTGGTCACCTTTGTAAAACTTCTAACTTGCATTTTTCTGGGACTGTAGCTTATTTTATGAGGTAACTGTAAACAATTAGGTTTTCGTGAAGATTTGGATCCGCGGAGGCTAAAGTAATGTGTGACAAACGACACACAATGCAGAGTTAAATACTCAGTCTCTGTGATATATTTTGTATTTATGAAAACAGTAAAATTCCTCTTTATGTACTGCATGGCTAATGATTTATTTTCCAATTCCTATCTTAAACATGTAGGAAGTCACACAACACCAAGTTATAGTCCAACAGCTTTATTTGAAATCACAAGCTTTCAGAGCGCTGCTCCTTCGTCAGGTGAAGTAAAGAGAAGCATACAGGCACAGCATATATAGTCAGAGAAAACTGCCAGATGATTACAGGTAATCTTTCTAACTGCCCTTTATCACACCTCGGCAGAGAGATAATCACAGCAATCAAAGGTGTGAATGGTGTCCAAACAGGTCAGTCAGGAAAACATTACATCAAAGAACAATGAGGTGGGGTCACAAGGGGTCAAATGTTGCAGATGCTGGGGTCTGTATGAAAAACCAAAAAACTTTGCTGGAAATCACAGCAGGTCCGGCCGCATCTGTGCAGAGAGAACAAGCCAACGATGACTTGAGTCTGGATGACTCTACGTCAGGTGGGGTTACATGTAGCGTGACATGAACCCAAGATCCCGGTTGAGGCCGTCCTCATGAGTGCGGAACTTGGCTATCAGTTTCTGCTCGACGATTTTGCGTTGTCGTGTGTCTCGAAGGCCGCCTTGGAGAATGCTTACCCGAAGATCGGAGGCTGAATGTCCTTGACTGCTGAAGTGTTCCCCGACTGGGAGATTTCTACTGCCTCCCAAAGATACACAAAGCCAACACACCCGGACGTCCTATCGTATCAGGCAATGGAACCCTGTGTGAGAACCTCTCTGGATACATCGAGGGCATCGTACAGGGAACCCCCAGCTTCTGTCGCGACACTACAGACTTCTTACAGAAACTCAGCACCCACGGACCAGTTGAACCAGGAACACTCCTCGCCACGATGGACGTCTCGGCACTCTACACCAGTATTCTCCACGATGACGGCATCGCTGCGACAGCCTCAGTACTCAACACCAACAACAGCCAATCTCCAGACGCCATCCTACAACTCATCCGCTTCATCGTTGGCCACAATGTCTTCACCTTCGACAACCAGTTCTTTACCCAAACACACGGAACAGCCATGGGGGCCAAATTCGCACCCCAATACGCCAACATCTTCATGCACAAGTTCGAGCAAGACTTCTTCGCTGCACAGGACCTCCAACCAACGCTATACACCAGATACATCGACAACATTTTCTTCCGATGAACCCACGGCGAAGAATCACTGAAAAGACTACACGATGACATCAACAAGTTCCATCCCACCATCAAACTCACCATGGACTACTCCTCAGAATCGGTTTCATTCTTGGACACACGAATCTCCATCAAAGACGGACACCTCAGCACTTCACTCTACCGCAAGCCCACGGACAACCTCACGATGCTCCACTTCTCCAGCTTCCACCCTAACCACGTTAAAGAAGCCATCCCCTATGGACAAGCCCTGCGAATACACAGGATCTGCTCAGACGAGGAGGAACGCGATGGACACCTACAGACGCTGAAAGATGCCCTCGTAAGAATGGGATATGACGCTCGACTCGTCGATCGACAGTTCCGACGGGCCACAGCGAAAAATCGCATAGACCTCCTCAGAAGACAAACACGGGACACAACCAACAGAGTACCCTTCGTCGTCCAGTACTTCCCCGGAGCGGAGAAACTACGCCATGTTCTCCGCAGCCTTCAACATGTCATCGACGACGACAAACACCTCGTTAAGGCCATCCCCACGCCTCCACTATGCGCCTTCAAACAGCCGCCTAACCTCAGACCATCGTTCGCAGCAAATTACCCAGCTTTCAGGAGAACAGCGACCACACCGCCACACAACCCTGCCACGGGACCATGCAGACACTGTGACAACAGATGAACGGACACTGCACAACAATCGCCAGGCAGGAGTGTTCCATCTCAGTCGGGGAACACTTCAGCAGTCAAGGACATTCAGCCTCCGATCTTCGGGTAAGCATTCTCCAAGGCGGCCTCCGAGACACACGACAACGCAAAATCGTCGAGCAGAAACTGATAGCCAAGTTCCACACTCATGTCACGCTACATGTAACCCCACCTGACGTAGAGTCATCCAGACTCGAGTCGTCGTTGGCTTGTTCTCTCTGCACAGATGCGGTCGGACCTGCTGTGATTTCCAGCAAAGTTTTTTGGTTTTTTTCTGTTTTTCATGCAGACCCCAGCATCTGCAACATTTGACCCCTTGTGACCTCACCTCATTGTTCTTTGATGTAATGTTTTCCTGACTGACCTGTTTGGACACCATTCACACCTTTGATTGCTGTGATTATCTCTCTGCCGAGGTGTGATAAAGGGCAGTTAGAAAGATTACCTATAATCATCTGGCAGTTTTCTCTGACTATATATGCTGTGCCTGTATGCTTCTCTTCACTTCACCTGACGAAGGAGCAGCGCTCCGAAAGCTAGGGTAGGGTAGTTAGAATGCTTTGCACTATCGGGGAACACGGTCATCACCAAGCAGCTTTGGAAAAAAAGAAAGAAAAACTTACTTTTATATAGTGCCTTTCTCGACCACCGGACATCTCAACACGCTTTACAGCCAATTAAGTACCTTTTGAAGTGGAGTCACTGTTGTAATGTGGGAAATGTGGCAGCCAATTTGCGCACAGCAAGCTCCCACAAACAGCAATGTGATAATGACCAGACAATCTGTTTTAGTGATGTTGATTGAGGGATAAATATTGGCCCCATTCACTGGGGAGAACCCCCCTGCTCTTCTTCAAAATAGTGCCAATGGATCGTTTATGTCCACCTGAGAGAGCAGACGGGGCCTCGGCTTAACGGCACCTCCGACAGTGCAGCACTCCCTCAGCACTGCACTGGAGTGTCAGCCTGGATTTTATGTGTTCAAGTCCCTGGAGTGGGACTTGGAACACACAAATCTAGGCTTTGATCAGGGTGTGTGTTGTGCAGGAAGACCGAGAAAGGGAAATGAGAGAAAATAACTTAAAGAATATAGAGTCTCATCCAGGGAACCAAAGCAGGGGTTGGGGGGGGGGGGGGGAAGTATGAGTGCATAAGGCAGGCCACTGCACTGAGAGTAATGGCCATGGCCCAGCTATTGGGGTGGGCGGAGGGAGTGGGAAAGAGAAAGGTTTAGATGGTCATTTAATGTGTGCACCCATGTATAATGTAACCCATTGTTTGTGCACCAATATAAATGTTCAAAAATGATTGGGAACAATTAAGAGCCCCTTATCTTCGCTGGATGGAGTAAGGCTGCCCAGATCAAAATGGACCACAATACCTAGCTCTATCTTGAGGGTTGCTTCGATTGGTCAGAGTCCATCACCAAACCTTGAGCCTTGGAGGGGACACAACGCAGATTGATGGCGAGTGGAGCAGTTGGATTAGTTTGGGATTGAGCTTGGGGGAAGAGAGCGGGGTGGTGGGATTAGTTTGGAATTGCTACAGGGCCTGGGGGAGAGAACGGGATGGTGGGATTAATACAGGTCTTTTGGGAGAGAGTAGGGCAGTGGGATTAGTTTAGGATTGATACAGGGCGATGGGGAGCGAGCGGGGATTAGTTTGGCATTTGCCCAGCAAAGAGCTTTTGCTTTTTGTGGTATATATCAATGATTTGGACTTGAATGTAGGAAGTGTGATTAAGAAGTTTGCAGATACAAAAATTGGCCGTGTGGTTGATAATAAACAAGAAAGCTGCAGACTGCAGGAAGATATCAATGGACTCGTCAGGTGGGCAGAACAGTGGCAAATGAAATTCAATCTGGAGAAGTGTGAGATAATGCATTTGGAGAGGGCTAACAAGGCAAGGGAAAACACTATAAATGGTAGGACACTGAGAAGTGGAGAAGATCAGAGGGACCTTGGAGTGCATGTCCACAGATCCCTGAAGGTAGCAGGACAGGTAGATAAGGTGGTTAAGAAGGCATATGGGATACTTGCCTTTATTAGCTGAGGCATAGAATAGGGAGGTTATGCTTGAACTGTATAAAACACTAGTTAGGCTGCAGCTAGAATACTGCGTGCAGTTCTGGTCACCACATTACAGGAAGGATGTGATTGCACTAGAGGGGGTGCAGAGGAGATTTACGAGGATGTTGCCTGGGCTGGGGAATTTTAGCTATGAAGAAAGATGGGATAGGCTGCTATTGTTTTCTTTGGAACAGAGGAGGCTGAGGGGAGACCTAACTCAGGTGTATAAAATTATGAGGAGCCTAGAGAGTGGATCGGAAGGACCTATTTCCCTTTGCAGAGAGGTTAATAACCAAGGGCCATAGATTTAAAGTAATTGGCAGAAGGATTCGAGGGAACTGCCTGACAGGGTGGTAGAGGCAGAAACCCTCATCACATTTAAAAAGTACTTGGGATATGCACTGGAAGGACCAAGAGCTGGAAAGTGGGATTAGGGTGGATAGCAATTTATCGACTGGCACGGACACGATGTGCTGTAAATTTCTATATGATTCTATAGCACAGACTCTAGCCCGAGCGGGCCAGAGATTGAATCTGGTTGTGACAGTTTAATGTAAAGTGGCTGGAGGGAGATCACAGGACAGGGCGGGGTCAGTGCGAGGCCTTCCCACCGCCAGCAGAACTACACCTCCCGGCAGGCCTTGCGCCAGGGCCTACACCTCCCGGCAGGCCTTGCGCCTGGGCCTACACCTCCCGGCAGGCCTTGCGCCTGGGCCTACACCTCCCGGCAGGCCGTGCGCCTGGGCCTACATTTCCCGGCAGGCCGTGCGCCTGGGCCTACATCTCCCGGCAGGCCGAGCGCCAGGGCCTACACCTCCCGGCAGGCCGTGCGCCGGGGCCTACATCTCCCGGCAGGTTCCGCGGCCGCACCCGGTTTCCATGGCACCGGGGCCCACCGGACTCTCGCCGAGTGAGCAGCCGAGGGCCGGGTAACTGAGGCGGCCGGCAGGAAGATGTGCTGTGCCCGGCCCGTCTTGCGGAGACAGGCGGTGGAATGATCCACAGATACAGCCGGAGGCCGGTCTGTACCACCCCGGAGATGTGAGTACCGGGGGCCGCGGGCCGGGGTCACTGGGCAGGGCCGGGATACACAGAGCCTGGAGCCGCTCACCCGACCCTCGGATTCCTCGGTTGTTCTATTGGATCCTGGCTGAGCTCCATCCTCGGTTCAGTCAATGCAATCTATCAGGACTCCACAAATCTTGGCCAGGACACCTGGAGAAATCCCCTGCTCTTCGTGCCGTGGGATCTTTTACATCCACCTGAGAGGTTTAACGTCACATCCAAAAGGCGGCACCTCCGACAGTGCAGCGCTCCCGCAGCACTGCACTGGAGTGACAGCCTGCATTATGGGCTCAAGTCTCTGGAGTGACAGCCTGCATTATGGGCTCAAGTCTCTGGAGTGACGGCCTGCATTTTGGGCTCAAGTCTCTGGCGTGGGCCTTGAACCCACAACCTTCTGACTCAGAGGCGAGAGAGTGCTGCCCACTGAGCCGCGGCCGACCGGTTGTTGCTCCGTATCCCTGGATACCCTTGCCCAACAAACCTATCAATCTCAGTCCTGAAATTTTCAATTGACCGCCAGACTCCACAACTTTTGGAGGAAAGCGTGCCAGATTTCCACAACCCTTTGTGTGAAGAAATGCTTCCTTATCTTCTTCTGGCATGTAAACTGTAAGCAGGTAGTAAGAGGCGGGGTGGGGCCTATTAGCGACAAAGAAGCTGATACATGCTTAGAGGCACAGGGCAAGGCTCGAATACTCAATGAGTACTTTGTATCGGTGTTGACTAAGAAGGTGGATGCTGACAAAATAGTGGAAAAGATAGAAGCAATGGAAGGGGTGAAAATTGATAGATAGAAAGGCTGGGTGTGCTTAAATTGGATAAGTCGACTGGTCCAGATGGCTTGCATCCCAAATTGCTAAGGAAATTGCGGGAGGAGATAGCGGAAGGGCTTGCCATAATTTTCCAATCTTCCCTAGATGCGGGGGTGGTGCCTGAGGATTGGAAAGTGGCAAATCTGACACCATTGTTCAAGAAAGGGTGTAAGGACAATCCTAGTAACTGAAAGGCCGTTCAGTTTAACGTCAGTGGTGGGTAAAGTTTTTTAAAAACAATAATCTAGGATAAAATTAATGGACACTTGGAGAGGTTTAAGCTAATTAAGGAGTGCCAACACAGATTTGTAAAAGGCAGATCATGTTTGACTAATTGAATTTTTCATGAAGTAACAGGAAGGATCAATGAAGGGAATGCAATGGATGTTGTCTACATGGATTTTAGGAAGGCGTTTGACAAAGTACCACCTAGAAGGCTGCTTAACAAAATTGAGGCTCATGTGGGTCACTGGCAGCTTGGATAAGGAATTGGCTTAAGGATAGAAAACAGCGAGTTGTGGTAAATGGCTGTTTTTCAGACTGGAGGATCGTAGACAGTGGTGTTCCTCAAGGGTCAGTGCTGGGGCCACTGCTTTTTTTGATGTATATAAATGACCTGCATATTGGAATTCTAAATTTGCCGATGACACCAAACTTGGGATGTGGCAAACAGTGAGGATGATATCAATTGACTGCAACAGGACATAGAAAGGCTAGCAGAATGGGCAGCCAAGTGGCAGATGGAATTTAATACAGAGAAGTGTGAGGTGATGCATATTGGCAGAAGGAACAGGGAGAGGCAATATACACTTAATGGCACAGTTTTAAAGAGTGTGCAGGGACAGAGGGACCTGGGAGTTAATGTGCATAGGTCCCTGAAGGTGGCAGGACATATTGAGAGAGTGGTTAGCAAAGCATATGGGATCTTGCGTTTCATAAATGGAGGTATTGAGTACAAAAGTAGAGAAGTTATGCTGAATCTTTATAAAGCGCTGGTTAGGCCACAACTGGAGAATTGCGTCCAGTTCTGGTCACCACACTTTAGGAAGGATGTGAAGGTCCTTGAGAGGGTGCAGAGGAGATTTACCAGAATGTTTCTGGGGATGGGGGCTCTTAGCTACAAGGACAGGTTGGAGAAGCTTGTTCCCACTAGTTGATGGTACAAGGACTAGGGGACACAGATTTAAGGTTTTGGGCAACAGATACGGGGGGATGTGAGGAAAAAACCTTTTTATGCAGCGAGTGGTGAGGACCTGGAACTCGCTGCCGACGGAAGTGGTGGAAGCGGACCCACTCAATGTTTTCAAGGGGAGACTGGATAGGCACTTGAGGGAAATAAACTTGCAGGGCTATGGTGATAGAGCGGGGGAATGGGACTGACTGGATTGCTCTACAGAGAGTCGGCACGGACTCAATGGGCCGAATGGCCTCCTTCTGGGCCGTGATAACTCTTATGATGTCACTCGTAAATGGCCTGGCTCTAATTTAATGCTTGTACCCCTTGTTCTGTATGGGATGTGGGCATCGTGGGCACGGCCAGCATTTATTGCCCATCCCTAGCTGCCCTTGAGAAGGTGGCGGTGAGCCCACTTCTTGATCTGCTGCAGTCCGTGTGGTGAAGGTGCTCCCACAGTGCTGTGCGGGAGGGAGTTCCAGGATTTTGACCCAGCGACGATGAAGGATCGGCCGATATATTTCCAAGTCAGGATGGTGTGTGACTTGGTGGGGAACTTGGAGGTGGTGGTGTTACCATGACCCTGCTGCCCTTGTCCTTCTAGGTGGAAGAGGTCGTGGGTTTGGGAGGTGCTGCCAAAGAAGCCTTGGCAAGATGCTGTAGTGGTGGAGAAAGTGTATTTTTAAGGTGGTGGATGGGGTGCCGATCAAGCGGGCTGCTTTGTCCTGGATGGTGTCGAGCTTCTTGAGTGTTGTTGGAGCTGCACTCATCCAGGCAAGTGGAGAGTATTCCATCACACTCCTGACTTGTGCCTTGTAGATGTTGGAAAAGCTTTGGGGAATCAGGGGGTGAGACACTCGCTGCAGAATACCCAGCCTCTGACCCGCTCTTGTTACCTCGGTATTTATGTAGCTGGTGCAGTTAAGTTTCTGGTCAATGGTAACCACCCCCCAGGATGTTGATGGTGGGCGATTCGGCGATGGTAATGCAGTTGAATGTCAAGGGATGGTGATTTGACTCTTGCTTGTTGGCGATGGTCATTGCCTAGCACTTGTGTGGCGTTAATGTTATTTGCCACTTATCAGCCCAAGTCTGAATGTCATCCACATCTTGCTGCATGCGGGCATGGACTGCTTCATTATCTGAGGAGTTGCGAATGGAACTGAACACTGCAGTCATCAGCGAACATCCCCACTTCTGACCTTATGATGGAGGGAAAGTCATTAATGAAGCAGCTGAAGATGGTTGGGTCTCGGACACTGTCCTGAGGAACTCCTGCAGCGATGTCCTGGGGCTGAGATAATTGACCTCCAACAACTGTAACCATCTTCCTTTGTGCTAGGTATGACTCCAGCCAGTGGAGAGTTTTCCCCTGATTCCCATTGACTTCAATTTTACTAGGGCTCCTTGATGCCACACCCGGTCAAATGCTGCCTTGATGTCAAGGGCAGTCACTCTCGCCTCACCTCTGGAATTCAGCTCTTTTATCCATGTTTGGACCAAGGCTGTAATGAGGTCTGGAGCCAAGTGGTCCTGACAGAACCCAAGCTGAATATTGGTGAGCAGGTTATTGGTGAGTAAGTGCCGCTTAATAGCACTGTTGATGAAACCTTCCATCACTTTGCTGATGATTGAGAGTCGACTGATGGGGTGATAATTGGCCGGATTGGATTTGTCCTGCTTCCTGTGGCTAGGACATACCTGGACAGCTTTTCACATTGTCGGGTAGATGCCAGTGTTGTAGCTATACTGGAGCAGCTTGGCTAGAGGCGCGGCTAGTTCTGGAGCACAAGTCTTCAGCACGACAGCCGGGATGTTGTCGGGGCCCATAGCCTTTGCTGTATCCAGTGCGCTCAGCCATTTCTTGATATCGTGTGGAGTGAATCGAATTGGCTGAAGACTGGCTTCTGTGATGGTGAGGACCTCGAGGAGGCTGATATGGATCATCCACTCGGCCTTCTGGCTGAAGATGGTTGCAAACACTTCATCCTTGTCTTTTGCACTCGTGCTGGGCTTCGCCATCATTGAGGATGGGGATTTTCATGGAGCTTCCTCCTCCTGTCAGTTGTTTAATCGCCCACCACCATTCACGACTGGATGTGGCAGGATTGCAGAGCTTTGATATGATCTGTTGATTGTTCGATCGCTTAGCCCTGTCTAGAGCATGCTGCTTCCACTGTTTAGCATGCATGTAGTCCTGTGTTGCAGTTTCCCCAGGTTGGCACCTCATTTTAAGATACGCCTGGTGCTGCTCCTGGCATGCTCTTCTGCACTCCTCACTGAACCAGGATTGGTCCCCTGGCTTGATGGTAATGGTAGAGTGAGGGATATGACGGGCTATGAGGTTACAGATTGTGGTGGAATACAATTCTGTTGCTGCTGATGGCCCACAGTGCCTCATGGATGTTCAGTTTTGAGCTGCTAGATCTGTTCTGAATCTATCCCATTTCTTCTTCTTAGGCAGTCCCTCAGAACCGAGGATGACTTGCTTCCACATTAAAAATGAGTTCTCAGGTGACTGATGAGTCCAATGCGGGACCTACAGTCTCTGTCACAGGTGTGGCAGACGGTGGTTCAAGGGGCGGGTGGGTGGGATGCTTGGGTTGACGTGCGCTCCTTCTGCTGTTTGCGCTTGGCTTCCGCTTGCTCCCAGTGAAGAGACTCAAGGTGTTCGGTGCCTTCTCGGATGCTTCTCCTCCACTTTGTACGGTCTTGGGCCAGGGATTCCCAGGTGTCGGTGGGGATGTTGCACTTTTTCAAGGAGGCTTTGAGGGTGTTCTTGAAGCGATTCTTTTGCCCACCTGGGGCTCTCTTGCCGTGTCGGAGCGCCGAGTAGAGCGCTTGTTTTGGGAGTCTCGTATCGGGCATGCGGACGATGTGACCCGCCCATCGGAGCTGATCGAGTGTGATCAAAGCTTCGATGCTGGGGATGTTGGCCTGAGCGAGAACACTGAGGTTGGTGCGCCTATCCTGCCAATGGATTTGCAGGATCTTGCGGAGGCAGCGTTGGTGGTACCTCTCCAGTGCTTTGAGGTGCCTGCTGTACATGGTCCATGTCTCTGAGGCATACAGCAGGGCAGGAATTACTACTGCTCTGTAGACCATGAGCTTGGTGCCGGGTTTGAGGTCCTGGTCTTCAAACACTCTCTTTCTCAGGCGACCGAAGGCTGCACTGGCACACTGAAGGCGGTGTTGGACTTCGTCATCGATGTCTGCCCTTGTCGACAGCACGGTGGTAGTGCCACACAACACGATGGAGGGTGTCCTCAGTGTAAAGACGGAACTTTGTCTCCGCAAGGAGTGTGCAGTGGTCACTGCTACCAGTGCTGTCATGGACAGATGCATTTGGTGAGGATGAGGTCAAGTAGGTTTTTCCCCTCTTGGTTCTCTCACCACCTGCCACAGGCCCAGTCTGGCAGCGATGTCCTTCCGGACTCGGCCAGCTCGGTCAGTAGTGGCGCTACCGGGCCTCTCTTGGTGGAAGTCCCCCACCCAGAGTACATTCTGTGCCCTTGCTACTCTCAGTGTTTCTTCCAAGTGGTGTTCAACATGGCGGAGTACTGATTCATCAGCTGAGGGAGGGCGCTAGGTGGTAATCAGAAGTTTCCTCGCCCATGCTTGACCTGAAAACCATGAGACTTCATGGGGTCTGGAGTCAATGTTGAGGACTCCTTCCCGACTGTATACCACTGTACTGTCATCTCTGGTGGGGCTGTCCTGCCGGTGGCATAGGACATACTCAGGGATGGTGATGGAGGAGTCTGGGCTGAAAGGTATGGGTTTGTGAGTATGACTATGTCATGACTAGTTGTTGCTTGACTAGTCTGTGGGACAGCTCTCCCAATTTTGACACAAGGTCAGTCGACTTTGCAGGGTCGACAGAGCTGGTTGTGCCGTTTTCGTGTCCGAAGCCGGTGCCTAGGTCAATGCCGGGTGGTCCATCCTGTTTTATTCTTATTGGCTTGCGAGGCCATTTCAGAGGGCAGTTAAGAGTCAACCACATTGCTGTGCACCTGGAGTCACATATAGGCCAGACCGGGTAAGGACGGCAGATTTCCTTCCCTAAAGGACATTCGTGAACCAGACGGATTTTTATGACAATCTGATAATTTTATGGTCACCATTACTGATACTAGTTTTTTTCTCCAGATTTATTTAATTAACTGAATTTAAATTCCCCAGCTGCCGCGGTGGGATTTGAACTCACGTCTCTGGATTACTAATCCAGTAACATAACCACTATCCTATCATTCCCGTACAGTAGCTTTTAGTGATTTGTGTACATGGACACCAAAATCCCTTTGCTGCTCCACAGTTTCTCGTCTCTCACCATTAAGGAAATACAGGAAACTTTCAATTTACCGGCACCTAAATAACCGGAAATCTCGGTTAACCGGCAAAATTCAGGAGTAGGTTCAGGTAACTTTTATTACTTGCCTTCCTCCATGTGTTGCTGTGCAAGGGTGTGGCTGCAGCTGTTGCTAAGCCACAGAGACGCTTGCAACTTGTGGCCATTGTTTTGAACCTGTTGCTAAGCAACAGGGTTTGTTGCTTTATACGGAGCTCTCAGCTCCGTATCTTTTACTATAGCGTTCGGTTATCCGGAATTTTTGATGAACCGGCACCACGTCGGTCCCGTCCGTGCCGGATACCAGAAAGTTTCCTGTACCTTGATTTATCTTGCTAGGATCTAAAGTGAATGACCTCACACTTCCCCACTTTGTACTCTATCTGGCACAGTTTTGGCCATTCACTTAATCTGTCGATGTCCCTTTGCAACTTTCTGCTCCCATCTGCACAACTTTCTGTGCCTCCTAAATTGTTGTTATCTGGAAACCTCGATATACAATTCTATTCCTTCCTACGAGTCATTGATAGATATGGTGAAAAGCTGAGGCCCCTGTACAGATTCTTGGGGAACTTGTGACATAGTGCTTTTACTTTTGCTAAACTCCTGCTGGTATCACTTGGGCCTCTTCCGCTCCCATTGCGTCCACTAGCATCTCTCCTTCCTACTATCCCACCTCTTCCACTTTGAACTACCTGCAGACCCCCTATATCCCCCTTTTGACTGCTGTCATTTGCATTACGCTGAACCTGCCATCCACTCTGCCTCTCAGTCGCTCCAACCAAGAGCATGTGGTGAGAGGCCGGAGCCCCCTTCAGCCTCACTGTTTCCGTCCAGCCTGTCATCCTATCTGTTTCCTTCAGAGGCTTTGTTTCCTTTCAAAATTCAACTTTCAAAAAATAAAATTAGGATGAGGAAAGACTGTCAGTATGAGCAATTAGTCTGTGTTACAGTTGTAAAAAAAAATGCATTTCCCTTTTCTGACTCAGTGAAATAACAAATTGGCTTCAAAATTCAACTGGTGTTTATTTTTGAAAACTGAACTATTGGTCAGAAGAAGGACATTCTGTCTCTCTCTATGACCACAGTGTCTCATTGCTCTTTTTGCTATATATTAATGAACTGTACTTGGGTATAAGAGAGACAATTTTTCAAAGTATACAAAAAACTCGGAGATGTAGTAAACAGTGAGGAAGATAGTAGCAGACATCATGAGGACGTAGACTAGTGAAATGGGCAAACACATGGCAAATGCAATTTAATGCAGGGAAGTGTGAAGTGATGAATTTTGGTGGGAAGAACGAGGAGAGGCAATATAAACTAAATGGTACAATGTTAAAGGAGATGCAGGAACAGACACACCGGGGGGTGTCTGTACACAAATCTTCCAAGGTGGTACGGCAAGTTGAGAAAGCTGTTAGAAAAGCAAATGGGATCATTGGCTTTATAAATAGAAGCATAGAGCAAGGAAGTTGTGCTAAACTTTTATAAATCACTGGTGGGCTTCAGCTGGAGCATTGAGTCCAATTCTTGGCCCCACACTTTTAGGAAGGATGTCAAGGCCTTGGAGAGGGTGCAGAGGAGATTTACCAGAATGGTATCTGGGATGAGGGACTTCAGTGATGTGGAGAGACTGGAGGAGCTGGGGATGTTCTCCTCAGAGCACAGAAGGTAAAGAGGAGATTTGATAGAGGTGTTCAAAATTGAGAGGTTTTTGTCGAGTAAATCGGGAGAAACTGTTTGCAGTGGCAGAACGGTCGGTAACCAGGACACCGATTTTAAGATAATTGGCGCAAAATTCAGGGGAGGTGAGGGGAATGTTTTTTTGTGATCTGAAATGCACGGCCTGAAAGGGCGGTGGAAGCAGATTCAGCAATAACTTTCAAACGGGAATTGGATAAATAGTTGAAAAGGAGAACTTTGCAGGGCTGTGGGGAAAAAACAGGAGAGCGCGGGTAGCGGTGAGCCAGAAGCGCAGAGTGCGGGTAGCGGCGAACCAGGAGTGCAGAGTGCGGGTAGCCCAGAATGAGACCAGTCACACCTGCCCCTTTGCTGAATCTTCAACTGAAGTGCTCTGACCCCCTTTCCCTGTATCCTTGTACATTCCTCATTTTCAAATACTTATTCAATTTCCCTGTAAATGAACTTATGGTCACAGCCTCAATAGCCACTTGCGCTGAAGCATTCCAAGTTCTAATAACTATTTTCAAGGGATAATCCTGTCTGTTCTCCTTTGTTATTGATTTATTGACCAGTGGAAACAATATAATGTTGCAAAGAATAGTAGTAAGCCTGAGGATTGGGAGAGCTTTAGAAACCAGCAAAAAACTAATAAGGGAGAAAATCGAATATGAGAGTAAATTAGCAAGAAATATAAGCACAGATTGTAAGAGCTTCTATAAGTATGTAAAAAGCAAGCATTGGTCCCTTAGAGGTTGAGACAGGAGAAATTATATTGGGGAACAAGGAAATGACAGAGATTTTAAACAAATATTTTGTATCTGTCTTCACAGTAGAAGACACAAAGTATGCCAAAAATAGTGGGGAACCAAGAGGCTAAGGAGGGTGAGGAACTTAATTTTTTTTTTTTTTTTTTTTTTAATATCAGTAGAGAAAAAGTACTTCAAAAACCAGTGGGACTAAATGCCGACAAATCCCTTGGACTTGATGGCCTACATCCTAGGGTTCTGAACGAGGTGGCAGAAGAGATAGTGGATGCATTGGTTGTGATCTTCCAAAATTCCCTAGATTCTAGAATGGTCCCAGCGGATTGGAAGGTAGCAAATGTAACCCCACTATTCAAGAAGGGAGGCAGAGAAAAAACAGGGAACTACAGGCCAGTTAACCTGACATCAGTCATTGGGAAAATGCTGGAATCCATTGTTAAGGAAATGGTATCGGGGCACTTACATCATCATATGATTAGGCGGAGTCAACATGGTTTTATGAAAAGGAAATTGTGTTTAACAAATTTATTAGAGTTTCTTGAGGATGTAACTAACAGAGTAGATAAAGGGGAACCAGTGGATGTAGTATATTTGGATTTCCAAAAAGGCATTCCATAAGGTGTGACATAAAAGGTTGTTATGCAAGATAAGGGCACATGAGGTTGTGGGTAAGATATTAGCATGGATCGAGGATTGGTTAACGGACAGAAAACAGAGAGTCGGGATAAATGGGTCATTTTCTGGTTGGCAGGCTGTAATGAGTGGGGTGCCACAAGGATCAGTGCTGGGGCCTCAGCTATTTACAATCTATATTAATGACCTAGATGAAGGGACTGAGTGTAATGTATCCAAGTTTGCTGTCAATACAAAGCTTGGTGGGAAAGGAAGCTGTGAGGAGGATACACAGAGCCTGCAAAGGGATATAGACTGGTTCAGTGAGTGGGCAATAAGGTGGCAGATGGAGTAAAGTGTGGGGAAATGTGAGGTTATTTGGTAGGAAGAATAGAAAAACAGAATCTTTTTTAAATGGTGAGAAACTATTAAATGTTGGTGTTCAGTGAGATTTGGGTGTCCTCGGACAGGAAACACAGAGAGTTAGCCTGCAGGTACAGCAAGCAATTAGGAAGACAAATGGCATGTTGGCCTTTACTGCTAGAGGGAGCACAAGAGTAAGGAAGTCTTGCTACAATTGTACAGGGCTTTGGCGAGACCACACCTGGAGTACTGTGCACAGTTCTGGTCTCCTTATCTAAGGAAGGATATAACTTGCCTTAGAGGCGGTGCAATGAAGGTTCACTAGATTGATTCTTGGGATGAGAGGGCTGTCCTATGAGGAAAGATTGAGTAGATTGGGCCTGTACTCTCTGGAGTTTAGAAGAATGAGAGGTGATCTCATTGAAACATGCAAGATTCCGATAGATGCTGAGAGGTTGTTTCCCCTGGCTGCAGTGTCTAGAACTAGGGGGCATAGTCTCAGGATAAGGGGTCAGCCTTTTAAGACTGAGATGAGGAATTTCTTCATTCAGGGTTGTGAATCTTTGGAATTCTCTACCCCAGAGGGCTGTGGAGGCTCAGTCGTTGAGTATATTCAAGACTGAGATCGATAGATTTTTGGACTCCCGGGGAATCGAGCGATATGGGGATTGGGCAGGAAAGTGGAGTTGAGGTGGAAGATCAGCCACGATCTTATTGAATAGCAGAGCAGGCTCGAGGGGCTGAATGGCCTCCTCCTCCTCCAAATTCTTATGTTCTTATCTCTTCCTATTTACCCTCAATCTTTCATCATTTCAAAGAGCACTGTCGGATCCCACCTTAACCTGCACTGTTCCAGTGGGGAAAGTCCCAATTTTTCAAGCCTTCCTAACTATAACCTCTTATTAGGGGTACGGTAGCATAGTGATTATGTTATTGGACTAGTAATCCAAAGGCCTGGACTAATGATCCAGAGACGTGAGTTCAAATCCCACCATGGCAGCTGTGAATTTAAATTCAGTTAATTAAATAAATCTGTAATTAAAAAGCTAATATCAGTAATGGTAACCATGAAACTACCGATTGTCGTAAAAACCCAACTGGTTCACTGATGTCCGCTAGGGAAGGAAATCTACCGTCCTTCCCCGGTCTGGCCGATATGTGACTCCAGACGCACAGCAATGCGGTTGACTCTTAACTGCCCTCTGAAATGGTCCAGCAAGCCACTCAGTTATATCAAACTGCTACGACAAAGTTAGCAGTGTGGGAGTACAGGAAACTTTAGTTTATTCGGAGGTTAAATGTCCGGAAAGCGCTCTCTGCCGGCAAAATTCAGGAGTCGGTTCAGATAATTTTTTTTCTTTTTGTTGCTTCTTTTCTCCAGTCCTGGCTCTGCAAGCGTCTCTAGCTAAGCAACAGCTTCAGCTAGACGCTTGCAAGCTGCGCTGACTGTTTTGAAGCTGTTGCAAGCAACAGGGTTTGTTGCTTCACACGGAGCTCTGAGCTCCGTATGTTTTAACATTAGCGCTGGTTTCTACAGCAGTTTTGATCTAACGGCACCAGCTCGGTCCCGTCGGTGCCGGATACCAGAAAGTTTCCAGTACCTTCACCACAGGGCTACAGCGGTTCAAGAAGGCAGCTCACCACCATCGTCTCTAGGGCAATTAGAGATGGGCAATAAATGCTGGCCTTGCCAGCGATGCCCAGATCCCGTGAACGAATAAATAAAAAAAATTAAATTCCTGGTGTCATTTGAATCTTCACCCTTTTGCTGTAATATTCTTGTGCAGCTGTGCTTGAATCATAGAATCATCGAAAGTTACAGCACGGAAGGAGGCCATTTCGGCCCATCGTGTCCGCGCCGGCCAACAAAGAGCTATCCAGCCTAATCCCACTTCCCAGCTCTTGGTCCGTAGCCCTGCAGGTTACAGCATCCCAAGTGCACATCCAAGTACTTTTTTAAATGTGATTAGGGTTCCTGCCTCTACCACCCTTTCAGGCAGTGAGTTCCAGACCCCCACCACCCTCTGGGGGAAGAAATTTCCCCTCAAATCCCCTCTAAACCTTCCACCAATTACTTTTAATCTGTGCCCCCTGGTTTTTGACCCCTCTGCTAAGGGAAATAGGTCCTTTCTATCCACTTTATCTAGGCCCCTCATAATTTTATATACTTCAATAAGGTCTCCCCTCCGCCTCCTCTGTTCCAAGGAAAACAGACCCAGCCTATCCAGTCTTTCCTCATAGCTAAGATTCTCTACTCCCAGCAACATCCTTGTAAATCTCCTCTGTACCCTCTCTAGTGCAAGCACATCTTTCCTGTAATGTGGTGACCAGAACTGCACGCAGTACTCTAGCTGAGGCCTAACTAGTGTTTTATACAGTTGAAGCATAACCCCCCTGCTCTTGTATTCTATGCCATGGCTCTTAACCACCTTATCCTCCGGATCTCCTCCTTGAATGCCTCCCACTGCTCTGACACTGATTTACCTTCAAGTAGCTGTTTCCAGTCCACTATGGCTAAATCCCCTCTGAGCTTGGCAATTTAGAAATTTTATTCCTGGTCTATCCTTGTCCTTTTCCATAACTACCTTAAATCTAACAGAATTATGGTCACTAGCACCAAAATGCTCCCCCACTGATATGCCTTCTACCTGCCCAGCTTCATTCCCTAAAACTAAGTCCTTCTGGGGCTTGCTACATACTGGCTAAAAAAGTTCTCCTGGATGTATTTTAGGAATTCCGCACCCTCTATACCCTTCACACTAATTTTATCCCTGTTAATATTGGGGTAGTTGAAATCCCCTACAATTACTGCCCTATAGTTTTTGCACTTCTCAGAAATTTGTCCACATATTTGCTCTTCTATCTCCCTCTCACTGTTTGGGGGTCTGTAGTACACTCCCAGCAGTGGGATCGCCCCTTTTTTGTTTTTCAATTCGACCCATATGGCCTCGTTTGATGATCCCTCCAACATACCATCCCTCCTCACAGCTGTAATAGTTTCTTTAATCAATACCGCAACCTCCCCTCCTCCCTTTTCACCTCCCTCTCTATCCCATCTGAAAATCCTGTAACCAGGAATGTTGAGCTGCCATACCTGCCCCTCTTTCAGCCACGTCTCTCTAATAGCTATAATATCATAGTCCCAAGTATCTACCTGTGCCCTCAGCTCATCTGCCTTGTTTGCTTTACTCCTTGCATTGAAGTACAGTATATACCATTTAGTACAGGCAAACCTCCTTGTTGACTACTATCTAGCCCTTGATTCCTCTGTCCTTCCAATTTACTTTCTATGTTTTTGTTTTCCAATTCCAGTTTTTTTTTTTCCCTCCCTACTGACTCTATTCTTAGGTTCCCATCCCTCTGCCAAGCTAGTTTAAACCCTCCCCAACAGCACTAGCAATCCCCCCCCCACCCCGCTAGGATATTGGTCCCAGCTCTGTTGAGGTGCAACCTGTCCGGCTTGTACAGGTCCCACCTCCCCCAGAAACAGTCCCAATGCCACAGGAATCTAACCCTCCTGCACCATCCTTCCAGCCACGCATTCATCTGCTCTATCCTCCTATTTCTGGACTCACTAGCACGTGGCACTGGGAGTAATCCAGAGATTACTACCTTTTGAGGTCCTGTTTTTTAATCTGACTCCTAGCTCCCTAAACTCTGCCTGCAGGACCTCATCCCTCTTTCTACCTATGTCATTGGTACCGATATGGACCACGACCTCTGGCTGTTCAAGCTCTGCACCCATTCGGTGACATCCTTGACCCTGGCACTAGGGAGGCAACATACCATCCTGGAGTCACGTCTGCGGCCGCAGAAACGCCTGTCTGCTCCCCTCACTATTGAATCCCCTACTGAAGGGATTATTACTAGTCCTAGCCCCTTTCGGGCCACCCCGGATCAGGCGTATTCCCCAGATGTTCACCTTCAACTGAAGTTAGTGATAGCCGAATCCTAAAAGACGCTTAATTGGGTCTAAAGGTCCAGACTATCTCTCCCTGAAGGAAAGGAACGACCTGAAGATGTTACCATCCTTCAGCTAGCACTTTTAATAAGTATAACTAGACTGTAACCTTCCGGATATTATGAGGGTCCGGAAAACTCCCCCAGAATTCTGCAACTCCTCACCAAAGAGTGTACAGAGATTGAGTTTGCGAGTTTGATACAGAAATACTATGTGAGACAATTCTAAAAAAATATAGATTTATTAAAGAACCGACATGTAGTTAACAGCTGGTGATTCAATCGCAACTTTAACAGTTCCAAAAACAAATAGCTTACAATTCTTATTCTCAGAGATCCTTATTCTCAAATCTTAACGTCGTTACATTTTTACATTCCTTACTTAGTCTTATTCCAGGATAGCCACCAAAATCAAATATCTTTGAAACCCGAGACTCAGAGTTGCAGGCTTACAGAGCCTCTGAAGCCGAGAATCGCTTTGCTCCTTCCAGCGAATTCTGTCTTCCTATTTGAAAGCTCTATATTCTCTTTTTTCAGTGGTATATCCTTTGAAGTTTTCTGCTGATGTAAGCTAATTATCTCCAGTAATTTTTCTGTTGACCCCTGCTATTTTTAGTCAGTTCAGCTTGCAGCATTCAGACTCGTGTCTCTCCTTTAGGTGTTCAAAACTTATCATCATAACAATATGACAGCAGCGGTTCTATTTGATGCCATTCTTACGAAGGACTTCTGTTTGTATCTTTTTACAACATGTAAATTAAAAACACTTCAACTAGGGTGATCTATGCAATTCTTATTTACCTCAGTTGGTTGTATTACAGACTTCGTGTCTCCTAGGTGTTCCAAGTTTAACACAAAAACAATGTAATGGCTGGTGCCTCCCGTGTTCCATTTGATGTTATTTTTACAAAGGCACATGTTTCTTTAATTTTATGTGTTTCTTTCCCGAAGTGTTGGTTTATGACACTTTTAACTGGGCATTCCATTGTGTTCCCTCCAAAGCTCAGATTTTCTGGAAGCTCTAACCCTCTGTTTCAATAGGGCTATTGTTTCAGTGTCAACAACTTATCTCAAAAGCCTGTATGCTGTTTACAGCTTTTGATTGTTAGGGCTTCACAGAATCACAGAAATCACAGAAACCCCACAGTGCAGATAGAGGCCATTTCGGCCCATCGAGCCTGCACCGACACATATCCCACCCGATCCCCGTAACCCCTACACATATCCCACCCTATCCCCGTAACCCCACGTATTTAATTCCCCTAACACTAAGGGTCAATTTATCATAGCCAATCAACCTAACCCGCACATCTTTGGACTGTGGGAGGAAACCGGAGCACCCGGAGGAAACCCACGCAAACACGGGGAGAATGTGCAAACTCCACACAGACAGTCACCTGAGGCCGGATTCGAACCCGGGTCCCTGGCGCTGTGAGGCAACAGTGCTAACCACCGTCATGTTTTAATAAAGTCAAAATTCTGTTCATAGGATGGTGTATTTTTCTGAATATGGCTATTTCTTCACACTACCACTATTGCTCTTCCACTGTTTTTCCTCCCCGCCCCGTGCCGAAGACTTGGCTCTGACTGCACTCCTCAGAGGGACCATCGCCCCCACCAGTACTCTGAATAGAATACCAGTTGGAGAGCGAGATGCCCTCCAGGGCCTCCTGCATTGCCTACCTGGTCGTCTTCTGTCTGGTGGTCACCCACTTGCTCTCTGTCCGTTCTCTCAGGCTGCGGGGTGACCACCTCACTAAATGTGCTATCCACATAGTTCTCGGCCTCGCGGATGCACCACAGTGACTCCAGTCGCCGCTCAAGCTCCGTAAACCGTCGCTCGAGTCGTTGCAACTGGTGACACTGCACATGTAGTCATCCATGCAACGCGAAGCGTCCGTGACTTTCCACGTGCCACAGGATGTGCACTCCGCTAGACTGAGCTGCCCTGCCATTCCTGTCATCCCTTTATCTAACCGACTATTTAAAAGACTAAGTACTAACCTTTATTTAAAAGACTAAGACCTAACTTAACAGAATAAGCTCTAAACTTAAAAAAAACACTCACCCACTACTCACCAATCAGCTGCTTCCCTGGTGCTGACATCACATTTATTCTCTGACGTCACTTTCGAATGTTGCCTGTTGTGGGCCGCTCTCGCCGGTGAGCCTGGGCCTCGCTCTCTCTCCCGCTCCTTATACTCCCCACTGTCGCTCAGGCTCCTCCCAGGGCCGCTCTCGCCGCTGCCGGTGAGCCTGGGCCTCGCTCTCTCTCCCGCTCCTTATACACCCCGCTGTTGCTCAGGCTCCTCCCAGGGCCGCTCTCGCCGCTGCCGGTGAGCCTGGGCCTCACTCTCTCTCCTGCTCCTTATACTCCCCACTGTCGCTCAGGCTCCTCCCAGGGCCGCGCTCGCCGTTGCCGGTGAGCCTGGGCCTCGCTCGCTCTCCTGCTCCTTATACTCCCCACTGTCGCTCAGGCTCCTCCCAGGGCCGCTCTCGCCGCTGCCGGTGAGTCTGGGCCTCACTCTCTCTCTCCCGCTCCTTATACACCCCGCTGTTGCTCAGGCTCCTCCCAGGGCCGCTCTTGCCGCTGCCGGTGAGTCTGGGCCTCACTCTCTCTCTCCCGCTCCTTATACTCCCCACTGTCGCTCAGGCTCCTCCCAGGGCCGCTCTCGCCGCTGCCGGTGAGTCTGGGCCTCACTCTCTCTCTCCCGCTCCTTATACTCCCCACTGTCGCTCAGGCTTCTCCCAGGGCCGCTCTCACTGCTGCCGGCGAGTCTGGGCCTCACTCTCTCTCCCGCTCCTTATACTCCCCACTGTCGCTCAGGCTCCTCCCAGGGCCGCTCTCACTGCTGCCGGCGAGTCTGGGCCTCGCTCTGTCTCCCGCTCCTTATACCGGCTAGCTGTGTATTTATCCAGCTGCAGTGGATCGGGGAAACGTTAATTACATTCCACACACCAATCAAAATAATACTTTGTTTTCTCTGGGCAGAAACTTCTTTCCAAACTCACTGGAGGTGAGCTTCTCCCCCAAACTTCCACCGCCAGGATCAGCATCACCTCAGACTCACCTTGAAAATGTGTGTGTGATAGGTGTCTTTTGCACACATTGTTACAAATGCAGAATTCTTTTTAAAAAGAGACAGAATGACGGTCATTGACCTGGAGCCTGAAATTTACAAATTTAAATTTCTACTTTCAACGAGCTCATCAGTTGCAACCCCTGGGTTTGTCTATTTAGAGCAGTGGTCTTAAAGGGACAGGCCAGGCTGCCAGCCACCTGTGTTCCAGACCCTGGACTAGATTTGAGCAAATCCATGAGATCCACTTGTTTTGCAAACTGCCAGTTTAACCGTCCCTGGCTAAGCTTGCATAACAGGCCTACAGTATAACCAGAATAATCATTTGTGTATTTGGAAAGAGGAAAAAAATAAAAGTTGGCTCCTATTCCCACAGACTCGGCCTGTCGCGATGCACCATAGAAAATCACCCACTGCCAGACAAACTAGAAGAGTATTCAGCTCCATCTCCCATCACCAGCGTTGAGGATGCAGACTCCACCTCTAATAGGTATGAGCCTCACTTGTTCTAGCCCTATTGGACTGTTGTGGTGTTTTATTAACAAGTACTAGAACAGTGTGTCTGCAACAACTGAAGAGGCAGCCTTGTGCTTTGCCAAATGGGTAAAGATGCTGTTTGTGCAGCATCACACTGACCAGCGTGTCTGAGACTGGATTCGTAGTCTGTGCTGAGGGAGCTTATCTCGGGCAGGGTTGTAGTTAGGGTGCAGTTAGCAATCTTGGCACCCTTGTGCTACATAGGGGAGAAATGAAGCAGGGCTCCTGATTGTTGCTCCGCGCAGTGACCCGTACAGGGAAAGAATTTTGTGTGGACATCTGATGAGGATGATATCAAGCTGGTTGGAGCCTGTTGACATGTACTGTCACAAAGAATGGTGACAGATCGAGCATTGAGTCACTGCTTTCAGTGGAGGTGGACAACTATTGTCCTGGCCAATAATCATACCTCAACTAATGTCACTAAAACAGTATCTTGTCATTCGCACATTGCTGTTTGTGGGAGTTTGCTGTGCGCAAATTGGCTGCCATGTTTCCTACAGTACAATAGTGACTACATTTCAAAGTCCTTAATTGGCTGTAAAGTGCTGAGGGACGTCCTGAGGTCGTAAAAGGCGCTGTATAAATACAAGTTCTTTCGTTTTTAAAAAAAGTTAATGTGGAGGAGGGAGCGAGGAATAGCATTATGCTGGGAGATTTCTCCACTCTTGTCATTTTTCCTTTTTAAAGTTTTTCTTCTCCTGATGCTGTTTTTTTTCAGGTGTGAAAGTAAAGAGTGTGTGGTGGTAGGCTAGCTGAGTTTGATCCTGTTTTCACATGATGTCCATACATGTAGCTCCAGCAGGTGTCACTTGATAGTCAGGAACAGAAATTGTGGTCAGTATTTCCCTCCGTACTCCACGGAGGTCGTACTCCAAGTGCTGCCATGGCTCGCTCAGCACAGAGGGTGTACAGGAGTCTGGCACCCTCTGGTCTGCACTGCTGTGCAAACTCCGCCAACGGACACAGGGAAAACAGCTTCATATTGTGAACAGTTTCTAGGGATTAATACTTGGCTCGTGCTAAAGATCCCTTTTAATCGGCTGTCTGTATAGATGTGCAGGAGGGCAGCTGTAGAACTGTAGCCCAACATGAGTCCGTGTCAGCAGGAAGGGGGAGAATTTCTAGCAGAGTAATTAATGGCTCATGTGCAAGTTGATGGTCAAGGAGTTTGTTTTCCCTGGCAGGTATGTTTGGTGCTTGAGAGGAATCTTTAGAGGAGCACCACATAGTAGTATCGATAGAATAGGGAAACCAGAAAGGTAAAAATATTAGCATTATCTTGATTGCTCTCTTACCAGCATTCCAGTTTAATATGTTCAATATATCATTGTTGCTTTCTGATGGTCAGGACGAGAGAAATTCAGGTCCTGGTCCTCAGACCAATGGATGTTCTGCTTCTGTGCATGCAGCATCTTTCCCAGGATACAGGTTTGCATTGATACCTAACTGATGATGTTGCAGTGAGTCCGAGATTTCTGAAGACACCAGCAGCCAGCCTTTGCTGGCTGATTTTGGGCGCCCTTGGTCTGCCATCAACAGCTACACAGGAACCAGACTCTCCACTGCTTGCAGCTCTACCTTCTCCTGGGGTGACAATGTGAGTACATAAGAACATAAGAAACAGGAGCAGGAGTAGGCCAATCGGCCCCTCGAGCCTGCTCCGCCATTCAATAAGATCATGGCTGATCTGATCCTAACCGCCAATCCACTATCACAGAACCATCTCCTGAATCTAACAGAATTAGACACACGAAATAGGAGCAGGATCCAGCTACACGGCCCCTGGGCCCGCTCCGCTACCCACAGGGCCATGACCGATCCGAACCTAGACTCATGTCCAAATTCCTGCCCGCTCCCCGTAACCCTTAATTCCCTTTTACTTCTAGGAAACTGTCTATTTCTGTTTTAAATTTATGTAATGATGTAGTTTCTACAGCTTTTTGGGGCAGCATATTCCATGGACCTACCACCCTCCGAGTGAAGTAGTTCCTCCTCATCTCAGTTTTGAAAGAGCAGCCCCTTATTCTAAGACTATGCCCCCTAGTTCTAGTTTCACCCATCATCGGGAGCATCCTCCCCGCATCCACCCGATCCAACCCCTTCACAATCTTATATGTTTCAATAAGATCGCCTCTCATTCTTCTGAACTCCAATGAGTAGAGTCCCAATCTACTCAACCTCTCCTCATATGTCCATCCCCTCATCCCCGGGATTAACCGAGTGAACCTTCTTTGTACTGACTCGAGAGCAAGTATGTCCTATCTTAAGTACGGACACCAAAACTGTACGCAGTATTCCAGGTGCGGTCTCACCAATACCTTGTACAACTGAAGCAATACCTCCCTATTTTTATATTCTATCCCCCTAGCAATGAAAGCCAACATTCCATTGGCCTTCTTAATCACTTGCTGCACCTGCATACTAACCTTTTGAGTTTCGTGCACCAGGACCCCCAGATCCCTTTGTACTTCAGTACTTTCCAGTTTCTTGCCATTAAGATAATAACTTGCTCTACGATTTTTCCTGCCAAAGTGCATAACCTCACACTTTCCAGTATTGTATTCCATCTGCCAAATCTCTGCCCACTTACTTCGCCTGTCTATGTCCCCTTGCAGGTTTTTTATGATGTCCTCCTCACTCACTACTTTCCCTCCCATCTTAGTATCATCTGTAAACTTTGATATGTTACACTCGGTCCCCTCCTCCAAATCGTTAATATAGATTGTAAAGAGTTGGGGACCCAGCACTGACCCCTGCGGAACACCACTAGTTACTGATTGCCAGTCTGAGAATGAACCATTTATCCCAACTCTCTGCCTTCTGTTAGATAGCCAATCCTCTATCCATGCCAGAATATTACCCCCAATCCCGTGATTTTTTATCTTAAGCAATAATCTTTTGTGTGGCACCTTGTCAAATGCTTTTTGGAAGTCTAAATACACTACGTCCACTGGTTCCCCTTTATCCACCCTATATGTTACTTCCTCAAAGAACTCCAGCAAATTTATCAAACATGACTTCCCCTTCATAAAACCATGCTGACTTTGTCCTATTAAATTATTATTATCCAAATGTCCTGTTACTGTCTCCTTAATAATGGACTCCAAAATTTTACCTACCACAGATGTTAGGCTAACCGGTCTATAGTTTCCAGCCTTCTGTCTACTGCCCTTTTTAAATAAGGGTGTTACATTAGCAGTTTTCCAGTCTGCCGGGACCTTTGCCGAGTCCAGGGAGTTTTGGAAAATTATTACTAATGCATCCACAATCCCTACCCCCACTTCCCTCAAAACCCTAGGATGTAAGCCATCAGGTCCAGGTGATTTATCCGCCTTGAGTCCCATTATTTTACCGAGTACCACTTCCTTAGTGATTTTGATCGTGTTTAGCTCCTCCCCCCCATTAGCCCCCTGTTTGTCCAGTGTTGGGATATTCTTAGTGTCTTCTACTGTAAAGACTGATACAAAATATTCATTCAGTGTTTTTGCCATCTCCATATTTCCCACCGTTAATTTCCCGGTCTCATCCTCTAAGGGACCAACATTTACTTTAGCCACCCTTTTTTCTTTTTATATAACTATAAAAACTCTTACTATCTGTTTTTATATTTTTTGCTAATTTACTTTCATAACCTATCTTCCCTTTCTTAATCAATCTTTTTGTTATTTTTTGTTGTCTTTTAAAGTTTTCCCAATCCTCTATCCTCCCACTAGATTTGGCTACCTTATATGCCCTTGTTTTTAGTCGAATACTATCCTTAATTTCTTTACTTAGCCACGGATGGCTGTCTTTTCTTTTACACCCTTTTCTTCTCAGTGGAATATATATTTTTTGGAAGTTGTAAAATAACTCCTTAAATGTACACCACTGATCATGTATCGTCTTACCCTTTAATCTATTTTCCCAATCCACTCTACTCAATTCCGCTCTCATACCTTCATAGTCTCCTTTATTCAAGCTTAGCACGCTTGTTTGAGATCCAGCCTTCTCGCCCTCTAATTAAATATGGAATTCAACCATGTTATGGTCACTCATTCCAAAGGGATCCTTTACCAGGACATTTTTAATTAATCCTGTCTCGTTACACAGGACCAGATCTAAGGTTGCTTGCCCCCTGGTCGGTTCAATTACATACTGCTCAAGAAACTCATCCCTAATACACTCAATGAACTCATCCTCAAGGCAGTCCTGCCCAATTTGATTTGTCCAATGAATATGATAGTTAAAATCCCCCATAATTATAGATGTTCCCTTATTACAAGCCTCAACTATTTCCTGATTGATACTCCGTCCAACAGAGTTGCCACTGTTCGGAGGTCTATAGACTACGCCCACTAGTGTTTTTTTCCCCTTATTATCCCTTACCTCCACCCAAACTGTTTCATTATCCTGATCTTTTGACCCAATATCATTTCTCTGTATTACAGTGATTCCTTCCTTTATTAACATAGCCACCCCACCTCCCCTGCCTTCCTGATCGTTAAATAACCTGGTATGTTTAATTCCCAGGCATTGTCACCCTGTAGCCATGTTTCTGTAATGGCCACAAGATCATACCCATATGTAGTTATTTGTGCCATTAACTCGTCTATTTTGTTACGAATGCTACGTGCATTCAGATAGAGAACTTTCAAAGATGTTTTGTGACACTTAGTTCCTGCTTTTGCCCTTTTTATTACTTTACCTTTTACTCCATACCTTCTGCCCCTTCCTGACACGCTCTGGTTTTTAATTTCCCCACTGCTACCTAAGTCTATGACCTTCTCTGTTGTCATTTTTATTATTTGCTCTCTAGGAACCTCCCCCCCACTAGTTAGTTTAAAGCCCTCTCTACAGCCCTAGTTATATGATCCGCCAGGACTCTAGTCCCAGCACCGGCCAAGTGAAGCCCGTCCCAACGGAACAGCTCCCTCCTGCCCCAGTACCGGTGCCAGTGTCCCAGGAAGCAAAACCCATTTCTCCCACACCAAGTAGTGCTTGTCCAAGTATCTGAACTGCAAGCTGAGTGAGTAAATTCTCTGAGCGGTGCAGCACTGTTTCATACAGACAGGAAGGTCTTGCGTGGTGCTGCAATGCTCCGTGTTTTTACCCACTGGTTAGTGGAGGACCTCAGTCTTTATAAAATCTTGTTTAATTCTCTGTGGTGAAAGTGTCAAATATACTCTCTTTCCTGTGTATTGCATGCCCTAGGAGTTCGAGAAAGCAACCTCACAGCAGGTTCAACAAATGTTCAATGAGATTGATGAGCTTCTGTTTGAAGAGAAGAAATGTTCCCGTGTACAGAGGCTGGAGAAGGAGTGTCAGGAATGGAAATGCAGCTTCCCACATTTTCGGTAAGGAAAGAACAAAGTGCTTGTGACTCTTAATGTCCCTGACAAGGCTTTTCTGTCCTTTCGTAATGGACAAGTTACAGATAACAATGATAATTTCTACCCCCATCCCACCACCACCCCACCCCCCATTTTGTTTCATCTTGTCTCCTGAAGGCATTGCTTTTTCTTGGGTTATAGTTTCATGAATTACATAGAATGTAGAGCACCGAAACTGGCCACTTGGAACAACTGGTCTAAGCTGGTGTTTTTGCTTCACACGAGCCTCCTCCCACCCCTCTTCATCTAAACCTCAGCATATCCTTCTACTCCTTTCTCCCTCAATACACAGGAAAAATAAGAGTGCATAGATGAAGAATTAGTCAGCTGAAGTGAAACATCAAATCTCAATAATAATGTGACTTTAGAGAGAAATATGCTAAATGTGTAGATGTCCTGTGGCATTGCTCATGGTGAGTTGGAGATTTTATGCCAAGTAGTATCACCAGGGACACTGACTTATCAGCGTTGGGATCTGGGAACCTTGGGAGGAGGCACATGTCTTGCATTTCTATAGCGCCTTTCATGACTTCAGGATGTCCCAAAGTACTTTTGAAGTGTAGTCATTGTTGTAATGTAGGAAACGCGGCAGTCAATTTGCACGCAGCAAGCTCCCACAAACAGCAATGTGATAATGACCAGATAATCTGTTTTTGTGATGTTGATCGAGGGATAAATATAGGCCAGGACACCGGGGAGAACTCCCCTGCTCTTCTTCGAAATAATGCCATGGGATCTTTTGAGAGGGAAGACAGGGCCTTGGTTGAACATCTCATCTGAAAGACGGCACCTCCGACAGTGCAGCAGTCCCTCAGTTCTGCATTGGAGTGTCAGCCTAGATTTTTGTGTCTTCAAGCCTGTAGAGTGGGACTTGAACCAACAACCTTGTGACTCAGAGCCGAGACTGCTACCCACTGAGCCGTGGCTGGCACATCCAGGATTTGATGCAGAGGGTTACATTGCCCATGCAATGCCACCTAGTTCTGTGCCTACATGTTCACCTACTACCACCTCAGCTGGGATTGGTTAACTCCGTGAATCTCCGCTCAAACCTAGGACCTTCTCAGTCCGTATAGCTCAGCTACTCACGGAAGCATATTTTAAGGCTGGGAACTACTGCAGGGCAAGGTAGGGCAGACACACAATTTCATAGCCCTGTTTACAAGCCTGACGTTAGACAGGGGATGAAAAAGAAAATACCCACTGAGCAGACCGAATGGTGAGTCATGCTGGCATTATGACTGTATTGTTGCTGATGTTAATTCAGCCATGCATCGGAGCTCATCAGCTCCTTACAGCTGGTGCCCTCAATGATATCATAGCATTGACTGTTTAACCAAAATGATCAAAAGGCACAGATGAGGGAAGCCCTTCAGCCCATCTGACCCATCCATACATCGAGCCCTATGATCACCCCTCCATACATCGAGCCCTATGATCACCCCTCCATACATCGAGCCCTATGATCACCCCTCCATACATCGAGCCCTATGATCACCCCTCCATACATCGAGCCCTATGATCACCCATCCATACATCGAGCCCTATGATCACCCATCCATACATTGAGCCCTATGATCACCCATCCATACATCGAGCCCTATGATCACCCATCCATACATCGAGCCCTACGATCACCCATCCATACATCGAGCCCTACGATCATCCATCCATACATCGAGCCCTATGATCACCCCTCCATACATTGAGCCCTATGATCACCCATCCATACATCGAGCCCTATGATCACCCCTCCATACATCGAGCCCTATGATCACCCCTCCATACATCGAGCCCTACGATCATCCATCCATACATCGAGCCCTATGATCACCCCTCCATACATTGAGCCCTATGATCACCCATCCATACATCGAGCCCTATGATCACCCCTCCATACATCGAGCCCTATGATCACCCCTCCATACATCGAGCCCTATGATCACCCCTCCATACATTGAGCCCTATGATCACCCCTCCATACATCGAGCCCTATGATCACCCCTCCATACATCGAGCCCTATGATCACGCCTCCATACATCGAGCCCTATGATCACCCCTCCATACATCGAGCCCTATGATCACCCCTCCATACATCGAGCCCTATGATCACCCATCCATACATCGAGCCCTATGATCACCCATCACAACATCGAGCCCTATGATCACCCATCACAGCAACGAATAGTCCCTGGACTGGCTCCAAGGGTTCTCAGCTTATCTTCTACCACATGTCCCCTTGCTAAGCAATCATGGTTCAATTTGTAGTAGTAGTTTTGATAAAGTAAATAAGGAGATACTGTTTCCAGTGGCAAAGGGGTCGGTAACCGGAGGACACTGATTTAAGGTCATTGTCCAAAGAACCAGAGGCGACATGAGGAAAAAAAATTTACGCAGCGAGTTGTTGTGATCTGGAATGCGCTGCCTGAAAGGGCGGTGGAAGCAGATTCAATATTAACTTTAAAAAGGGAATTGGAGAAATACTTGAAGGGGGAAAGTTTGCAGGGCCATGGAGAAAGAGCAGGGGAGTGGGTCTAATTGGAGAGCTCTTTCAAAGAGTCGCACAGGCACGATGGGCCGAATGGCGGCCTCCTGCGCCTTGGGATGTTTTATTATGCTAAGGGCGCTATATAAATGTAAGTTCCATGATTCTATGGAAGGTTATCTGGACTATTTCATCTGATTAGGGAGTTGGTGATGAGGGGGTCATCAATTTAAAATGATCACTGAGAGGGAGGAGAGACGTTAGGAGAAATGATCTTTGCACAGACAGTTGCTTTGCCACAGGATGAGGCTAAGCAGAGACTATTGGATCTTTTAAGAGAAAATTGGATAAATATTTGAAAGAGGGGGATATAGAGCTGTGGGGAGAGAGCGGGACAGTGTGATTAGTCTTGGATTGCTCAAGCGAGTAGTTGTCCCAGATATAATGAGCTGAATGGCCTCCTTACCAACTGCAAATCTCTGCTCAGAAGTTCCTCTCTTTACATTTCTGCTGCACTCCTTTTAACAGTAAAGTTTCTGCACAAGCTGAGAGCACTTGTTGTGAAATTGTGCAGCTCCAGCCAGTGATTGTCCGTTGATCGAAATGAATCACGTCGGGGCGGATGTGCGGAAATTGGCTGCCGCATTTCCCACACTACAACAGTTACTCCACTTCAAAAAGCACTTCATTGCCTGTAAAGCGCTTTGAGACATCTGGTGGTCGTGAAAGGTGCTATATAAATGCAAGTCTGTTCTTTTCTTTCTTTCTTTCTGACATCTATAGAACATAAAACAGAAGCTGTAACAGGTTAGTAATCGGGATTCTGTTTTCTCTCTTGCACACTCACAGCCAGCCTCTCTTTCATAAGGAAAAAAAACATTGCCGCTTAGTTTTTGAAGAAACATAAACAAAAACAAACTCCAACTAAACTTTACCGAAATAAAGTTTTTGAAATTTGTGCTCTAGCTTTTCGTCAAGTAATTGTAAAACTGAGTAGAAACTGCTAGAAGAATCTAAAGAAAAATATTCCTTCAGGAAGATGTCCATATTACAGTTAGAGGGGATGCAGTTGAGCAAGTGGAAAAGTTAGTATCCCTTGGTGGGTCAGTGTCAGAGTGGGAGCTGTGGAAAAGTTAGTATCCCTTGGTGGGTCAGTGTCAGAGTGGGAGCTGTGGAAAAGTTAGTATCCCTTGGTGGGTCAGTGTCAGAGTGGGAGCTGTGGAAAAGTTAGTATCCCTTGGTGGGTCAGTGTCAGAGTGGGAGCTGTGGAAAAGTTAGTATCCCTTGGTGGGTCAGTGTCAGAGTGGGAGCTGTGGAAAAGTTAGTATCCCTTGGTGGGTCAGTGTCAGAGTGGGAGCTGTGGAAAAGTTTGTATCCCTTGGTGGGTCAGTGTCAGTGGGAGCTGTGGAAAAGTTAATATCCCTTGGTGGGTCAGTGTCAGTGGGAGCTGTGGAAAAGTTTGTATCCCTTGGTGGGTCAGTGTCAGTGGGAGCTGTGGAAAAGTTTGTATCCCTTGGTGGGTCAGTGTCAGAGTGGGAGCTGTGGAAAAGTTAGTATCCCTTGGTGGGTCAGTGTCAGAGTGGGAGCTGTGAAGAAGACATCAAAAGAAGGATTGGACTTGCTTCTGCTGCTTGTGGAAGGCTGAAGATATTTTGGTTAAAAACAAAGGTAAGAGTTTATGAAATGACGGGTATCTCCATCTTCTATGGATCTGCGTGCTGGAAGATGAGAAAAGTTGCCGAATAAAAGATGCTAACAGCAGAGATGAATAGAGCCTTGGGATCTTTTACGTTCAACTGAGAGGGCAGCTGGGGCCTCAGTTTAACGTCTCACCCAAAAGACGACATAATCAAAAATGATATAAGAACGTGGCTTGGACAAGAAACGATGCTTATACAGAAGATCCAAGAAAGATGATAGTTCGAGCACGTTTTTAGAATGTAAATGGCTAGAATACTTCTCATGGCCCTACACACATGGAACAAAAAGAAAAGAAAGACTTGCATTTATATAGTGCCTTTCCCAACAACCGGACATCCCAAAGAACAAAAGGGAAGATCTGTGATAGGGTGGAAGGCAGGCGAGATTAAATGAGAAAAGGGATGATGGTGCGAGGCGAAAGAGGATGGTAATGGGACAAGTAAAGAAACAAAAGATGGGTCTAGAGAAGGTGTAAATGGCAACAGCAGAATTATTGCCAACCGCTGCTGTCTGGAATAAAATGGGAGCAGTGATTCTGGTCTGAAATTGTTGAACTCGATGTTGAGTCCGGAAGGCTGTAAAGTGCCGAATCGAAAGCTTCGGTTGAGCTTCATTGGAACAGTGTAGGAGGCCGAGGTGGGAGTGGGTCGAAGAATTAAAATGACAAGCGACCGGAAGCTCAGGGTCACATCTGCGGACTGAACAGAGATGCTTCATAAATCAATCACCTAATTTCCGCTCCCTTAAGTTCAAGGGTCGCAGACTTGAACGTATATGGCGGACAGCTGGTTTAGCCATTCGCCGCCAGATCTGGCTGGACCACATAAAACACTATCGGGTCCTGCTCTCCTGCCAAAACTATTCCAGGATCATCCTGGAATGCAAAGATAACCTCCGGCTTCTTTTCTCTACTGCAATCCATCTTTAAACCCCTCTCCCCTGTCTCCTCTGACTCTTCGCCTCCCAACAACAAGTGCGAGGAGCTTGTGGACTTAGATTAAAACCATAATTTCATCTGCCTCTACTGCTTACCTCCCTTCCCCATGCCCACCGGGCCAAATTTTCTCTAAGGGGCTCCCCTGCTCTAGCCCTGAACTCGCATCTTTCTTTAGTTTCTCTCCTATCTCCCCTCGTGCTCTCTCTGAGCTCATCTTGTCCATGAGACTCACCTCCTGCTCCCCGACCCTATTCCCACCGAACTGCAAGCTACCTAACTTCCCTTCTTGGCTCCCATGTTAGCTGATATTGTTAATGGTTCTCTCTCCTCAGGTACTCTCCCTGTCCCCTTCAAATATGCCATCATCACCTCTCTACTCAAAAAACCCACCCATGACCCCTCTGTCCTTGCAAGCTATCACCCCATCTCCAACCTCCCTTTCCTCTCCAAAGTCCTTGAACATGCTGTCACCTCCCAAATCCGTGCCCATCTTTCCTGGAACTTGATACGCTTATCAATTAATCCATAAAAAGCGATGAATTAGGAGGGTAATGAAAAGGTTTTTATTAACTAAAGAACAGAGCATGCCTCTCGTGGCTGACTGGTTCCAGGAAGGAAGTGGGTTGCCGAGCAGCCACCTTTATACCAGGTCATGTAGGCGGAGCCATGGGTGGAGCCAGCTGAGGCATGCATTGGTACACAGTGAGTAGCAAGAGGTAACAATGTGTAATAACGATAACAGTAGTGAACAACAGTGAACAACAATGAAAACGATAACAGTGGTTTACCACAGAACTCCATGTTTGAATCACTCCAATCAGGTTTTCGCCCCTGCCACAGTACCAAAATGGCTCTTCTCAAAGACACAAATGGCATCCTATATGACTGCGGTAAGCTATCCCTCCTCGTCCTTCTCAACCTGTCTGCAGCCTTTGACATGGTTGACCAGGCCATCCTTCTCCAACGCCTCTCCTCCGTAGTCCAGCTGGATGGGACTGCCCTTGCCTGGTTCCATTCTTAATTCTCTGGCTACGACTGGACAATTATCAGCAATGGCGTCTCTTCCCGCACCATTAACTATGATGTCCCCTAAGGATCTATCCTTGGCCCCCTCCTATTTCCCATCTACGAGAGGAGAGACAGCAGCGGCGCTATAAAGAGCGGGAGGCCAGTGAAAGGCAAGCAAGAGGATTGGGAACAGCAGCGCTATAAAGAGTGCGAGAGGAGCGGGTGCAGCGGTGCTGTAAAGAGCGCGAGAGGAGCGGGAGCAGTGGTGCTGTAAAGAGCGTGAGAGGAGGAGCGAGAGCAGCGGTGAGCGGGAGCAGTGGTGCTGTAAAGAGCGCGAGAGGAGCAGGTGCAGTGGTGCTGTAAAGAGCGTGAGAGGAGGAGCGAGAGCAGCGGCGGTATAAACAGCGTGAGAGGAATAGGAGGCAGCAGACCGGGACAAGACCAGCGCGGGAGCAGAGCAAGAGAGGCAGCAACTCAACAGAGGCAGAATCCGAAAGAGTGAAGTCAGAGTAGAAAAAGTGACGTCGGCTCAAGGGAAGGAGCTGATTAGTGAGTAGCTGGTGAGTGTTTGTTTTTAAGTTTTAAGTTTATTCCTGCTAAATTAGTTCTTAGTCTATTAAATAGCGGCATGGCAGGGCAGCTCAGTCCTGTGGGGTGCGTATCCTGTGCCATGTAGGAAGTCCTGGACGCTTTGCGTAGTCTAGGCGACCACGTGCAGGAAGTGTCACCAGCTACGGCAGCTCGCGATCCGTGTTTTTGAGGCTGAGAGTTACATGGATAGCACATTTCTAGAGGTGGTCACCCCGCAGCTTAAGAGTATGCAGGCAGAGAGGGAATGGGTGACCGCCAGACAGAAGAGGACCAGGCAGGTAGTGCATCAGTCTCCGGAGTGCATCTCACTCTTCAACCAGTATTCTGTTCTGAGTACTGGTGGGGGTGATGGTTCCTCTGGGGAGTGCAGCCAGATACAAGTCCATGACACCAAGCGTGGCTCAGCTGCACAGGGAGGGGGAGGAAAAGGAATGGAAGAGCAATAGTGGTAGGTGATTCGATAGTTAGGGGAGCAGACGTGACTCCAGGATGGTATGTTGCCTCCCTGGTGCCATGGTCAAGGATGTCACTGAGTGGCTGCAGGACACCCTGAGGGGGAGGGTGAACAGCCATGGGTCGTTGTCCATATCGGTACCAATGACATAGGCAAAAAGAGGGATGAGGTCCTGCAGGCAGAGTTTAGGGAGCTAGGAGAGAGATTAAAAAGCAGGACCTCAAAGGTAGTAATCTCCGGATTACTCCCAGTGCCACGTACTAGTGAGTACAGGAATAGGAGGATAGAACAGATTAATGCGTGGCTGGAGAGATGGTGCAGGAGGGAGGGCTTTAGATTCCTGAGACATTGGGACCGTTTCTGGGGAAGGTGGGACCTGTACAAGCCGGACGGGTTACACCTCAACAGAGCCGGGACCAATATTCTCGCAGGGAGGTCTGCTAGTAGTGTTGGGGAGGGTTTAAAATAGCTTGGCAGGGGGGTGGGCACCAGCATATAGGAATAGAAAAGAGGAATAAGGTGCATAAAAAAGTGTGTTTGGATAGTACTAGAGGCGGAAGTAGTACCATATTAGATAGGAGCAGACTAAGAAAGACTACGAAAAATTCAAAAATGAGTTTAGAATGCATGTACGTAAACGCACAGTGTAGTGAATAAGGTTGGTGAGCTACAAGCACAATTAGCCGTGTGGCAATATGATGATGTGGCAATAATGGAAACATAGCTTAAAAATGGTGAGGACTGGGCAGTTAATATTCAAGGGTACAAGGTGTTCAGAAAAGATAGGGAAGGAAAAAAGGGAGCTGGGGTGGCAGTGCTGATTAAGGAAGACATTGTAGTGTTGGAAAGGGAGGATGTTCTTGAGGGGACAAGGACAGAATCCATTTGGTTAGAGTTGAGCAAAAAGGGTATGATCACACTATTGGGGGTATTCTACAGGCCTCCAAATAGTGAGAGGGAGGTAGAGGAGCAAAGCTGCAGGGAAATCGCAGAGATATGCAAGAGCTATAGAGTGGTGATATTGGGGGACTTTAATTACCCAAATATCGATTGGGATAATGCTACGGTAAAGAGAAAGGAGGGGGGAGGAATTTCTGAAATATGTTCAGGAGAATTTCCTTGACCAGTATGTTCTTGGCCCAACTAGGAAGGAGGCATTGCTGGATCAGGTGCTGGGGAATGAGGTGGGCCAGGTCGACGAAGTGTCTGGGAGAACACTTGGGTACAAGTGATCATCGTATCATAAGATTTAGATTAGCAATGGAGAGGAGCAAGGAACAATCTAGAGTGGAACTTCTAAACTGGAATAGGGCTAACTTCAATGGGATGCAAAAGAATCTAGCCAGGGTAAAATGGAACCAAAGACTGACAGGAAAAACTGTAACGGAACAATGGGTGATCTTTAAGGAGGAGATGTTCCAAGTACATGCTAGGTACATTCCAACAAGAGAGAAGGGTAAGGGAACCATAGCAAGGGCTCCTTGGATGATGAGGGAGATAGAGAAGATGAAGAAACAAAAAAAGAGGGTGTATGATGCATGTCAGGTGAATTCTTCAAGGGAGAACCAGACCAAATACAATAAGTTGAGAGGGGAAGTGAAGATGAAAATAAGATTGGCAAAGAGAGAATATGAGAGTAGAATGGCGATTAACATAAAAGGGAACCCCAAAATCTTCTACCGGCATGTAAACTATAAGCGGGTAGTAAGAGGCGGGGTGGTGCCTATTAGCGACAAAGAAGGTGTTATATGCTTGGAGGCGCAGGTCAAGGCTAGAATACTCAGAGTACTTTGTATCGGTGTTTACTAAGGAGGTGAATGCTGACAAAATATCGGTAGCAGTGGAAAAGGTAGAAGCAATAATGAAGAAAGAAATTAACAGACACTTGGAAAGGTTTAAGCTAATTAAGAGGAGCCAACACGGATTTGTAAAAGGCAGATCGTGTTTGACTAATCTAATTGAATTTTTTGATGAAGTAACAGAGGATTGATGAAGGGAATGCAATGGATGTTGTCTATATGGATTTTTGGAAGGCTTTTGACAAAGTACCACAAAGAAGGCTGGTTAACAAAATTGTGGCTCATGGAATAGTGGGTCAGTGGCAGCTTGGATAAGGAATTGGCTTAAGGACAGAAAACAGCGAGTTGTGGTAAATGGCTGTTTTCCAGACTGGAGAGTCAGTGCTGGGGCCACTGCTTTTTTTGATGTATATAAATGACCTGGATATTGGAATACAGAGTAGAATTTCTAAATTTGCCGATGACCCCAAACTTGGGGGTGTGGCAAACAGTGATGATGATGCCAATCGACTGCAACAGGACATAGAAAGGCTAGCAGAATGGGCAGACAAGTGGCAGATGGAATTTAATACAGAGAAGTGTGAGGTGATGCATTTTGGCAGAAGGAACAGGGAGAGGCAATATACACTTAATGGCACAGTTTTAAAGAGTGTGCAGGGACAGAGGGACCTGGGAGTTAATGTGCATAGGTCCCTGAAGGTGGCAGGACATATTGAGAGAGTGGTTAGCAAAGCATATGGGATCTTGGGCTTCATAAATAGAGGTATTGAGTACAAAAGTAGAGAAGTTATGCTGAACCTTTATAAAGCGCTGGTTAGGCCACAACTGGAGTATTGCGTCCAGTTCTGGTCACCACACTTTAGGAAGGATGTGAAGGCCCTCGAGAGGGTGCAGAAGAGATTTACCAGAATGGTTCTGGGATGGGGTATCTTGGCTACAAGGACAGGTTGGAGAAGCTGGATTTGTTTTCATTAGAGCAAAGGAGGTTGAAGGGTGATTTGATAGAGGTGTACAAGATTATGACGGGTTTGGATAGGCTAGACGGGGAAAGGCTGTTCCCACTAGTTGATGGTACAAGGACTAGGGGACACAGATTCACCGTTTTGGGCAAGAGATACAGGGGGGATGTGAGGAAAAACCTTTTTATGCAGTGAGTGATGAGGACCTGGAACTCGCTGCCGATGGAAGTGGTGGAAGCGGACACACTCAATGTTTTCAAGGGGCGACTGGATAGGCACTTGTGGGAAATAAACTTGCAGGGCTATGGGGATAGAGCGGGGGAATGGGACTGACTGGATTGCTCTACAGAGAGCTGGCACAGACTCGATGGGCCGAATGGCCTCCTTCTGTGCCTCTGACATGCTGCCCATCAGTGACATCATCTGAAAACACAACTTCAGGTTCCACATGTACACTGACACACCCAGCTCTACCTCACCCCACCTCCCTCGACCCCGCCACTGCCTCTGATTTGTTACACTGCTTGTCCAACATTCAGTATTGGATAAGCAGAAATTTCTTCCAACTAAATATTGGGAAGACTGAAGCCATTGTCTTTGGAAGCCACCACAAACTCCGTTCCCTGGCCACCAAATCCATCCCTCTCCCTGTCAACTGTCTGAGGCTGAACTGGACTGTTTGCAACCTTGGTGTCGTATTTTGACCCCGAGATAAGCTTCTGACCACATATCCTCTCCATCACTAAGACCGCCTACTTCCTCCTCTAACATCGCCCGTCTCCGCCCCTGCTTCAGCTCATCTGATGCTGAAACTCCTCCATGCCCTTGTTCCCTCTGGACATGACTATTCCAACGCACTCCTGGCCGGCCTCCCATCTTCTGCCCGCAATAAAATTAAGCTCATCTAAAAGTCTGCTGCCCATATCCTAACTCGCACCAAGCCCCATTGCCCCTGTGCTCGCTGACGTCTTCTCTTCTTAGGCAGTCCCTCAGAACCGAGGATGACTTGCTTCCACATTAAAAATGAGTTCTCAGGTGACTGATGAGTCCAATGCGGGACCTACAGTCTCTGTCACAGGTGGGGCAGACGGTGGCTGAAGGGGCAGGTGGGTGGGGTGCTTGGGTTGACGTGCGATCCTTGCGCTGCTTTCGCTTGCTCCCGGCGAAGAGACGCGAGGTGTTCGGCGCCTTCCCGGATGCTTCTCCTCCACTTTGTGCGGTCTTGGGCCAGGCATTCCCAGGTGTCGGTGGGGATGTTACACTTTTTCAAGGAGGCTTTGAGGGTGTCCTTGAAGCGTTTCCTCTGCCCACCTGGGGCTCTCTTGCCGTGCCGGAGCTCCGAGTAGAGCGCTTATTTTGGGAGTCTCGTATCGGGCATGCAGACAATGTGACCCATCCATCGGAGCTGATCGAGCGTGGTCAAAGTTTCGATGCTGGGGATGTTGGCCTGGGCGAGAACACGTCGTTGACCTATATTGTCTCTCGGTTAAGCAACGCCTTGATTTTAAAATTCTGATCCTTGTTTTCAAATCCCTCCATGGCCTCGCCCCTCCCTATCTCTGTAACCTCCACCAGCCCCACAACCCTCTGAGATATCTGCGCTCCTCCACTTCTGGCCTCTTGCACAGACCCGATTTTAATCGCTCCACCATTGGCAGCCATGCCTTCAGCTTCCGATGCTCTAAGCTCTGGAATTTCTTCTGTAAACCTCTCTGCCTCTTTGCCTCTCTTTCCTCCTTTAATACGCCCCTTAAAACCTACCTCTTTTCATCGGCCCTAATATCTCCTTATGTGACTGTGTATCAAATTTTGTACGCAAACCCTCCTGTGAAGCGCCTTGGGACATTTTACTACGTTAAAGATGCCATATAAATGCAAGTTGTTTTTGTTGTTGGAAAAAGCCTTCAATCTCGAATTGTGAGAGGTGGATAAGATGATGTCGATAGGAGCATGGGAATTGCTGGGCAAAAAATGACCACGGTCCATCTAATTCCTCTTTTACCATCCTGGTTGTTGCATGATGGAATGATGATGGAGTCGCTGACTAATCACAGCAATCAGCATAGTGTCAGCTGTGGCTCAGTGGGCAGCACTCTCTCGCCTCTGAATCAGAAGGTTGTGGGTTCAGGTCCCACTCCAGAGACTTGAGCACAAAAATCCAGGCTGACACTCCAGTGCAGTACCGAGGGAGTGCTGCACAGAATCATGGAAAGTTGCAGCACAGAAGGAGGCCATTTTGGCCCATTGTGTCCGCGCCGGCCAACAAAGAGCTATCCAGCCTAATCCCACTTCCCAGCTCTTGGTCCGTAGCCCTGCAGGTTACAGCATCCCAAGTGCACATCCAAGTACTTTTTAATGTGCTTAGGGTTTCTGCCTCTACCACCCTTTCAGGCAGTGAGTTCCAGACCCCCACAACCCTGCACTGTCGGAGGTGCCATCCTTCAGATGAGACGTTAAACCGAGGCCCCATCTGCTCTCTCAGGTGCACGTAAAAGATCCCATGGCACTATTCAAAGAAGAGCAGGGGAATTACCCCAGTGTTTATCCCTCAATCAACATCACTAAAAAAACGATTATCTGGTCATTATCGCATTGCTGTTTGTGGGAGCTTGCTGTGCGCAATTTGGCTGCCGCGTTTCTTACATTACAACAGTGACTACACTTCAAAAAGTACTTAATTGGCTGTAAAGTGCTTTTTGGGACATCCGGTGGTCATGGAAGGCGCAATATAAATGCAAGTCCTTTTTTTAATCATTCTCTATCAATTAGTTTACAACAGACCCAAATATAACACGAGGAAAACTCCCAGTGGTGCAGAGCTTTGGGAACCATAAGCCCAAAGTCACCTGTTTTTCCCAATGCTACACTCACCACATGCCATGTCTCAAATTATTCAGATACTGGATCCCAAAATGTTGTTTTCTGAAATAAATCTATCTACTTTGCATTTGAGTCAATCACTACTAACTGCTTCCAGCATCTCCCTCGGGAGCCTGTTCCATAGATTGACCACTTGCTCACTGAATATTGTTTCCACAGATAAGCATTGAATTCCGCCTGCCCTTCAAGCGCAGGCCGTGTCCTCTGGTTTTACTGTTTGGGACAAGGTGAAACAGTTCATCGTGGTCGACATCCAATCCCTTTAGAATCCTAAAAACAGCAATCTGATCACCTCTCAAACTTCTTTTCCAGTAAGAATATGCCCTTTTACAATCCTCATAATCCAACTTCTCCATCCCCTTCATCATTCTGGTTGCTCTCTTTTCTGTATCCTTTCAATAGCTGCAATATCCTCCCTCTCCTGTGGCGACCAGAACTGTACACAGTATTCTAAGTGCAGTTGCACCAGTGATTTATGAAGTGCCAGATTACCTCACTATTTTGACTCCATATTGGCCTTTTAATACATCCCAACCTCTGATTTTTCTCTAGACGATTAAAATGATCAAGAGAAAGATACATTGCATTCTACGTCCTTCTGCTAAGTGCCTTTTTATCGTGGCCTACATATGTTCTTCACCTTTACCTGTTGTTCTCCCCTCCTTTGTTTTGGACAGTCTTCAACACAGCCTCTCTTGCCGTTCTCTTTCAAGTTCCAGTAAAGGATAACCTACCTTTTTCTTTCAGCTTCTGAAGGACCAGTTTCCTGCATTTACTGTTTTTCTTTTCAATTTGTAGCATTTGCTGTTTCTGCACAGCGTATTGTCCCATTTGAGGTAATCTTGCATTAATGTGCATGCTCATTAATTGGGATCCTTACTGCTAGTTGTATTTATTTTATTTTTTCTCTGGCAGAATTTTGGGGACACAGATAGTGGCTCCTGTTGAGGAAGCCTATTGTTGGTATCCTGGACCGGAGCGGCTTACTACTCCACAGCCGACTTCCAGCCCAGGCCCTGCTACAGACGCGAATGAGTAAGTATTAGCCAGAAATAACACTACAGAACCTAACTACTTAGATTAAACGTATTTACATGTCAGTTTTTAAAGCCACATTACCTGGTATATTCAGGCTGAAGTCCGCCTATTGGGACTGTTGCTGTGCTATCATCCCTTCAGTTTGGAAATTTTGGTCGTAACTGTACATTTCCCATCCCCTTATCTGTGTGCTGGCAGAAAGTGTTGTTTTTGATCCAGCTACTCAGATGTGCAAGAATAACCAAGAAACGAGACACCGGTGGGGTGAGAGGGCAGCAGAGCGAGCTTGGCTTCAACACTGAAGTGTAGTTGGCTTGAAGCTGCTTTTATTTACTTTAGTCTCTGTGTCTATTTAGTATGGCACAACATTGGAAGAAACCTCCATGATGTGGGAGTTTCTGGAAACTATCAATGTCCCAGATAACCACAAGTATAAGAGTGTCTCCAGGTAGAACGTGAATCTGAATTTATCAGATTGTTGGGATTTATGTCCCAAGGACCTGTGACTGGGAGCTTTTATTTTGTTTTCCATTTTATATAAATGATTTGGAAATTGGCACGAGAGGAAATATTTCAGAGTTTGCTGATACTGTTGCGAGCATAGCAAATATGTGGGAGATACAGTTCAATGCAGCGCAAGGTGACATAGTGCATAAGGAACAAGGTCGTAAATCTTAAAGACTAAGATCTTTACCAGACTGGAGGATCAAGGAGATCTAGGGGTACAGATACAATGATCTTGATCAGGGGTATACATGTTTACCGCCCTCCAGTGCAAGTAGGAAAGTTCATTAAAGGAGGTTTATACATGGGACATTGAACATAAATGCAAGGACAAGACATTGCTCAGTTGGAGTATTACTTGCAGTTCTGGGCTTCCCATTATAGGAAGGATATTAGAGCCATGGAATGATGCCAGTGATGAAAGGTTATGGTTGTAAAGAAAGTCTTGAGAAATTGGGGCATTTCTTACTGGAACAGAGAAGGTTAAGGGGGATCTAGTAGAGGGTAAATGGTGAAAGATTGTAGCTACTAGTAGCAATGTGGCAGAGACTGAGGATTATCACCAGAAGAACCTTAGTGCTTTACCACAAGTGGCTGTTGAGGCACAGACTGTAAGGTGATTTAAATTGGAGTGGCTAGGTACTTAAATGGATATGGGGAAAAGGACAGGGTAATGGAATTAGAGTAACCTGCTCCAGTCACATGAGTGATGGGCAGAGTGGCTTATATAGACCAAAAGGTTCTAATGTGCAGTCCACTGTCTGTACTGAATTAGCTGATCAAGGTTGGTTAGTTACCATTGAATCCTTGTAGTTAGCAGACAGAACAGACTTTCATCACATCAAATTGGGCTGAATGTGATCCCAAACGTGAAGGGACTGTGTCTGTTTTTACTGCAGTTTTTTCTGCTGAATGCACTGATTCATGCTGGAATTGGGTCCATTGGCGCTGAGTGTTCTTCACTCAGGTGGCCGTTGTTCGTATGTACAGTAAACTTTCGATTTACCGGCACCTAAATAACTGGAAATCTCGGTTAACCGGCAAAATTCAGGTGCAAGTTCAGGTAACTTTTATTACTTTTTTTACTCCATTTGTTGCTGTGCAAGGGTGTGGCTGCAGCTGTTGCTAAGCTACAGAGACACTTGCAACTTGTGCCCATTGTTCTGAAGCTGTTGCTAAGCAACAGGGTTTGTTGCTTTATACGGAGCTCTCCGCTCCGTATCTTTTACTATAGCGTTCGGTTATCCGGAATTTTTGATGAACCGGCACCACGTCGGTCCCGTCCGTGCCGGATAAATAAAGTTTCCTGTACCTCAGACAGTCAGCAAACGATTTCATGATGGAGGTATTGCAACCAAGCTTAATCCTGTCTTCACCCAGCAGCAACATGTACATTGTCCAGAGGAGACCACTGGATCGGGAGCAGGAGCAGGAGCGGCAGCTCATTTTTCTGCTCCCTAGCCCAGGGCGGCTCAGGCCAATTGCGGCGACATGAGCAGCACCCTGTTTGCAATCAGCTAACTCTGCACAGGCTGTGGATCAAACCTGGAACCTTCCCAGTCAGTATGGCTCAGCTACACGCTGTCTTTACCAACTGAGTCACTGGGGAGTAGAACGGGCAGTGCGTAACCCATTACACAACTCCCCTCCCCAGTTTACTTTTAACCACTTGTTTTTGTTTGGGCAGCATGGAATTATATTTTCTTTCTTTCAGACTCTATGTTGTTGGTAAAAGAGTGACCTTCTCGGGGCTGCCTCTGTGCAAAGAAGGCGACTTTATGCAGAAGATTGCCACGTTTCCTGGGGAAGAGGATGAAGAGGCAGACAATGGTGTGATCATTGCAGAAGGCGTTGTAGAGGAATACCTGGCATTTCATCACAGAGACCTGTTAGTATCAAGGAAACACTTAATCTATTTAATAACCAATTTAAAGACTTTATGAATTAGCACAAACAAAACGAAAGAGTGTGTGCGTATACACATCTCGTCATTCTCTGCTCAAAGCCTTCCAGTAAAGCTTAGTCCCTGCCTACAGCACTGAGAGTACCGGTCTCCAACAACACTTTGTGATGACAATTGGCGCTCACTCTCCCATCTCATCTTCAACACCAACTTGCATTTCTTCAGCGCATTTGACGACGTAAAATGTCCCAAGGAGCGTAATCAGACAAAAAAAATTGACACCAAGCCAAAGTAGGAGATATTAGGACAGATGACCAAATACTTGGTCAAAGAGGTAGATTTTAAGCAGCATCTTAAAGGAGGAGAAAGGGGTTTAGGGAGGGAATTCCTTGAGCTTAGGGCCTAGGCAGCTGAAGGCACCAATGGTGGAGCGAAGGTAGTGGGAACTGCACAAGAGGCCAGAGTTGGAGGAACACAAGGTTCTCGGAAGGTTGTAGTGCTGGAGGAGGTTACAGCGATGGGGAGGGTTGAGACCATGGAGGGATTTGAACGCTCTGATCATTTTAAAATCGAGGCATTGTTGGACCGGGAGCCAATGTAGGTTGGCGAACATGGGGTGATGGGTGTACAGGACTTGGTGCAGGTTAGCAGACGGGCAGCAGGTTTGAATGAGCTCAAGTTTATAGAGGATGGTCGCTAAGAGGCCGGCCAGGAGAGCATTGGAATAGACGAGTCTGTAGTGTCAGTCGTGGCTTAGTAGGCAGCACTCTGACCCCAAAACTAAACCAGGGGACCACTCAGGCCCTGAGTAATGTTGCCTGCCTTTTGTACATGGTGATCTCCGCCCCAGCCAGAAACAGGCCGAGCTCGCGCTTGGAGGAATTTAGCCAATCAATGTCCACAGCACGAACCGGCAGCCTGTTCCACAGGTTCACTATTTTCTGGGAAAAGAACCACCTCTTGACATCTAACCTAGTTCTGGTCTTACAGAACACCTGGTCCTCCCTAATCTAGTTGAAACCAACTGTTGACTCAAACACCATCTGTTCCCTTCATCATCTTACAAACCTTGATCAAATCACCCCCAAGTTTATGTATCGCTAAAGTGCAAAGTTCCAGCTCTTTGAGCCTATTTTGGAAACTAAAATGAGTATGGTAACATAGTGGTTATGTTACTGGGCCAGTAGTCCCGAGGCCTGGACCAGTGATCCTGGGCCAGTGATCCCGGGGCCTGGGCCAGTGATCCTGGACCAGTAATCCCGGGGCCTGGACCAGTAGTCCCGGGGCCTGGACCAGTAGTCCCGGGGCCTGGGCCAGTGATCCCGGGGCCTGGACCAGTAGTCCCGGGGCCTGGGCCAGTGATCCCGGGGCCTGGACCAGTAGTCCCGGGGCCTGGGCCAGTGATGCCGGGGCCTGGGCCAGTGATGCCGGGGCCTGGGCCAGTGATGCCGGGGCCTGGGCCAGTGATGCCGGGGCCTGGGCCAGTGATGCCGGGGCCTGGGCCAGTGATGCCGGGGCCTGGGCCAGTGATGCCGGGGCCTGGGCCAGTGATGCCGGGGCCTGGGCCAGTGATGCCGGGGCCTGGGCCAGTGATGCCGGGGCCTGGGCCAGTGATGCCGGGGCCTGGGCCAGTGATGCCGGGGCCTGGGCCAGTGATGCCGGGGCCTGGGCCAGTGATGCCGGGGCCTGGGCCAGTGATGCCGGGGCCTGGGCCAGTGATGCCGGGGCCTGGGCCAGTGATGCCGGGGCCTGGGCCAGTGATGCCGGGGCCTGGGCCAGTGATGCCGGGGCCTGGGCCAGTGATGCCGGGGCCTGGGCCAGTGATGCCGGGGCCTGGGCCAGTGATGCCGGGGCCTGGGCCAGTGATGCCGGGGCCTGGGCCAGTGATGCCGGGGCCTGGGCCAGTGATGCCGGGGCCTGGGCCAGTGATGCCGGGGCCTGGGCCAGTGATGCCGGGGCCTGGGCCAGTGATGCCGGGGCCTGGGCCAGTGATGCCGGGGCCTGGGCCAGTGATGCCGGGGCCTGGGCCAGTGATGCCGGGGCCTGGGCCAGTGATGCCGGGGCCTGGGCCAGTGATGCCGGGGCCTGGGCCAGTGATGCCGGGGCCTGGGCCAGTGATGCCGGGGCCTGGGCCAGTGATGCCGGGGCCTGGGCCAGTGATGCCGGGGCCTGGGCCAGTGATGCCGGGGCCTGGGCCAGTGATGCCGGGGCCTGGGCCAGTGATGCCGGGGCCTGGGCCAGTGATGCCGGGGCCTGGGCCAGTGATGCCGGGGCCTGGGCCAGTGATGCCGGGGCCTGGGCCAGTGATGCCGGGGCCTGGGCCAGTGATGCCGGGGCCTGGGCCAGTGATGCCGGGGCCTGGGCCAGTGATGCCGGGGCCTGGGCCAGTGATGCCGGGGCCTGGGCCAGTGATGCCGGGGCCTGGGCCAGTGATGCCGGGGCCTGGGCCAGTGATGCCGGGGCCTGGGCCAGTGATGCCGGGGCCTGGGCCAGTGATGCCGGGGCCTGGGCCAGTGATGCCGGGGCCTGGGCCAGTGATGCCGGGGCCTGGGCCAGTGATGCCGGGGCCTGGGCCAGTGATGCCGGGGCCTGGGCCAGTGATGCCGGGGCCTGGGCCAGTGATGCCGGGGCCTGGGCCAGTGATGCCGGGGCCTGGGCCAGTGATGCCGGGGCCTGGGCCAGTGATGCCGGGGCCTGGGCCAGTGATGCCGGGGCCTGGGCCAGTGATGCCGGGGCCTGGGCCAGTGATGCCGGGGCCTGGGCCAGTGATGCCGGGGCCTGGGCCAGTGATGCCGGGGCCTGGGCCAGTGATGCCGGGGCCTGGGCCAGTGATGCCGGGGCCTGGGCCAGTGATGCCGGGGCCTGGGCCAGTGATGCCGGGGCCTGGGCCAGTGATGCCGGGGCCTGGGCCAGTGATCCCGAGGCCTGGACCGATGGTTCTGAGACATGAGTTCAAATCCCGCCATGGCAGTTTGTGAATTTGAATTCAGTAATGGCGACCATGAAGCTACCGGATTGTCGTAAAAACCCATCTGGTTCACGAATGTCCTTTAGGGAAGGAAATCTGTCGTCCTTACCCGGTCTGGCCTATATGTGACTCCAGAGCCACAGCACTGTGGTTGACTCTTAACTGCCCTCTGAAATGGCCTAGCAAGCCACTCATTTGTATCAAAACCTCTACAAAAAACAATACTGTAATAATAAGAATAAAACTGGACAGACCACCTGGCATCACCCTAGGCATCGGATTTGGACACCACAAAGGCACACCCAGCCCAGTCGACCCAGCATAGTCCGTCTCACTAATATCTGGAGCCTTGTGCCAAAATTGGGAAAGCTGTCCCACAAACTAGTCAAGCAACAGCCTGACAGTCATACTATCAGCCAACTGCTCCATCATCATCCCAGGGTATGTCCTGTTGCACCGGCAGAACAGACCCACCAGAGGTGGCGGCAAAGTGATATACAGTCGGGAGGGAGTGGCCCTGGGAGTTCTCAACATTGACATCCAGACACCATGAAGTCTCATGGCTTCAGGTCAAATATGGGCAAGAAAACCTGCTGATTACCACCTACTGCCCTCCCTCAGCTGATGAATCAGTACTCCTCCATGTTGAACACCACTTGGAAGAATCACTGAGTGTAGCAGGAGCACAGAATGTACTCTGGGTGGGGGACTTCAATATCCATCACAAAGAGTGGCTCGCTAGCGCCACTCCTGGCCGACCTTGCCAATTCCTGAAGGACATAGCTGCCAGACTGGGCCTGTGACAGTTGGTGAGCGAACCAGTACGAGGGAAAAACCTACTTAACCTCGACCTCGTCCTCACCAATCTACCTGTCGCGGATGCATCTGTCCATGACTGTATTGTTAGTAGTGACCACCACACAGTCCCTGTGGAGACAAAGTCTCGTCTTCACACTGAGGACACCCTCCATCATTTTGTGTGGCACTAGCACCGGCACTTAATGGGATAGATTCAGAACCGATCTAGCAGCTCAAAACTGGACAACCGTGAGGGCAGCAGCAGCAGAATTGTATTCCACCACAATCTGTAACCTCATGGCCCAGCATATTCCTCACTTTGCCATTACCATCAAGCCAGGCGACCAACCCTGGTTCAAAGAGGAGTGTAGAAGAGCATGCCAGGAGCAGCACCAGGCGTACCTGAAAATGAGGTGCCAACCTGGTGAAGCTACAACACAATTCAATTCAATTTTATTTGCCATATGTAACTAGTACAATGGAATGCTTACTCCCCGTGGGGACACGTCAGCTATTCTTACAGCGCTGTGTTCAGAAAGTCAATTTTTGGCATCCAGTGGCAGTGGGAGCACGATGCCCCTCAGCTGCTCCGTCCTCCTCGTCACCGCGGCCTCCTCCTCACTGTTGCCGGCTCGGCTCCACGTGTGGTGGCCTGCTTCTCCCGCTCACCCTCTGGCCACCATTCCCGGCTCCCCTCCTCCCAGTCGGACTGCAAGTCCAGGACTACATACATGCATGCTAAACAGCGGAAGCAGCTATAAAAGCTAAGCGATCCCACAACCAATGGATCTGATCAAAGCTCTGCAGTACTGGCACATCCAGTCATGAATGGTGGAGGACAATTAAACAACTAACGGGATGAGGAGGTTGCATGAACATCCCCCTCTTCAACAATGGCGGAGCCCAGCACGCGAGTGCAAAAGACAAAGCTGAAATCTTTGCACCCATCTTGAGCCAGAAGGGCCAACTCCATATTATGTCCAATTTTGGGCACCATACTTAGGAAAGACATGTTGGAGAATGGTACAGAAGAGATGATTCCAGGGATGAGGGAATACAGTTACATGGATAGACTGGAGAAGCTGGGGTTGTTCTCCTCCTTGAAGCAGAGAAGGCTAAGAGGAGATTTGATAGAGGTGTTTAAATCATGAAGGGTCTAGATAGAGTAAATAAAGAGAAACTGTTTCCAGTGGCTGAAGGGTCGATAACCAGAGGACACAGGTTTAAGGTGATTGGCAAAAAAACCAGAGGCGACATGAGGGAAAACTTTTTTACGCAACGAGCGGTTAGGATTTGGAATGCGCTGCCTGATAGGGCGGTGGATACAGATTCAATAGTAGCCTTCAAAAGGGAATTGGATAAAGACTTGAAGGAGAACAAATTGCAGGGATATGGGGAAAGAGCGTGGGAACGGATTGCTCTTCAAAAGAGCCGGCGCAGACTCGCGGGGGCGAATGGCTCCTTCTGTGCTGTACATTTCTATGATTCCATGATCTCGGCCTCCTCCTGAGGTCCCCATCGCAGATGCCAGTCTTCAGCCAATTTGATTCACTCCTCGCAATATCTAGAAATGGCTGAGCACACTGGATACAGCAAAGGTGATGGGCCCCAAAAATAACCCAGCTGTAGTGCCGAAGACTTGTGCTCCAGAAGTAGCTGCGCCTCTAGCCAAGCTGTTCCAGTACAGCTGCGACATTGGCAGCTTCCCGACAATGTCGAAAATTGCCCAGCTTTGTGCTGTCCACAAAAGGCAGGGCAAATCCAATCCACCCAATTACCGCCCCATCAGCTTACTCTCAATCATCTGCAAAGTGATGGACAGTGCTATCAAATGGCACTTATTCACCAATAACTTGCTCACCGATGCTCAGTTTGTGTTCTGCTCCAGACCTCATTACAGTCTTGGTCCAAACATATACAAAAGAGTTGAATTCCAGAGGTGAGGTTGGAGTGACTGCCCTTGACATCAATGCAGCATTTAACCGAGTGTGGCACCAAGGAGCCCTAGTAAAATTGAAGTCAATGGGGATCAGGGTGAAAACTCTCCACTGGCTGGAATCATACCTAGCACAAAGGTAGATGGTTGTGGTTGTTGGAGGCCAATCATCTCAGCCCCAGGACATCGCAGGGCAGGGTCCTAGGCCCAACCATCTTCAGCTGCTTCATCAATGACCTTCCCTCCATCAGAAGTGAGTTTGTTCGTTGATGTTCAGTTCCATTCGCAATTCTTCAGATATTTAAGCAGTCTGTGCCCACATGCAGCTAGACCTGTACAACATCCAAGCTTGGGCTGATAAGTGGTAAGTAAGGTATGCGTCACGCAAGTGCCAGGCAATGACCATCTCCAACAAGAGAAACTCTAACCACCTCCCCTTGACATTCAATGGCATTACCATTGTCGAATCTGCCACCATCAACATCCTGGGGCGTCACCATTGACCAGAAACTTAACTGGACCAGCCACATAAATACTGTGGCTACAATAGCAGGTCAGAGACTGGGTATTTTGTGGTGAGTGACTCACCTGACTCCCCAAAGCCTTTCCACCACCTGTAAGGCACAAGTCAGGAGTGTGATGGAATACTCTTCACTTGCCTGGATGAGTGCAACTCCAACAACACTCAAGAAGCTCGACACCATCCAGGACAAAACAGCCCACTTGATTGGCACCCCATCCACCACTGGCGTACTGTGGCTGCAGTGTGCGCCATCTACAAGATGCACTGCAGCAACTCGCCAAGGCTTCTTCGACAACACCTCCCAAACCCGTGACCCCTGCTACTCAGCACATGGGCAGCAGGTGCACGGTGGCATAGTGGTTAGCACTGTTGCCTCACAGCGCCAGGGACCCGGGTTTGAATCCGGCCTCGGGTGACTGTCTGTGTGGAGTTTGCACATTCTCCCCGTGTTTGCGTGGGTTTCCTCCGGGTGCTCCGGTTTCCTCCCACAGTCCAAAGATGTGCGGGTTAGGTTGATTGGCTATGATAAATTGACCCTTAGTGTTAGGGGGATTAAATACATGGGGTTACCGGGATAGGGTGGGATATGTGTTGGTGTAGGGGTTACGGGGATCGGGTGGGATATGTGTCGGTGCAGGCTCGATGGGCCGAAATGGCCTCTATCTGCACTGTGGGGTTTCTGTGATTCTGTGAACACCACCACCTCCAGGTTTCCCTCCAAGTCAGATATCATCCCAACTTGGACATATATCGCAGTTCCTTCATCGTCACTGGGTCAGAATCCTGGAACTTCCTACCTAACAGCATTGTAGGAGTCCTTCACCACACGGGCTGCAGCAGATCAAGAAGGCGGCTCACCACCACCTTCTCGAGGGCAATTATGGATGGGCAATAAATGCTGGCCTTTCCAGCGATGCCCACTTCCCGCAAATGAATAAATAAGAAGATTCTTTATACTAGGAATTAATTTTGTGGCCTCCTGAACCTTTTCCGCCACCTCACTAGCACCCACCATGGGAGGAGACCAAAACTGGACACAGTATTCTAACAAAGGCCTAACCAAGGCCTTGTACAAGGACAAAATAATATGCTTTGTTTTGTAGTTAATTATCTTATAAATGCATCCCAACACCCTATTCACTCTAGCTATTGCTTCTCGGCATTGGTCATGAACCATTTGTGATCTATGCCCTAGAATGTCCAGATCTCTTTCGTGTTCCACCGGCTTTAGAACCTTTACATGAAGAGTGTATGTCTGTTCAACATTCACCCTGCCCACATGCATAACACTGCACTTTTCTAAGTTAAACATCAGTTGCTAGTCACGAGCCTAATCTCAGCACATCTAGATCTGCCTGTAGTAATCGAGCGTCTTCTACTGTCCTTACTCTCGCACATATCTCGGTATCATCTGCAAACTTGCAACGAATTTCCCCCAGCACCTATATCTAGATCATTAGTAAAAATAGTACACAGCAACAATATTCCCCATAATTTTATTTTGGGGTCGTGATCCCTTTAACAGGCTGCATGGCCCATTCAAAATTTCGCGCATGCACGAAATCTCGCATTGAAAACCCGGTGACCAGCCTGCGCAGGAGCTCCAGACAGCTGTGCAGCCACGCAGCTTAGTGGGAACTTGGAACAGCAACAGTCCCAACACTGATCCCTGTGTGACACCTGTGGTGACCGGTCTCCAAGCAGATCCAAATCCAATGTGCATTTAGTGTGTTTAATTTGGATTCCCTTGGAATGGCTATTTATTTTAGTACTTTTTCTTTTTTACTATCTTTCAGTCATTCCACCTCCTTGTTATGTGTATGCCTAAAGCTTACTTGCCCTTCCAATATATTTGTTCTACCCTCTGCTTTTCCCATCCTCCTGCTATGTTTGTTCCATTTAGTCTCCCTGCAATGATATTGGTCCTAGCTCTAATCGGGTGTAGACTGCCCCTTTGGTGTAGCTCATTCCTGCCCCAAACCTGATTTCAGTGCTCCCAAGAATCTGAATTCTTCCCTCCCACACCACAATTATAACCATGAATTTACCTCCCCAATCTGGCTGCTCCTGTACTGGCTAGCGTATAGCATTTATAATAATCCTGAGGTTACTACCCCTGAAAGTCCTGCATCTTAATCTGCTTCCTGATTTCTAGAACTGTTTATGCAGGAATTGAAATCTATTACAGGAAACTTTTTTTTATCCGGGACCGACGTGGTGCCGGTTCATCAAAAATTCCGGATAACCGAAAGCTATAATAAAAGATACGGAGCTGAGAGCTCCGTATAAAGCAACAAACCCTGTTGCTTAGCAACAGGTTCAGAACAATGGCCACAAGTTCCAAGCGTCTCTGTAGCTTAGCAACAGCTGCAGCCACACCCTTGCACAGCAACAGATCGAGGAAAGCAAGTAATAAAAGTTACCTGAACCTACTCCTGAATTTTGCCGGTTAACCGAGATTTCTGGTTATTTAGGTGCCGGTAAATCGAAAGTTTCCTGTATTCACTACGTAGCTTCAGGCCAATTTTGCCCTCCTTGTCCAAGAGTTTCAGCACTCTCTTTGCTGTCGTCCCAGGCTAGACTCCCTCTTAGATAAGCCTACAACTTCCCTCTGTGCCTCTCTTGGCATTCTCCAAAGGGCAGTTAGAGGCACTCGTCGCTGCCTCCTTATGAGCAGCAACCCCAACTGCCCCATCCTACTCTCTCGTCGACCTTCCCAACCAGCCCGCTGGTGGCTAATCTTGACAACCTCCTTCCCGTCCCACTCACCCCTCCCAATGCTGACCCTGTGGACTCTGCCAGCTGATTAGCTATCACCGCCCCTCTCCGCATCTCCCTATAGAACGTCCGTTCACTTGTGAACAAGGCCCTTGCCATCCATGAGCTTTTGGTGGATGATTGCATCGACATCATGGCCTTGATGGAAACCTGGCTGAGGGGCGATGACACCTTCCCCCTAAATGAAGTTTCCCCATCTGGCTATACCTTCCACTATTTGCCCTGCCCAAACTGCCATGGTGGTGGTGTGGCTCTTATCACCAAATCATACCTTGGGCTGTCTCCCTATTCCTCTGGCACCTTCTCCTTCTTTAAACATCTCACCTTGCTCCACCCCCTCGCCTCTTACTTAAAATCCTTGCTTCGCTACCGCCTACTCAAATACCACTCCAAATTTCTCATTGAGATAGCGTCACTGCTTTCCTCCCTCAGCCTCTGCACTGAGTGACTTTTCACCCACGGTGATTTCAACCTCCATTTCATAGAATCATAGAAGAATCGTAGAATGGTTACAGCACAGAAGGAGGCCATTCGGCCCGTCGAGCCCGTGCCGGCTCTCTGCAAGAGCACTTCAGCTAGTCCCACTCCCCCGCCCTTTCCCCATAGCCCTGCAAATTTTTTTCCTTCAGGTACTTATCCAACTCCCTTTTGGAAGCCACGATTGAGTCTGCCTCCACCACCCTTTCAGGTAGTGCATTCCAGATCCTAATCACTCGCTGCTTAAAAAAATTCTTCCTCATGTCGCCTTTGGTTCTTCCAGCATTTATTGTCCATCCCTAATTGCCCTTGAGAAGGTGGTGGTGAACTGCCTTCTTGAATCGCTGCAGTCTGTGTGATGAAGGTACTCCCACAGTGTTGTTAGGGAGGGAGTTCCATAATTTTGACCCAGCGACGATGAAGGAACAGCGATATATTTCCAATTCAGGATGATGTGTAACTTGGAGGTGATGGTGTTCCCATGCGCCTGTTACACTTGTCCTTCTAGGCAGTGGACGTCGCAGGTTTGGGGGGTGTTGCTGAAGAAGCCTTGGCGAGTTGCCTCAGTGCATCCTGCAGATGGTACACACTGCAGCCACGGTGCACTGGTAGTGGAGGGAGTGGATGTTTAAGTCAGTGGATGGAGTACCGATCAAGCGGACTGCTTTGTTCTAGATACCGTCGAGCTTCTCGAGTGTTGTTTGAGCTGCGCCCAATGAGGAAGGTGGAGAGTATTCCATCACACTCCTGACTTGTGCCTTGTAGATGGTGGAAAGGCTTTGGGGAGTCAGGAGGTGAGACACTCGCCGCAGAATACCCAGCCTCTGACCTGCTCTAGTAGCTATGGTATTTCTGTGGCTGGTCCAGTCAGTTTCTGGTCAATGGTGCCCCCCCAGGATGTTGATGGTGGGGGATTTGGCGATGGTAATGCCCTTGAATGTCAAGGGGTGGTGATTAGACTCTCTTGTTAGAGATCTTCTCTCTCTCTTAGGCAGTCCCTCAGAACTGAGGATGACTTGCTTCCACATTAAAAATGAGTTCTCAGGTGACTGATGAGTCCAATGTGGGACCTACAGTCTCTGTCACAGGTGGGGCAGACAGTGGTTGAAGGGGCGGGTGGGTGGGGTGCTTGGGTTGATGTACGCTGCTTGCGCTTGGCTTCCACTTGTTCCCGGCGAAGAGACTCGAGGTGTTCGGCGCCTTCCCGGATGCTCCCTGGATGTTGGAGATGGTCATTGCCTGACGTGTGGCGTGAATGTTATTCGTCACTTATCAGCCCAAGCCTGGATGTTGTCCCGCAATTGCTGCATGCTCCAACTGAGGAGTTGCAAATGGAACTGAACACTGTGCAATTATCTGCGAATATCCCCACTTCTGACCTTATGATGGAGGAAAGGTCATTGATGAAGTAGCTGAAGACTGTTAGGCCTAGGACACTAGTCTGAGGAACTTCTGCAGTGATGTCCTGGGGCTGAGATGGTTGACCTCCAAAACCACAACCATCTTTCTTTGTACTAGGTATGACTCCAGCCGCTTTTGTGAAAACATTCTTTTAGAGATAGGTACCTCATCTAAGTGTGTGTCCTTGTGTGAGCCTAGACAGTGAATGTTGGCAGGCTATTCATCTGTAAAAGGCATTGCAACTGAACTTGATCTGTTCTCGCCCAATGTCCACACATGCACTTTGCAGCAGAGGCCATTGGATAGGAATCAGAAGGGGAAATCCTGTGTGATTCCTCACCCCACCCGCCTCCCTAACCCGGACATTAAAGCGAATGTTGTGCCCTGCTGAGATCGGGACCTTAGCCCAGAACAGAAATTGAACTCCGGATTATCTGGTGTAGGCTGTAGCTTTGCCCAGAGAACACTGATTATTGGGGTCGGGTGGGGGTGGGGAAAAATGGCCTATACCAACACTAAAGCGTTATTCTATATGATCCAATTAAGCTTGGCAAATGCAGCGGACAGACAGTGCCACAGGTAAGCCAGACATGACTGTTGTATGATCGGGAGATATTAATGACAGACATTGTCAGCAGGTACAGGAAACTTTGTGCTATCCGGCACCGACGGGACCGAGCTGTTGCCGTCCCATCAAAACTGCCGGACAAACCAGCACTAATGTTGAAACATACGGAACTTTATCTGGCAACAAACCCTGTTGCAGCTTCTAAACAGTCGGCCGTACCTTGCAAGCGTCTCTGTAGCTTAGCAACAGCTTCAGCGAGACCTTGCAGAGCCTGACTGGTGGGGAAAAAAAAGCAACGAAAAGAAAAAAAACCTAACGACACGGCTCCTGATTTTTGCCGGATAAACCAAAGTTTCCTGTGTCTTGTGGAGCCTTGTCTTGCTATTGTTTCAGATTGCTTTCTGGATGTAAGTGTAGACATCGGTGCGAGCCATTTGTTTTGTTTTGCATGTTAATTTGCTATGTTTATGCTTTGTTCCATGTGTCCACACAGGGAGGATGACTCCTGTGAGAAGAAGTTGGGTCTTGCCTTGCAATATGAAAACAGACTGCCTCCAGTCTCTCCAAGTCACTGCAGGAGGAATACAATCGTGGCAGAGTTCTTTGATGAGGTGTGGCTGGAGGTCCTGGGCTGTATGGAGGAACTGATCCGTAAGCACTGGGAAGGACATGTTTCAGGTACAAAGGCGACTGACCTAGAGGTAGAACATTTATAAAAATTGTTCCTGCAATGATGAAATACATTGCCAGTTTCCGAGCCAGTAACTCTGAGCTGTGACACATATGCTGCTATGTGAAGACTTACGATGAATGCTAAATCTGGAGATTACTGCTGTTAAAATCCGTTTCTGAGCCGGGCTAGTGCAGCAGGTCGATTCTGGAGGTGGCTCTGGGCTTGGGAGGGGAATAAATCACCAAGTGTTCCTGCTTCTGATTGTAATCCAGTGTCTTTGCTGGGAGGTGTGTCTGTGTGTGTTGCTGTGATACCCTCATGAACGAATACCATGTCAGCAGTGCTCAGACATGAAATACGGCCCCTTGGATGGTGATCAGTGCTGGTGGAACCATAACTCAGCAAGAGTTGTGAGAGAAGAGGAATACTTCAAAATAAAAAGGCATTTAATTTTTCATGGCTCTGTCGCGCCAGTAATTATCAGACTGCTTATCTGACATTCAGTCTTGATGAGCCGCAATTTCCTCCAGTTAAACATTGGGATGACTGAAGCCATCGTCTTTGGCCCCCACAACAAGCTCTACCCTCGCCACTAATTACACCCTTCTGCCCGATGTCTGTGTCGGGTTGAATCAGCATATTCACAGTCTCGGCATCCTGTTTGACCCTGAGCTGAGCTTACGACCCCATATCCCCTCCATCACCAAGACCATCTCCTTTCACCTACGTAACATCCCCCAACTCTGCCCCTGCCTTAGCCGATCTGCTCCTGTAACCCTCGTCCATGCCTTTGTCACCTTCAGGCTCGCCCATTCTAATGCTCTCCAGGGTGGCCGCCAACCCTCCAGGAACCATCCAGACCTCTGCTGCCCATTTCCTGTCCCACTCACCCATCACTCCTCGCTGACTCCCAATGCCTCCAATTTAAAATTCTCATCCTCGCGTTTAAATCCCTCCATGGCTTCGACCCTTCCTATCTCTGTAAACTCCTCCAGCCCGACAAGCCTCTGAGAACTTTGCATTCCATGACTCTGGCCCCTTATGCAGACTTCTCCCTTCACCCGCCATTGACAGTCGTGCCTTCTGCTGTCTAGGTCCTATGCTCTAGAATTCCCTCCCTAATCCTCTCCACCTCCGAGCCCCCCTCATTGACCAAGTTCAGGCACCCCTCCTAAAAGCTCCTTTTTCAGCTCAGCATCCATTTCTGTCATAACGCTCCTGTGAAGCACCTTGGAACATTGTTAAAGGTGCTATATAAATGGCAGCTCATGTTGGCCTATTACTGCCATATTGGTTACTTTTGGTTTAAATTAAAGGGAAAGAGTATTGTCAGAATTGCCGCATAATAATGTTATAAAGAGCATTAATTTGGATATACAGGAATCCCGCCCCAACCGCGGTTTTGCCATACGCGGATTTCCCATATACACGGTTTCCAGTCTGCGACAATTTTTGCCAACCGCAGTAGTGAAATTCACGAATCCGCGGTTTTTAATTTAGCAATAAGGTAAATAACATGATTTTTATGCTTTTTATATTCTTTTTTATTGTGTTTATACACATTTATACTGAATTTGCTAACCACGGTTTTACTAACCATGGGGGTTTTCAGGGACGTATCCCCCGCGGTTGGGGAGGGATCCCTGTATCTCAAGTTGCTGGTACCAGCAGAACTTTTTAACTTGATCCCAGTAAGCGTTGATGGAGCCTCTGCTGTATATTTTTGGTGGGGGTCACTCTGATTTTGGGGGCAGGGGGTGGGTGGCTGGTGGCGGTACAGGCTCAGCAGTCCTCCATGAGTCTTTATGGCCTTGTTCCAAATTGACTTCACTGAGCCCCAGTGACAACCCACCCTCCAGCACAGAGCCACACAAGCAATGTTGATGGATTGCATCTGCTTGCATAAACAGTTGACCTGCCCTAGAGAATGAAATCATAAAATCATAGAATGATACAGCACAGAAGGAGGCCATTCAGCCCAACGTGCCATTGCTGGCTTTTTGAAAGAGCTATCCAATTAGTCCCACTCCCCTGCTGTTTCCCCATATCCCAACGAGTGACGTCGGCACAAGGGGAGGGAACTGATTGGTGAGTATCTGGTAAGTGTTTATACTTGGCTTTCTTAAAGCTTTAAGTTTATTCCAGCTAGGTTAGTAAATAGTCTGTTAATTAGAGGTATGGCAGGACAGCTCACGCCCATGGAATGCACATCCTGTGCCATGTGGGAAGTCCTGGACGACCACATGTGCGGGAAGTGTTGCTAGCTACAGCAGCTCGAGCACCGGGTTACGGAGCTTGAGCGGCAGCTGCAGTCACTGCTGTGCATCTGCAAGGCTGAGAGCTACGTCGATAGCACATTTCGGAAGGTGGTCACCCCGCAGCTTAAGAGTGTGCAGGCAGAGAGGGAATGGGTGACTGCCAGACAGAAGAGGACGACCAGGCAGGTAGTGCAGGAGTCCCCGGAGTGCATCTCACTCTCCAACCAGTATTCGGTGCGGAGTATTGGTGAGGGCGATGGATCCTCTGGGGAGTGCAGCCAGAGCCAAGTCCACAGCACCATGGAAGGCTCGGCTGCACGGCGGGGGGGGGGGGGGAAAGAGGAGTGGGAGAACAATAGCGGTAGGGGATTCAATAGTCAGGGGAGCAGACGGGCGTTTCTGTGGCCGCAGACATGACTCCAGGATGGTATGTTCCCTCCCTGGTTCCAGGGTCAAGGATGTCACTGAACAGCTGCAGGGCATTCTGAGGGGGGAGGGTGAACAGCCTGGTCCATATCGGTACCAACGACATAGGTAGAAAGAGGGATGAGGTCCTGTAGGCAGAGTTTAGGGAGCTAGGAAAGAGGTTAAAAGGCAGAACCTCAAAGGTAGTAATCTCCGGATTACTACCAGTGCCACGTGCTAGTGAGTACAGAAATAGGAAGATGGAGCAGATGAATGCGTGGCTGGAGAGATGGTGTAGGAGGGAGGGCTTTACATTCCTGAGGAATTGGAACCGTTTCTGGGGGAGGTGGGACCTCTACAAGCCAGACGGGTTGCACCTCTGGGAATGGGACCAATATCCTCACGGGAGGGTTTGCTAGAGCTGTTGGGGAGGGTTTAAACAAGCTTGGCAGGGGGATGGGAACCTAAGAATAGAGTCAGTAGGGAGGGAAGAAAAACTGGCCAAGTAGATAAGGTGGTTAAGAAGGCATAAGGAATGCTTGCCTTTATTAGCCGTGGCATAGAATACAAGAGCAGGGGGGTTATGCTTCAACTGTATAAAACACTAGTTAGGCCTCAGCTAGAGTATTGTGTGCAGTTCTAGTCACCACATTACAGGAAAGATGTGATTGCACTAGAGAGGGTACAGAGGAGATTTACAAGGATGTTGCTGGGAGTAGAGAATCTTAGCTATGAGGAAAGACTGGATAGGCTGGGTTTGTTTTCCTTAGAACAGAGGAGGCTGAGGGGAGACCTTATTGAGGTGTATAAAATTATGAGGGGCCTAGATAAAGTGGATAGAAAAGACCTATTTCCCTTAGCAGAGGAGTCAAAAACCAGGGGGCACAGATTTAAAGTAATTGGTGGAAGGTTTAGAGGGGATTTGAGGGGAAACTTCTTCACCCAGAGGGTTGTGGGGGTCTGGAACTCACTGCCTGAAAGGGTGGTAGAGGCAGGAACCCTAACCACATTTAAAAAGTACTTGGATGTGCACTTGGGATGCTGTAACCTGCAGGGCTACGGACCAAGAGCTGGGAAGTGGGATTAGGCTGGATAGCTCTTTGTTGGCTGGCGAGGACACGGTGGGCCAAAATGGCCTCCTTCCGTGCTGTAACTTTCTATGATTCTGTGATAAGTATTTATCCAATTCCCTTTTGGAAGTTATTGTTGAATCTGCTTAGATCACCATCCAGCTCATTCCCGATCACAACTCGCTGCATAATTCTTTTTCCTCATGTTCTTTTGCCAATTAACTCAAATCTGTGTCCTCTGGTTATCGACCCTTCTGCCACTGGAAACAATTTCTCCCTATTTACTCTATCAAAACCCTTCATGATTTGGAACACCGCCATCAAATCTCCCCTTAACCTTCTCTGCTTGAAGGAGAACAACCCCAGTTTCTCTAGTCTCTCCGCGTAACTGAAGTCTTTCATCCCCGGTACCATTCTAGTAAATCTCCTCAGCACCCTCTCCAAGGCCTTGACATCCTTCCTAAAGTGTGGTCCCAGAATTGAACACAATACTCCAGCTGAGGCCAAATAGCTGCTCTCAAACTGCCCTGACATGTTAAGGTCCGAGTGCAGCATCAAAAGATCACACCCGACCCCAGCTTTAGCAGGTTCTCACTCCGTATGTCTGTCACTCGCTCTTTCTTCCAGAATGTAGTGCCCTATACTTGCCCGTGTTAACTTTCATCGTCCAATCCTGGGCTTGCACATGCCTTCTAACCAATAGCTACCGATAACTGCTCCCTCTTTACATTGCTATTATGTAGGAACCACACCACTTTACACTGTAATTTACAATAATGAGCAGCATTACTGCCTCTGTCCCATTGCTTGACCAGCGCCTTGCATTTTGTGCAGCCATTCTTTAGCCCTTCATTTTGCACTGCACTCCCTCAGGAGTCCACAGTGGAGCAGCGGAGTGCTGCTGGAGCTCAGGGCAGATGTCAGACACGCACCCCTGCTAACAGTGCTAGCACCACTGTCTGAGTGTGTTGTTTGCTGCAGCATATCAGTTGTTTATGTGGGTGGATATTTCGGAGATAAACACTTGTCATTCGTAGCACTGCTAGCAACTTCTGCTCTGCACTATATACTCTCGAGTGTTCAGAGTACCTGGATCTCCCATACAAACTGAAGAGTACTTTTGCTGTTCAGTATCTAGCTGTACGATCGTGTGCCCTGGGGGCCATAACAATAAGACCCTTGTTTTCTGTACATTGTGATCTCGCTGTTCCGTGTGCATCTCCACCATCTAATAAGCACTCTTGTAAACCAATAAACTTGTTTATTTTACATGAAATACATGACCAAACAGAATAGTTTTCAGTGCAACTCAATCTATTTCATGTTGCTCCTGTTAACAGGCTAATCTCACTTTATAGGCTAGCAACCCTTAAACTAGACAGCACTAACCTTTCCCTTACAGATCACACTTACTCATTTCCCAGCATCTCTCGCTGGCTGACTGTTCCAAATTCAAGTTTACGGCAGGCTGCCCTTTTATCAAGTCAGAGAGGAAGCTAAAAATTTGACCTCAGCTCCCTTCGCTCTCTGCCAAGGGTTGGCTCACTGAGCAACCAATCAAGCTCCCTCCTTGGATCAGAAACCTCCCCTTTTTGAATAAGCCTTCAGTGCTCAATGAATGAAACCAATGCAACATTATAATGTGCAAATCTCTCCAGAACCCTAGGCAATAGCGATCACAACACAATAAGGTTTAAGATAAAAATTGAGAAGGACATGGGTAAGACAAAGACTAAAGCAATAAATTGGAAAAAAAAGCTGATTTTAAGGGGATGAGAATGGAACTAGGGAAAGTAAACTGGAAATATTTACTGACAAACATAGAAATAGAACAGCAGTGGGAAACATTTAAAATGGTGATCAATAGAGTCCAGGAGAAAAATATCCCACTAAGAAGCAAGAATAAACTAGCCAGTAATGACACACCACGGATGAATAAAGAAATAAGGGCAAAATTGAAACTAAAGAAAAAGGCATACACTAAGTACATAGACAACAAAGGAGAGGATGACATATGAAAAAGTTAGGAAATGGGTAAAAAAAAATATTAGGAAGGCAAAGAAAAACAAATAAATTAAGTTATCAAGGAATATAAAAAGAAATAGTGAAGTATTCTACAAACACATAAATAACAAAAGAAAATCAGGATAGAGATAGGGCCACTAAGGGATACACGCTATAAACTCACAGGTAATGACAGCGACATGGCAGAAATATTAAATAAATACTTTGCCTCGGTATTTACCAGGAAGATTAACATAGAATCGTAGAAACTTGCAGCACAGAAGGAGGTTCTTCGGCCCGTCGGGCCTGTGTTGGCTCTTTGAAAGAGCATTGATGCTCAGTCCCACATCCCCGCGTTTTGTCCGTAACCCTGTGAGTTCCTCATCCTCCAGTACTGTCCAACTCCCTTTAAAATTATTGATGGAATCAGCTTCCACCACCTGTTCAGGCCGAGCGTTCCAGATCCCCACAGCTCTCGGAGTGAATTTTTTTTTCCTTGTGGATAGACTAGCACAGCTGGGGTTGTTCTCCTTAGAGCAGAGCAGGTTGAGAGGTCTCCTCTACATTGGGGAGACCAAACGCAGATTGGGTAACCGCTTTGCGGAACACCTCCGTTCAGTCCGTAAGGGTGACCCTGAGCTTCCGGTCGCCTGTCATTTTAATTCACCGCTCCATTCCCACTCGGACCTCACCGTCCTTGGCCTCTTGTATTGTTCCACGGAAGCTCAACGTAAACTCGAGGAACAGCACCTCATCTTCTGATGAGGCACTTTGCAGCCTTCTGGACTCAATATCGAGTTCAACAATTTCAGATCATAACCTCGGTCCCTATTACATTTTTACTTTAAAAAAAAAATTCCACCCCTTTGTTTTGGGTTTTACCTTCCCCCCCCCCCCCCCACCCCACCTTTCCTCTTTTTTTTCTCTCTCCCACATGGCAGCTGTCTCTCATCCTGCCAGTACACTTCACACCTAACCTGAGCCGTCTTTTGTCTCCACTGTCCTATTATCATCTTGTCTGGTTTTGAATACCTCTTAATGTCTTTTGTTCTATCGCAGCCCTGCCTTCGATCTATTTCATTTCCTTTCCAGTTTTGAAAAAGGGTTTCGACCCGAAACGTCGACTATAATTTCTCTCCATGAATGTTGCTTGGCCTGCTGAGTTTTTCCAGCATTTTCTGTTGTTATTAAGGTTGAGAGGAGACTTGATAGGTGTTCAAAATCATGAGGGGTCTAGACAGAGTGGATCGAGAGAAACTGTTCCCATTGGCGGAAGGGTCGAGAACCAGAGGACACAGATTTAAGGTGATTGGCAGAAGAACCAAAGGCGACATGAGGAAAACTTTTTTGCGCAGCGAGTGGTTAGGATCTGGAATGCACTGCCTGAAAGGGTGGTGGAGGCAGATTCAATCATGGCTTTCAAAAGGGAGTTGGCTAAGTACCTGAAGGAAAAAAATTTGCAGGGCTACGGGGAAAGGGCGGGGGAGTGGGACTAGCTGAAGTGCTCTTGTAGAGAGCCGGCACGGGCTCGACGGGCTGAATGGCCTCCTTCTGTGCTGTAACCGTTCTATGATTCATCTCCCCTCTAGATCTTTTACCAATAATTTTAAATCTATGACGTCTAGTTATTGCCCCACTCGCCAGAGGGAATAGTTTTCTCTCTCTCTACTCAAAACCTCTCATCATCTCGAAAACCTATTAAGACACCTCTTAACCTTCTCTGTTCCAAGGAGTACAGTCCTAACTTTTCCAACCCCTCCTCATAACTGAAGTACTGATCCCTGGTAACACCTGGTAAACCTCCTCTGCACCCTTTCTAAGGCCTTTACATCTTTCCTGGAAACATAGTAAAATAGGAGCAGAAGTAGGCCATTCGGCCCTTCGAGCCTGCTCCGCTGTTCAATATGATCATGGCTGATCCTCTATCTCAATACCATATTCCCGCTCTCTCCCCATACCCCTTGATGCCTTTTGTGTCTAGAAATCTATCTATCTCCTTCTTCAATATATTCAGTGACTTGGCCTCCACAGCCTTCTGTGGTAGAGAATTCCACAGCTTCACCACCCTCTGAGTGAAGAAATTTCTCCTCATCTCAGTCCTAAATGTCCTACCCCGTATCCTGAAGTGTGGGGCCCAGAATTGTCCACAATACTCCAGCTGAGGCCTAACCAGTGATTTATAAAGTTCAAGCCTGATCTCTTTGCTTTTATATTCTATTCCTCTATTTCTAAACCCAAGTAACCCATAGGCTTTTTTAATCACCTTATCAACCTGCCCTGCCACCTTTAAGGATTTGTGTATCTGGGCACCAAGGTCTCTCTGCTCATCTACACTTTTCAAAATCATGCCATTTATAGTGTGCTGTCTTTCCATATTGGTCTCGGTCATTTATAAAAATTAAAAAGAGTAATGGACCCAAAACTGACCCTTGGGGAACAGCACTGCAAACCACCTCCCAGTCTGAAAAACATCCCACCCTCTGCTTCCTGTCACTGAACCAATTCCGAATCCATACCACCACTTTCACCTTAATTCCGTGTGCTTCTATCTTTGTAACCAGCCTCCTGTGTTTCACTTTGTCAAATACTTTCCGAAAGTCTATATAGACATCATCTACTGCACTACCTTGATCAACCTTTTCTGTTAACTCATCAAAGAATTCAATCAAGTTAGTCAGACATGATTTGCCTTTAACAAATCCATGTTGGCTCCCCTTGAGTAACCCATGCCTTTCCAAATGAAAGTCTATTTTGTCCCTGATAATGGTTTCCAATAACTTCCACACCACCAATGTTAGGCTGACTAGCCTGTAGTTTCCTGGTTTATCCCTTTACCCTTTCTTGAATAGCGGTATAACATTAGCAACCCTCCAGTTTTCCAGCACTACTCCTGTATCCAATGAGGATTGAAAGATTTTGTGACCAATGCCTCTGCTATTTCTACTTTTGCTTCTTTCACCAACCTAGGATGCATTCCATCTGGACCAGGTGACTTATCAACTTTCATAGTGCTAACCTTTTTAGTACGTCTTCTCTATCTATTACTATCCTGTCCATAACTTCCCTCTCTTTTAGTGTAACCTTCACATTATCCACTTCCTTTGTGATGACAGATGCAAAGTATTCATTGAATACTTTTGCCATGTCCTCTGCCTCTACATGAAGATTTCCCTTTGGGTCCTTAATAGGCCCAACCTTTACCCAGCTAACCACTTACACTTTATATATTTATAAAATGTTTTAGGGTTCAGTTTAATGTTGCCTGCTAATAATCTTTTCTTGTAACCTCTCCTTGCCTCCCCTATTAACTTTTTCAATTCTCTCCTGTACTTTCCATACTCTTGCTAGTTATTAACTAAATCTTGCTGCTGACATTTGATTCTATATTTAAAAAAGGAGATAGAACAAGTCCAGGGAACTATAGACCAACGTCGGTGGTTGGAAAGATAATGGAATCCTTACTCAAAGATGTAATAGAAAAACATCTAGAAACTGAAAATATAATTAAGAGTAACCAGCATGGATTTCAAAAGGGAAGGTCGTGCTTGACCAACCTTCTTGAATTCTTTGAAGAAGTAACAGATGGGGTAGATGAGGGTAATGCAGTAGTTGTAATATATTTAGATTTTCAAAAGGCCTTTGATAAGGTAACACATAGTAGACTGATGACATAGTCAGAGCATGTGGAATCAGGGGACAAGTAGTGAAATGGATAGAAGCTAGCTACAAAATAGAAAAGAGAGAGTAGGGATTGAAGGTAGTTACTCACACTGGCAAAAGGTGGGAAGTGGTGTTTCACAGGGACTGGTGCTGGGACCACTGGTGTTCAGTATTTACATAAACAATTTGGGCTCGGGAATCGGAAGTACGATTTCAGAATTTGCGGACAACACCAAATTGGAGGGTGTAGTTAATACTGAGGAGGACTGACAAAATACAGAAAGTCATCAATAAACTTGTAGAATGGGCGTGTAAATGGCAAATGAACTTCAATAACAACAGCTTACATTTATATACCGCATTTAACGTAGCAAAACGTCCCAAGGTGGTTATCGAGCGATATCACTAAAAACATTTTTGACAACCAGCAACAAAAGGATACATCAGGACAGGTGGCCAAAAGCTTGGTCAAAGAGGTAGGTTTTAAGAATTAAAACTCAGATAATACTCAGATCAGTGTGAGGTGGTACATTTTGGTAGGAAGAATAAGGAGGCCACATACTGCTTGGATAGTAAGGGGGAACAATTGAGTTGCGCACCCTTTGGGGCGCTAACCTCATCAGGGCGCTACTTTTAGTGCCCCGAAAAAATTAGCACCCCCGCGGCCAAAATTCATCAGTAGCGCCCCAAGAGGGAAGCGCCCCGCCCCCTCTTGGGGTGCTGCGAGTGAATACTGCGGCACGTCACGCTGCAGTACTGCAGGCCTTCCTCCCCTTAAAGGGGAGGGGCCTTGCGCTGCGCGACTGGGGCCCAGCTGGGCCACCAGGGATCGGAGTGCCAGCAAGAGAGTCCGGCACTCGAGAGAAATGCCGGACTCATGGAGCGCAGCCAGCACTCCGCGGAGGATGGGGGGGGGGCTTCAGAGGAGGCCGGGGACAGCAGAGTGGGGAGGTGCTGGCAGGCGGCCAGCAACAAAAATGGCCGCCTGGCACCTTCCCTTTAATTAACGCCGCCCCGGCCGCAGGTAGCCCCCCCCTGACCTGTCCAACAGTAAGTCAGGGGGCGCTACCGAAGATCGCGGCTGGGGTGCGAGCGGGGTGCCGCGCACGGCGATGACTTCATTGCTGGTGGTGCAGCGCCATGGGGCACTAACGGTTACTGCTGCCGCTAACCTCCCGTTGAATTTCACGGGCGGTGTCAGTGGCGCCGCGCCCGGGCGCTAGTTGCTTTGTGCCCTCTTAGGGCGCTAACAGGAGGCACAAAGCAACTGAATTTTTATGCCTAAGAGTCTAACCGGGGTAGAGGAGCAGAGGAATATGGGGTTACAGATTCACAAATCACTGACAGCAGTGATGCAGATTTATAAGGTCATAAAGAATGCAAACAAAGCACTGGAGTTCCTTTCTAGAAGGATAGAATTAAAAAGCAGAGAAGTTATGCTAAACTTGTAACCTTGGTTAGACTGTGGCGGTACCACTGGTTGTCCCTTACATTGAGACACATAATTCCCTCTAACTTAACCTTACTGTATGTACTTAACTTACTTATGTATGTATAACTTGCGTGTTGGGGCCGTTGCCCCTTTAACTTACCTGTTCGGCCGTTGCCCCTTTAAGAGGCGACCTAACGCGCTGACGTCACGCATCACGTGACGCACGCGCGCCGGCCGCCGGCCCGACTCGGTCTTCCAAGACGGCCGCCGGCACAGCCCGGCCTACCGCGACTTCGGCCGCATCGGCCAGCCGACGGGAGCGACGCGATCTTCCGCCCCCGCGGCAAGCACCGGCACAGCCCGGCCTCGCAACCTCGGCCTCAACGGCCAGCCTCCGTACCGGGAGACGCACTGATGCAACGACGCGGTCACGTGACGCCCAAAGCGCAGGATCACACAGCAGAACTCAGTCCTCGTGGAGTCCCCGCTGGGACAAGACCGACACCACGGTGCTCCTACAGTCAGCCACCTTACCTGCTATCTTACCTGCTGTAATTAGCCTGTTCCTGTAAATAAACAACTTGTTAATAGTTCGTCGAAGTCAAACTCTCTTATTTAGTGGCGATCTACATGAACCGCTACAAGATCACACTTGGCGTACTGTGAACAGTTCTGGTCTCCATATTATGAAAAGGATATAGAAGCACTGTTGAAGGTGCAGAAAAGATTCACTTGAATGATACCATAACTGAGCTGTTATACTTATCAGGAAAGATTGAACAGGCTGGGGCTCTTTTCTCAAGAAAAGAGAAGACTGAGTGGCGACCTGATAGAGGACTTTAAGGTTATGAAAGGGTTCGATAGGGTAGACGTAGAGAAGATGTTTCCACTTGTGGGGGAGACCAGAACTAGGGGCCATCAATATAAGATAGTCACTAATAAATCCAATAGGGAATTGAGGAGAAACTTCTTTACCGCAAGAGTGGTGAGAATGTGGAAGTCGCTACCACAGGGATTGGTTGAGGCGAATAACGTAGATGCATTTAAGGGGAAGCTCGATAAGCACATGAGGGAGAAAGGAATAGAAGGATATGTTGATGAGGTTAAATGAAGAAGGGCGTGAGGAGGCTGGTGTGGAGCATAAACACTGGCACGGACCTATTGGGCCGAATGGCCTGTTTCTGTGCTGTAGATACTATGTAATATTATGTAACCCCATTGTTTCAAACTGATACAGTATGTGAGAAACATGCTTCTGTTAGTTACTTTATCCAATCCCCTCACTGATTGGACCTAATTCACACCCGTAGAGCCCAAATTACATTTTATAGCAAAATTATAATATAAATGAACCCAAAATTCCTTCTGGACCAAAAAGGCTAAAACTTGCTCAAATCTGTGGCTGAGTTCTGGGGTTCGAAGGATTCAGCCAGGGCGGAGCCATTTCTTTTCAGTGAGGAACTCATTGATGAGTTGGATTAAAGTACAAAGCGGAGTGGATTTGGCCTGTGGATTGGATAGCAGTTTGATGGGTAAAGGAACTGCCTGTGCCATACTGAGCCATTCGGAACATCCCAGGCTCTATCCCCAGGTCTGCACTGAGTTAACATATCTTGGCCATGGCATGCTGAAATTGCTGTGAGCACCGCCCACACTGGAACAAGTTCCGCTGCTGAGCTGCATCATGTGACTGCTGCTGACACTGTGCGGCTATCAGATGAGGGTGTAGTGTACAGCTATAGTGTTCCACAGCCTCGCACACTTTGGCAAGGTGCCAGTGGAACTGTCTCTCAGCAAGTGGTGCTGTCAGGATATGAGGGGGGGGGAAACTTCTTGTTAATGGGTGTGGCAGCAGATTGACTCTGCCAGTGTACAGCTTTACACTCCTACATTTGAGTGTCTATTTTTGGCCACGGTGCCAGAGGCTAGGATGGAGGGAAGTGATGAGGGACGGTGTTGTTGGCCCGCCAGATCTCAGATTTTCGTCGGCCCGCAGAGCTTGGGGTCTCACAGGCACCCCATTTTTAGAGTGTGGTATTTGCAAAGATTTGGAAGCAAGTCACTTGCTCCTTAAAGAAAAGTGTATGGAATGGAGAAACCCCAAGACTAGGAAGGGAGCAGTTGCCTTTCAGGGAGTATCGTGTTTAATCTCCGTAGAGAAAACTGATCTTTGTTCAATTTGTGTGTTCTGCAGATGAAGAGAAGAGTATTGCGTCAGTGGAAGGTGCAGGAATCGATCCTATGAATTTGTTCTTGCCTCTTGAACCACAGATATCGCAAGTTCGAGTGCCAGCTTTCAGCTCCTATTTAACAAAACCTCAGGTTAGTGTGGACAAAGGGACAAGGTTGATATTATGAAGAATGGAATGCAAATAGATAGGTATGAAGGGCAGCACCGGCTTATTAGTGTTGTTGTTAATTGTTGAAATGGACTTGAACTATCCCATGGGTGGAGGGTCTGCCCGTCTAACACTGCCACATGCACCAGGACTCCAGCTTTGATCGCTGCTCTGTGCTGAGTTCAGTGCATGAGTGAGGGACTTCAGGTAAGGAGGGGAGAATATCAGGGAGGAAATTAACATGCAGTGAAATGACACTCCAAACCCTTGTAGTCCCTGACCCACACTGGGAACCCCTACACTCACTGACTCACACTGGGAACCCCTGCACTCACTGACTCACACTGGGAACCCCTGCACTCACTGACTCACACTGGGAGCTCCCTGTACTCACTGACTCACACTGGGAGCCCCCTGTACTCACTGACTCACACTGGGAGCTCCCTGTAGTCACTGACTCACACTGGGAGCCCCCTGCACTCACTGACTTGCACTGGGAGCTCCCTGTACTCACTGACTCACACTGGGAGCTCACTTACTCACACTGGGAGCTCCCTGCACTCATTGACTCGCACTGGGAGCTCCCTGCACTCATTGACTCACACTGGGAGCTCCCTGTACTCACTGACTCACACTGGGTACTCACTGACTCACACTGGGAACTCCCTGTACTCACTGACTCACACTGGGAGCTCCTTGTACTCACTGACTCACACTGGGAGCTCCCTGTAGTCACTGACTCACACTGGGAGCCCCCTGCACTCACTGACTTGCACTGGGAGCTCCCTGTAGTCACTGACTCGCACTGGGAGCTCCCTGTAGTCACTGACTCACACTGGGAGCTCACTTACTCACACTGGGAGCTCCCTGCACTCATTGACTCGCACTGGGAGCTCCCTGCACTCATTGACTCACACTGGGAGCTCCCTGTACTCACTGACTCACACTGGGAGCCCCCTGTAGTCACTGACTCACACTGGGAGCCCCCTGTAGTCACTGACTCACACTGGGAGCCCCCTGTAGTCACTGACTCACACTGGGAGCCCCCTGTAGTCACTGACTCACACTGGGAGCCCCCTGTAGTCACTGACTCACACTGGGAGCCCCCTGTAGTCACTGACTCACACTGGGAGCCCCCTGTAGTCACTGACTCACACTGGGAGCCCCCTGTAGTCACTGACTCACACTGGGAGCCCCCTGTAGTCACTGACTCACACTGGGAGCCCCCTGTAGTCACTGACTCACACTGGGAGCTCCCTGTAGTCACTGACTCACACTGGGAGCTCCCTCTAATCATCAACCCACGCTGGGAGCCCCTGCTACTGTGCCCAGTTAACCACCCTTCACACTGTAAGCTGAGACAGTGAACATTCTCATGGAAGGCATCACCGTACACCCTGATCCCATCGCCACATAAATCATTGGTGGTATTCAAAAGTGGGAACCCAGTGGGACTGAGGCCTCTTATCGCACTCCCAGCACTGGCTGAGATCAGCAGTTTCCGCATGGACTGGCAATCAAACCTGGATAACTCCGAAAATGGTACCTTCGCCCACAGTAGTGTTTCCCTGTGCACATGGGCATTCATTTTTGAAGAGAAGTGGCAGCACATGACGTTGGGAGGTGGGGGTGGGGGGTGCTGATAAATTGGCAGGATGTCCATGGAGAAAAGTCTTTGTCCCGTTGGCCTGAGAAACCTGTTTGCAATAATGAGCAAAATTCAGCTTTGTAATGGTTGATCTGCATTAAATTTGCTTTTTAAGTGTACTTGCTTTCTTTTATTTGTGCTCTCTTTCCTCCCTCACTAATCGCTGCTCTGAGATGAATAGGTAGATTGGAAAAAGACACTACAATCTCGGCTTTTAGAGAACAGCAACATTGGGGTGCGGCTAGTGTATGGCACTGGTGTGGCTGCGCTGGGAACAGGGAGGCTGCTGTCACGAAACTGTCCAAGGCAAGCTGCTCCCTTCATTTCACTCCGCTCCCTTCTGCATAGGAAAATGTCAGGCCATCAAACTTGCTGACTGGGAGCCATACAATCCGGCCAAGCAGAGGAGGCCAATTTTGGTGCTGCCATGAAGCTCTTTGCTGTGCACACAAATGGCTGCAAGGAGAAATGCGGGCAGAAACCCCCCCCCCCACTCATAGATCCTGTTTCAGGAGGTGCAGCCAAGGAGACCTCCAGCTGTGTCCAGGACAGATGTTTGAGCCGTGTTACAAATTTGGGTCTGCCATAGAACCCTTTTCTGTGGCATCAGTCGTTGCAAATGGCCTGAGCGTCTCACTTCTACCGGAGCTGCCTCGCACTGCCCTATATCTAAATACATCATAGCGAAGCCCAGGGCCATAACAATAGTCTCCCCTTGCGATTCGTGCCTTTCACACAGATACTTCTACAATCTCTTTGAAATCGGACCAAGCAAACAACTGATTAGATGAAGCTTGGTGTAAATCGATAGGCTGCTTTGTTTCACAGCAGTGAACATACAGAGCAGCAGTTATGATCAGACTTGCTTCAATGTAATCACTATAACTTGTCTTCATGCGATTAAACAAAATAAAGGACATGCCACATCAGTGGGTCACCTTAACTAACTTAAAACACCATCATTTTCCCCTGCACTCCAACCCTCTCGCCATTTTTGCTGTGTCTGCCTCGCAGCATTCTGTTCCAAACCCTGACTGCTCCTGTCGTGCCCTGTTCACAGCTCGTGGTATCAAAGGCTTTCCAGTGGGATGGTTTTTGATTGCTGATATAGTCTAACAAACTGCTTATTATTTACCATCTATTTTAATTACCGATTGTCTCAGGGCCTCTTTTAACTTGTTTGAATTCACTACGCTTTTAAAAACACAACATTGAAGGTAATTTTTGCCAAATCCTTTCTGTGGCAAAATGGTCAAAAAATCCGAAAACATGATCGAATGTCTCAATCCAACTCCTGTTGGACATGGGGCCACAGTACACAGCTATCCCTAATTGCCTGTCTCACCAGAGAGTTTGCAGGATGGCTGGTTGGTAAATTGAAAAAATGTCACACAGCACCCAGAAACAATTGTTAGGCCTTATTGTTGGGACAGATAGAAAGAGTTTTACATTGCGACACCCAATGTTCACTTTAATCTTTTTTCAGGTGCCCGGCCCTATTAACCGCATACATGGCCCATTCAAATTCCCGTGCGTGCGCAGTTTTTTTCTATTTAAAAGTTGGAGTGCTGGCTGCGCAAGCGTTCCAGACAGGGCACATTGGCGACAACCCATGCTATACCTGACCCGAGAGTGTTTGATACCAATGCTGAAATGGAAAGTGTTCCATTCTCCATCACTAACAACACTCAGCAGGTCAGACAGCATCTGAGGCAAAGCTAAGGGTAGAGTTCCAGGTGACAACATTGCCTGCAGAAGGAGTCGGTGCCTTCCCAGGCTACTCTGCTAGCAGCTTTTTCAAAACACGTTGAGTAACCAAAGTGAAGAGCTCCGGTTCACACTGCAGCATATGTTTAATGGGACACAATCATTCGGTAACTGGCTCATACGATCATTTATTTTCATTCTTGGGATGTAGGCGTTGCTGTTGCCCATCCCTAGTTACCCTTGAGAAGGTGGTGGTGAGCTGGCTTTTTGAACCACTGCAGTCCGTGTGGTGAAGGTGTTCCCACAATAAAGGAATGGCGATACAAGCCCGAGTCGGGATGGTGTATCACTTGGAGGGGAAGTTAGAAGTGATGGTGGTAGAGCGAAAACGGGGAATTACAGACCGGTAAGCCTGACATCGGTAGTGGGGAAAATGCTAGAGTCCATTGTAAAAGATGTAATAGCAGAGCACTTGGAAAGCAGTGACAGGATCGGACAAAGTCAACATGGATTCACAAAAGGTAAATCGTGCTTGACTAAACTACTGGAATTTTTTGAGGATGTAACTGGTAAAATAGATAAGGGAGAACCAGTGGATGTGGTGTATCTGGACTTTCAGAAGGCCTTCGATAAGGTCCCGCATAAGAGATTAGCGTGTAAAGTTAAGGCACATGGGATTGGGGGCAAGGTATTGACTTGGATAGAGAACTGGTTGGCGGACAGAAAGCAAAGAGTTGGAATAAACGGGTCTTTTTCCGAGTGGCAGGCAGTGACTAGTGGGGTACCGCAGGGATCGGTCCTTGGACCCCAGCTATTCACAATATATATTAATGATCTAGACAAGAGAACTAGATGTAATATCTCCATATTTGCAGACGGCTCAAAGCTGGGTGGGCGTGTGTGCTGTGAGGAGGATGTCGAGAAACTCCAGGATGATTTGGACATGTTGGGTGATTGGGCAGAAACATGGCAGATGCAATATAACGTGGATAAATGTGAGGTTATCCACTTTGGTGGCAAAAACAGGAAGGCAGATTATTATCTAAATGGCAATAGATTGGGAGAATGGGAAGTGCAACGAGACCTGGGTGTCCTTGTGCACCAGTCGCTGAAGGTAAGCATGCAGGTGCAGCAGGCGGTTAAGAAGGCAAATGGTATGTTTCCTTCGTAGCGAGAGGGTTTGAGTACAGGAACAAGGATGTCTTGCTGCAGTTGTACAGGGCCTTGGTGAGACCACACCTTGAGTATTGTGTGCAGTTTTGGCCGCCTTATCTGAGGAAGGATGTTCTTGCCATGGAGGGAGTGCAGCGAAGATTCACCAGGCTGATACCTGGGATGGCAGGAATGACGTATGAAGAGAGATTGGGTCGATTGGGCTTATGCTCGCTGGAGTTTAGAAGAATGAGAGGTGATCTCATTGAAACTTATAAAATTCTGACAGGACTGGACAGACTAGATGCAGGAAGGATGTTCCTGATGGTCGGGTAGTCCAGAACCAGGGGACACAGTCTAAGGATAAAGGGTAAGCCATTTAGGACAGAAATGAGGAATTTCTTCACCCAGAGAGTGGTGAACCTGTGGAGCTCTCTAGCACAGAAGGCGGTGGAGGCCAGTTCATTAAATATATTCAAGAAGGAGTTGGATATATTTCTTAAGGCTAAAGGGATCAAGGGGTACGGGGAGAAAGCAGGGACTGAATTTGGATGATCAGCCATGATCTCATTGAATGGCGGAGCAGGCTCGAGGGGCCAAATGGCCTACTCCTGCTCCAATCTTCTATGTTTCTATGTTTCCATGTACCTGCTGCCCTTGTCCTTCTGGATGGTGGAAGTTGCGGGTTTTGGCGGTGCTGCCGAAGAAGCCTTGCCGAGTTGCTGCAGTGCATCCTGTGGATGTTTAAGTTGGTGGATGGGGTGCCGATAAAGCAGACTTTTTGTCCTGGATGGTGTCGAGTTTCTTTGAGCATTGCAGCTGCACCCTTCTAGGCAAATGGAGAGTATTCCAGCACAATGCTGACTTGTGCCTTGTAGGTGGTGGACAGGCTTTGCGTAGTCAAGAGGCAAGCCACTCACTGCAGAATACCCAGCCTTTAACCTGCTTTTGTAGCCACAGTATTTATGTGGCTGGTCCAGTTGAGTTTCTGGTCAATGGTGACCCCCAGGATGTTAATGTTGGGGGAATCAGCGATGGTAATGCCGTTGAATGTAAAGATGGTTAGGCTCCCTCTTGTTGAAGGTGGTTATTGCCTGGCACTTGTGTGGCACAAATGTTACTTGCCACTTACGTCGTACAGGTCTTGCTGCATGCAGGCATGGACTGTTTCGTTATCTGAGGAATTGCAAATGGAGCTGAACGCTGTGCAATCATAAGCGAGCAGCCCCACTTCAGCTCTTACCATGGAATCATAGAATGATGCAGCACAGATGTAGGCCATTCAGCCCATCATGCCTGTGCCGGCTCTTTGGTCGAGCTATCCAACCAGCCCCACTCCTCTGCTCTTTCCCCATAGCCCTACAATTTTTTTTCCCTCCATGTATTTATCCAATTCCCTTTTGAAAGGTATTGAATCTGCTTCCACCGCCCTTTCAGGCAGCGCATTCCAGATCACAACAACTCGCTGTGCAACAATATGTTTCCTCATGACGCCTGTGGTTCTTTTGCCAGTCACCTTAAATCTGTGTCCTCTGGTCACTGACCCTTCTGCCACTGGAAGCAGTTTCTCCTTATTTACTTTATCAAAACCGTTCACGATTTTGAACACCTTTATCAAATCTTTTCTTAACCTTCTCTGCTCTAAGGAGAACAACTCCAGCTTCTCCAGTCTCTCCACATCACTGAAGTCCCTCATGCCTGATACCTTTCTAGTAAATCTCTTCTGCACCCTCTCTAAGGCCTTAACATCCTTCCTAAACTGTGTGCCCAGTATTGAACATAATACTTCAGCTGAGGCCTAACCAGTGTTTTAAAAAGATTTAACATAACTTCTTTTGAACTCTATTCCTCTATTAATAAAGCCAAGAATCTCGTGTGCTTTTTTTAACAACCTTCTCAACTTGTCCTGCCACCTTCAAAGATTTGTGCACAGACACTCCCAGGTTTTTCTGTTCTTGCACCCCCTTTAACATTGTATCAGTTAGTTTATATTGCCTGTGCTCATTCTTCCTACCAAAATTCATCACTTCACACTTCTCTGCGTTAAATTTCATCTGCCATGTACCTCCTCATTTCACCAGTCTGTCTATGTCCTCCTGAAGTCTGTTACTATCGTCTTCATTGTTTACTACATTTCCGAGTTTCGTGTCATCTACAGTCTTTGAAATGATGCCCTGTATACCTAAGTCCAGGTCATTGATACGTTTCAAAAAGAGCAGTGGTCGCAATACCAACCCCTGGGGAACACCTTGTATAATCCAGAGGTTACTACCTTTAAGGTCCTGCCCTTTAATTTCCTCCCGAGCTCCTGAAGCTTTGCCTGCAGGACCTCAACCCTTGTCCTTCTTATGTCATTGGTTCCCACATGGACCATGACTTCTGGCTGTTCTCCTTTCCCCCTCATAATGTTCCGCACCCTCTCAGTGATATCCTTTATCTGGCACCAGGGAGGCAACACTCCATGCAGGAGTCACGCTGGCAGTTGCAGAAACGCTTATCTATCCCCCTGACTATCGAATTCCCTATGACCACTGTATTTCTACACTTTGCCATGCCCCGCTGTGCAGTCATTTGCCCCACAGTGCGGTGGATGTGCTCTGGACTGCATTCCCCTGAGGTGCCGTCTCCCTCGCCAGTATCCAGCACTGAAAACCGGTTTGAGTGTGCCACACTCCCGAAGAATTCCTGCACTGCCTGCCTCTTCCTGGACGACCACATGTGCGGGAAGTGTCGCCAGCTACAGCAATTCGAGCTCCGGGTTCCGGAGCTTGAGCGGCGGCTGGAGTCACTGCGATGCATCCGCGAGGCTGAGAGTTACGTGGATAGCACGTTTCTAGAGGTGATCACCGCACAGCTTAAGAGTATGCAGGCAGAGAGGGAATGGGTGACCGCCAGACAGAAGAGGAGGACCAGGCTGGTAGTGCAGGAGTCCCTGGAGTGCATCACGCTCTCCAACCAGTATTCTGTTCTGAGTACTGGTGACGGCGATAGTTCCTCTGGGGAGTGCAGCCAGAGTCAAGTCCATGGCACCAAGGGTGGCTCAGCTGCACAGTGGGGGGAGGAAAGCTAGACGAGATGGTAATAGGCTGAGATGAGGTGTAAAGTATACTAGCAGGGCAAGAGATAGCTGCCAGGTGTGAGAGAGAAACAAAAGGAAAGGGGGGGAGGGGGGAAAGGAGTGGAAAAATTACAAGAAAAAATGAAATAGGGGCCGAGGTTATGATCTGAAATTGTTGAACTCGATATTGAGTCCGGAAGGCTGCAGAGTGCCTAATCGGAAGATGAGGTGCTGTTCCTCGAGTTTACGTTGAGCTTCCGTGGAACAATACAAGAGGCCAAGGACGGTGAGGTCCGAGTGGGAATGGAGCGGTGAATTAAAATGACAGGCGACCGGAAGCTCGGGGTCACCCTTACGGACTGAACGGAGGTGTTCCGCAAAGCGGTCACCCAATCTGCATTTGGTCTCCCCAATGTAGAGGAGACCGCATCGTGAGCAGCGAATACAGTATACTAGATTGCGAGAAGTACAAGTAAATCGCTGTTTCACCTGGAAGGGGTGTTTGGGGCCCTGGACAGTGGGAAGGGGGGAGGTATAGGGGCAGGTGTTACATCTCCTCCGCTTGCACGGGAAGGTGCCAGGCGAAGGGGAAGGGCTGTTTGGGGTGATAGAGGAGTGGACTAGGGTGTCTCGGAGGGTTCCGGGAGGGAGGGGCAGGGGTGAGGGCAGAAGTGCGGGAGATAGAACTGACACGGTCGAGGGCAGTGTCAACCACGGTAGAGGGGAATCCTCGGTTGCGGAAAAAGGAAGACATGTCTGAAGCACTGGTGTGGAAGGTGGCATCGTCGGAGCAGATACGGCGGAGACGGAGAAACTGGGAGAATGGAATAGAGTCATTACAGGAAGCGGGGTGGGAGGAAGTGTAGTCCAGGTAGCTGTGGGAGTCAGTGGGCTTGTAGTGAATATTGGTCGATAACCTATCCCCAGAGATGGAGACGGAGAAGTCGAGGAAGGGAAGGGAAGAGTCCGAGATGGACCATGTGAAGGTGAGGGAAGGGTGGAAATTGGAGGCAAAGTGAATGAAATTGTCAAGTTCGGGGCGAGAGCAGGAAACGGCACCGATACAGTCATCAATGTATCGGAAAAAGAGGTGAGGGAGGGGACCCGAGTAGGACTGGAACAAAGATTGTTCCACATAGCCCACGAAAAGGCAGGCATAGCTAGGACCCATGCGGGTACCCATGGCAACACCTTTGATTTGGAGGAAATGAGTGGAGTTAAAGGAGAAGTTGTTCAATGTGAGAACAAGTTCAGCCAGGCGGAGGAGGGTGGTGGTGGATGGGGACTGGTCGGGCCTCTGTTCAAGGAAGAAGCGGAGCGCCCTCAGGCCATCCGGGTGGGGGATGGAGGTGTAGAGGGATTGTACGTCCATGGTGAAAAGGAAGCGGTTGGGGCCAGTAAACTGGAAACTGTTAAAGTGGCGGAGGGCGTCCGAAGAGTCGCGGATGTAGGTGGGAGGAGACTGGACAAGGGGAGAAAAGATAGAGTCAAGATAGGAAGAGATAAGTTCCGTGGGGCAAGAACAGGCTGAAACGATGGGTCTACCAGGGCAGTCCTGTTTGTGGGTTGGGGAACTATGAGGTTGGTGGCAGCGGGGGGCGAAGATCTCCAGAGGAGATGAGGTCAGTGACAGTCTTGGAAACGGTGGTTTGATGTTCGGTAGTGGGGTCATGGTCCAGGTGGAGGTAGGAGGAGGTGTCGGAGAGTTGGCGTTCAGCTTCCGCTAGGTAGAGGTCAGTGCGCCAAAGAACAACAGCACCACCCTTGTCAGCGGGTTTAATGACAATGTCAGGGTTGGATCTAAGAGAATGGAGTGCTGCAAGTTCAGAGGGAGGTAGGTTGGAGTGAGTGAGGGGAGCAGAGAAATGGAGATGGTCGATGTCACGGCGGCAGTTAGCGATGAAGAGATTTAGAGAGGGTAAGAGGCCAGGGGGAGGGGTCCAGGTAGAACGGGAATTCTGCAAGCGGGAGAAAGGGTCAGTTGTGCGGGGGGAAGACTCCTGGCCAAAGAAGTGGGCACGGAGACGAAGGCGGCGGAAAAAGAGCTCAACATCGTGCCGAGCTCGAAATTCATTGAGGTGGGGGTGTAAGGGGATGAAGCTCAGGCCTTTGCTGAGGACTGATCGTTCGGGGTCAGAGAGTGGAAGGTCAGAGGGGATAGTGAAAACGCGGCAGGGGGTAAGATGGGGAGAAGGGGGGTCAGAGGAAAGTGATGGGGAAGAAGGCTCCGGAGGGGCGTTGGTGTCCAAGAGTTGATGAAGCTTGCGATCCTTGACATCGGAAAGGAAGAAGAAAAGTTTTTTGTTGAAGCTTCGGATGAGTCGAAGGATGAAATGGAACTGTGGACCTGGACAGCTTTGAGATAGAGTGCGCCGGAGTTGCTGAAGAGAGAAGTCGAGAGTGTTCATGTGGCGCCGCATGGCGTTGAGCGTGGATCTCAGGATGCGGCGAGAGCAGTAGTTCGAGGAACGATGAATATCTTGGAGATATTTGTAATCCTGGGTGGATTCGAAGCACGAAGGGTGGAAGTTTAGTTGGAATCCACGTGGAATAAGTCGGAACTGGAGACAGTTGCTGAGGAAAATGATGTGGCTGTGAAACCGAGTCTTGGCAGATTCCTGATCAAACACGAGAAGGGAAATTGAAAGTAATGAAGATGAACAAGGTTGAAGAGCCAAACGGAGATCCCGTCGAAGAGAAGAGCAGAACTTCTTCAAGGTAGGCATTCCTAGAAGAGGTGTGGCAGTGAACCAAACACTAGTACGATAGCAAAATACTGCGGATGTTGGAAATCCAAAATAACAACAGAAAATGCTGGAAAAACTCAGCAGGTCAGGCAACATCCGTGGAGAGAAATTTGAGTTGACGTTTCGGGTCGAACCCTTCTTCAAAACTGGAAAGAAAAGAAGATAGATCGGAGGTAGTAATCTCCGGATTACTCCCAGTGCCACGTACTAGTGAGTACAGGAATAGGAGGATAGAACAGATGAATGCGCGGCTGGAGAGATGGTGCAAGAGGGAGGGCTTTAGATTCCTGAGGCATTGGGACCGTTTCTGGGGAAGGTGGGACCTGTACAAGCTGGACGGGTTACACCTCAACAGAGCCGGGAGCAATATTCTTGCAGGGAGGTTTGCTAGTGCTGTTGGGGAGGGTTTAAACTAACTTGGCAGGGGGATGGGCACCAGCATATAGGAGTAGAAAAGAGGAGTAAGGTGCATAAAAGAGTGAGTGTGTTGGATAGTATTAGAGAAGAAAGTACTAGAGGCGGAAGTAGTACCATATTAGATAGGAGCAGACTAAGAAAGACTACTAAAAATTCAAAAATGAGTTTAGAATGCATGTACGTAAATGCACAGTGTAGTGAATAAGGTTGGTGAGCTACAAGCACAATTAGCCGTGTGGCAATATGATGTGGCAATAACGGAAACATGGCTTAAAATTGGTGAGGATTGGGCACTTAATATTCAAGGGTACAAGGTGTTCAGAAAAGATCAGGAAGGAAAAAAGGGAGGTGGGGTGGCAGTGCTGATTAAGGAAGACATTGTAGTGTTGGAAAGGGAGGATGTTCTTGAGGGGACAAGGACAGAATCCATTTGGTTAGAGTTGAGGAGCAAAAAGGGTATGATCACGCTATTGGGGGTATTCTACAGGCCCCCAAATAGTGAGAGGGAGGTAGAGGAGCAAATCTGCAGGGAAATCGCAGAGATATGCAAGAGCTATAGAGTGGTGATATTGGGGGACTTTAATTACCCAAATATCGATTGGGATAATGCTAGGGTAAAGGGAAAGGAGGGGGAGAAATTTCTGAAATCTGTTCAGGAGAATTTCCTTGACTAATATGTTCTTGGCTCAACTAGGAAGGAGGCATTGCTGGATCTGGTGCTGGGGAATGAGGTGGGCCAGGTCGACCAAGTGTCTGTGAGAGAACATTTGGGTACAAGTGATCATCGTATAATAAGATTTAGATTAGCAATGGAGAGGAGCAAGGAACAATCTAGAGTGGAACTTCTAAACTGGAATAGGGCTAACTTCAATGGGATGCGAAAGGATCTAGCCAGGGTAAAATGGAACCAAAGACTGACAGGAAAAACTATAACGGAACAGTAGGTGATATTAAAGGAGAAGATGTTCCAAGTACAGGCTAGGTACATTCCAACAAGAGAGAAGGGTAAGGGAACCAAAGCAAGGGCTCCTTGGATGACGAAGGAGATAGAGAAGATGATGAAACAATAAAAGAGGGTGTATGATGCATGTCAGGTGAATTCTTCAAGGGAGAACCAGACCAAATACAATAAGTTGAGAGGGGAAGTGAAGATGAAAATAAGATTGGCAAAGAGAGAATATGAGAGTAGAATGGCGGTTAACATAAAAGGGAACCCAAAAATCATCTTGATATACCTATCAATTCATCCAATGAAAAGCGACGAGTTAAGAAAGTAACTATAGGTTTTTATTGGCTAAATAACAGAGCCCACCCTCGTGGGTGATCGGATCCAACAAGGAGGAATACCAGCCAGTCGACCACCTTTATACCTGGGCAGGTAGGTGGAGCCATGGGCGGAGTCAGCAGTGTTCAGCCCAGGTATAACAGCGTGACAAGAGGCGACCTCGTATAGTGATACAACAGTGTGAACAGTGATAACGATATAACAGTGATAACTATAGTGTAACGATAGTGAACGACAAAAGTGGTTTACCACATTCACCCCTTGTTTAGATTTGAGTCCGGCGGGGTGAAGTGTACTACCAGTTCTGGTAAGTCAGTCTGTCCGGAGGCCTCGTAAGCCTTTCTGATCGTCGCAGCGGCGGTGTTGCATTCTCCGGTGTTGATGCTGGTGCCTGCGTGGTCGGCGAAGGCTCGTGGGGTTCCGGCGTGCCGTCTACCTGAGCTGGAATTGTGGGGGGGGGTAAAGGTGGTGTCTCCGGAATGCCCGAGGGTGCGAGGTCCCGTAAGGAGACTGTGTCCTCCCGCCCGTCTGGGTAAGCCACATAGGCGTACTGGGGGTTGGCGTGCAGGAGGTTCACCTTCTCGACCAGGGGGTCCGTTTTATGGGCCCTCACGTGCTTTCGCAGCAGGACGGGCCCCGGGGAGGTCAGCCAGGTTGGTAGTGTGGTTCCCGTAGTCGACTTCCTGGGGAAAACAAACATTCGTTCATGGGGGGTGGCGTTAATGGCAGTGCAGAGTAGTGACCGGATGGAATGCAGCGCTGCCGGGAGGACTTCCTGCCAGCGGGAGGCTGGGAGGCCCTTAGACTTTAAGGCTAAGAGGACGGCCTTCCATACCGTCGCGTTCTCTCTTTCCACCTGGCCGTTCCCTCGGGGGTTGTAGCTGGTGGTCCTGCTTGCAGCAATACCTCTCGCTAGTAGGAACTGACGGAGTTCCTCGCTCATGAAGGAGGAGCCCCGGTCACTATGTATATAGTTTGGGAACCCGAACAAGGTGAAGAGGTCGTTCAGGCATTTAATGACCGTGGTACTGGTCATGTCTGGGCAGGGGAAGGCAAAGGGGAAACGGGAGTACTCATCAACGATGTTGAGGAAGTACACATTACGGTCAGAGGACGGGAGGGGCCCCTTAAAGTCGATGCTCAGGCGCTCGAAGGGGCGGGTGGCCTTGATCAGGCTTGCTCTGTCCGGCCTAAAGAAGTGCGGTTTGCACTCGGCACAGGTCTGGCAGTTCCTGGTCATGGTCCTGACCTCCTCGATGGAGTATGGCAGGTTGCGGGCCTTAATGAAGTGGTAAAATCTGGTGACCCCGGGGTGGCAGAGGTCGTTGTGGAGGGTCTGAAGTCTATCACTTTGCGCGCTGGCGCATGTAATTCGTGACAGAGCATCAGGGGGATCGTTCAGCTTACCTGGCCGGTACAAGATATCATAATCATAGGTGGATAGTTCGATTCTCCACCTCAATATCTTGTCATTCTTGATTTTGCCCCTCAGCTTGTTATTAAACATAAAAGCGACCGAACGCTGGTCGGTGAGGAGGGTAAATCGTTTGCCTGCCAGGTAATGCCTCCAGCGTCGTACCGCCTCCACAATCACTTGGGCCTCCTTCTCGACCGACGAGTGTCGGATCTCAGGGCCCTGTAGGGTCCTTGAGAAGAAAGCCACTGGTCTCCCCTCCTGGTTAAGGGTAGCGGCTAGGGCGAAGTCGGATGCATCGCTCTCCACTTGGAAGGGGATGGACTCGTCCACTGCGTGCATTGTGGCCTTGGCGATGTCTCCCTTAATGAGGGAGAAGGCTGCGCACGCTTCCTCCGTAAGGGGGAAGGATGTGGACTTCATGAGGGGTCTGGCTTTGTCTGCATAATTGGGCACCCATTGGGCATAGTAGGCGAAGAGCCCCAGGGTTCTCTTCAGAGCTTTTGGACAGTGGGGGAGGGGTAGCTCCATGAGGGGACGCATTCTTTCGGGGTCGGGGCCGATGACTCCGTTCTCTACTACACAGCCGAGGATGGCAAGGCGCGAGGTGTTAAACACACATTTCTCCTTATTGTAGGTGAGGTTCAGCCGTTTGGCCATACGGAGGAATCTCTCCAGATTAACGTCATGGTCCTGCCGGTCGCGGCCGCAGATGGTGACGTTATCTAGGTAGGGGAACGTGGCGTGCAGCCCGTTCTGGTCAACCATCCGGTCCATCTCCCTTTGGAAGACCGAAACCCCGTTGGTGACGCCGAAGGGAACCCTAAGGAAGTGGTAGAGGCGGCCATTCGCCTCGAAGGCGGTATACTGGCGGTCCTCAGGGCGGATAGGGAGTTGGTGGTAGGCCGACTTAAGGTCGATGGTAGAGAATACTCGGTATTGTGCGATCTGATTGACCATATCAGATATGCGGGGAATGGGGTATGCGTCCAGCTGGGTGTACCTGTTTATGGTCTGGCTGTAGTCGATGACCAGGCGGTTCTTATTGCCCGTCTTAACTACCACGACCTGGGCACACCAGGGGCTGGTGCTCCCTTCGATGATGCCCTCCTTCAGGAGACGCTGCACCTCAGAGCTAATGAAAGCTCTGTCCCCGGCGCTGTACCGCCTGCTCTTGGTCGCGACGGGTTTGCAGTCGGGGGTGAGGTTAGCGAACAGGGAAGGTGGCGGGACCTTGAGGGTGGATAGGCCGCAGGTGTTACGCGGTGGGCGGTTTAAAATCTGTTGGTTGTCGACTGTGAGTGGGGGGAGGGGTCCGCCGTATGCTAGCGTGACGCTTTGGAGGTGGGATTGGAAGTCTAGCCCTAGTAGGACGGCGGCGCATAGCTGGGGGAGGACGAGGAGTTTAAAATTTTTATACTCCGTACCCTTAACCGATAGGGTCACAACACAGTAGCCGCTGAAGTCTGTGGCGTGGGATCTCGATGCCATCGAGATCCGGTTGCGCGTTGGCAGGACAGGGAGGGAGTAGTGGCTCACCGTGTCTGGGTGGATGAAACTCTCCGTGCTTCCGCTGTCGAACAGGCAGATCGTGGCGTGGCCGTTTACTCTGATGTCCATGATTGACTTGGACAGGTGATGCGGGCGGGCTTGGTCCAGTGAGACGGAGGCTAGTGTATAGCTGAGCGAGTTGCTGTAGTCTGCGGGTGAGGCGGTAGTCGGGTCTAGAGGCACGGTGGCGGTCGAGCGTGGTGGGTAAAATGGCGTCTCCCACGAGGTTGGACAAAATGGCGGAGAAGATGGCTGCCCCCGTAACTCACATGAGGCACTGCTGGTGTTGGTTGCCTGTATCGAAGATGGCCGCCCCATGACTCACATGTGGGGATGCTGGCCTCTGTTGCCTTGAAGGAAGATGGCCGCCCCCACAGCTCGCATGAGGCACTGCTGGCCTCTGATGATCCACCTCTGCAGGCCTTAGCGAAGTGGCCTTTCTTCATGCAGTTTGAGCAGGTAGAGTTCCTGGCTGGGCAGCGCGACCTCGGGTGTTTTGCCTGGCCGCAGAAGAAGCAGCCGGCGGCCCGATCGCGGGGGTCCGATGTCGGAGCCGGTACCGGGGGTGGCGGTCTCGATCGGGTCTGGGACGCCGACGCTGAGGTAGGTCCCAGGGGGGTTGCTGCGGGGGGTATCGCGGTCGGGGTCGGTCCCAAGTCCCAGGGTCACGAGTTACAGTACCTTGAGTATGCCTCGAGGTCCCGATGGGCCACTTCTAGAGAGAGAGCGAGGGCTGCAGCTTTGTCCAGGTCTAGGTCCCTTGCTTCCAGTAGTCTTTGCCGTGAGTAGTCGGACCGCAGGCCTTTCACGAAGGCATCGCGGACATTGTCTTCAGTATTTTCTGCCGCCGTTACCGCTTTAAAGTTACAGTCTCTGCCGAGTGCTTGTAGCACCCGTAAAAATTCCTCCACGGGCTCTCCTGGCTGTTGCGGGCGGGATCTTAGGAGGTGTCTGGCATACATGGAATTTACCGGGGTTTGGTACTGTCTTTTCAGCCGGTTGATGGCGTCCTCGTATGTTTTAAGGTCCCGGATGAGTGCGAATACTTTAGGGCTCACTTGGGCGTTCAGAACTCTTAGCATGGATTTCTGAGGCATGCCGGATTCTCCCAGGTAGGCTTCGAAGCAGCTCAGCCAGTGTTCGAAGTCGAGGGCTGAGTTTGCTGCCTGTGGGTTTAGGTCCAGGTACGGTGGTCTGAGGGCTCGCAGCCAGGCCGGCTGCTGTGGCTGTTGTAGCTGGGCGTCTGGCTGGTCGCTTGGCTGGTCGTTTGACTGCTCAAGTGTCGACATTTTAAAATTTAGCCAATAAAATTGATATACCTATCAATTCAGCCAATGAAAAGCGACGAGTTAAGAAAGTAACTATAGGTTTTTATTGGCTAAATAACAGAGCCCACCCTCGTGGGTGATCGGATCCAACAAGGAGGAATACCAGCCAGTCGACCACCTTTATACCTGGGCAGGTAGGTGGAGCCATGGGCGGAGTCAGCAGTGTTCAGCCCAGGTATAACAGCGTGACAAGAGGCGACCTCGTATAGTGATACAACAGTGTGAACAGTGATAACGATATAACAGTGATAACTATAGTGTAACGATAGTGAACGACAAAAGTGGTTTACCACACATCTACCGGCATGTAAACTGTAAGCAGGTAGTAAGAGACGGGGTGGGGCCTATTAGAGACAAAGAAGGTGATATATGCTTAGAGGCACAGAGCAAGGTTAGAATACTCGATGAGTACTTTGTATCGGTGTTTACTAATAAGGTGGATGCTGACAAAATATCGGTAGAAGTGGAAAAGGTCGAAGCAATGGGAGGGGTGACAATTGATAGACAGGATGTACTAGAAAGGCTGGGTTTCCTTAGAGTGGACAAGTCACCTGGTCCAGATGGCTTGCATCCCAGGTTGCTAAGGGAATTGGGGGAGGAAATAGCAGAAGGGCTTGCCATAATTTTCCAATATTCCCTAGATACGGGTGAAGTGCCTGAGGATTAGAAAGTGGCAAATGTGACACCATTGTTCAAGAAAGGGTGCAAGAACAATCCTAGTACCTTTTACAGGCTGGTCAGTTTAACATCGGTGGTGGGTAAAGATTTAGAAAAAATAATAAAGGAAAAGATTAACGGGCATTTGGAGAGGTTTAAGCTAATTTAGGAGAGCCAACGCGGGTTTGTAAAAGGCAGATCATGTTTGACTAATCTAATTGAATTTTTTGATGAAGTAACAGAGAGGATTGATGAAGGGAATGCAATGGATGTTGTCTACATGGATTTTGGGAAGGCGTTTGACAAAGTACCACATAGAAGGCTGGTTAACAAAATTGAGGCTCATGGAACAGGTGGGTCAGTGGCAGCTTGGATAAGGAATTGGCTTAAGGACAGAAAACAGTGAGTTGTGGTAAATAACAACAGAAAATGCTGGAAAAACTCAGCAGGTCAGGCAACATCCATGGAGAGAAATTTGAGTTGACGTTTCGGGTCGAATCCTTCTTCAAAACTGGAAAGAAAAGAAGATAGATCGGAGGCAGGGCTGCGATCGGACAAAAGAATAAAAGAAACAAAAGACGTAAAAGAGACAATAAAAGGTATTAGAAGCTAGACGAGATGGTAATAGGCTGAGATGAGGTGTAAAGTGTACTGGCAGGGCAAGAGATAGCTGCCAGATAGAGGGTGCAGAGATAGCTTTCCAACATCCGCAGTATTTTGCTATCGAGTTGTGGTAAATGGCTGTTTTTCAGACTGGAGGATGTTAGACAGTGGTGTTCCCCAAGGGTCAGTGCTGGGGCCACTGCTTTTTTTATTATATAATGACCTGGATATTGGAATACAGAGTAGAATTTCTAAATTTGCGGATGACACCAAACTTGGGGTGGCAAACTGATGATGACACCAATCGACTGCAACAGGACATAGAAAGGCTAGCAGAATGGGCAGACAAGTGGCAGATGGAATTTAATAGAGAAGTGTGAGGTGATGCATTTTGGCAGAAGGAACAGGGAGAGGCAATATACACTTAATGGCACAGTTTTAAAGAGTGTGCAGTGACAGAGGCACCTGGGAGTTAATGTGCATAGATCCCTGAGGACATATTGAGAGAGTGGTTAACAAAGCATATGAGATCTTGGGCTTCATAAATAGAGGTATTGAGTACAAAAGTAGAGAAGTTATGCTGAACCTTTATAAAGCGCTGGTTAGGCCACAACTGGAGTATTGCGTCCAGTTCTGGTCACCACACTTTAGGAAGGATGTGAAGGCCCTTGAGAGGGTGCAGAGGAGATTTACCCTGATTCAATATTAGTTTCCTTGGGATTTCTGCCATGCTATCCTCTTCCTCTGCTGTAAATACTGACGGAAAGTAATTATTCAACATGTCCACCATTTCCTTATTATCATTGACAATATCACCATTCTCAGTTTTCCAGGGGCTCACATTGCTCCTGACCACCCTCTTTTTCCTAATATAATTGTAAAAAGAAATTTGTGTTGATTTTTGATATCCGTTGCAAGTTTCCTTTCATATTCCTTTTTTGTAGCTGTCATTATCTGTGTTGTCAACTTTTGTTGTTCTTGTTATTTTTCCCAGTTGCCAGGATCTGTGCTATTTTTTGAATTTTTTTCAGCTTTTTCTTTAAGTTTTATGTTGTCCCTTACCTCTTTTGTCATCCATGGCTATTTTTTTGGCAAGATTTTTGGTTCTATATCACGTTAAATTCTTTTTTGAACATCTCCCACTGATTATCTGTCAATTTACCCATTAACAGATTTTCCCAGTTTATTTTGGACGGTCTCTGTCTCATCCAGTTGCAGTCAGCCTTACCTTACTCCTGAATCTTGAGTAGCTGTTTTGCGTTTCTCCCTAATCTGTTTACCCCTATGCCAATTTGCACATGGCTCAGGTAATAATCCAGAGATTATAACCCTCGCGGTCCTGTTTTTTTAATTTAGCTCCTAGCTCCTAATACTCTCTGAATAGAACCTCTTGCCTACTCTTTCTTATGTTGTTGGTCCTAACGTGGACCACAATGACTGGATCCACCCCTCCAGTATCTTTTCAAGCCGGTTTGCGATGTCTCTCACTCTGACACCAGGTAGGCAACATACCATGTGGGACTCTCAATCCTGCTTACAAAGGATGCTGTCTGTCCCCCTAATCATTGAATCCCCTACAACTACCACATTACCTGCCCCCCCTCCTCCCTTTGGACAGCCTCCTGCTCGAAGGTGTTACAACTGCATCAGCTTCCATCTCACGGTACTCACCGCCTATTCAGGCAATCACTTACAGCTCATTTACTTCTCTTTTACTTCTTTTGTTTGTTTTATTCTTTTGTCCGATCGCAGCCCTGCCTCCGATCTATCTTCTTTTCTTTCCAGTTTTGAAGAAGGGTTCGACTCGAAACGTCAACTCAAATTTCTCTCCATGGATGTTGCCTGACCTGCTGAGTTTTTCCAGCATTTTCTGTTGTTATTTCGGATTTCCAACATCCGCAGTATTTTGCTATCTTACTTACAGCTGATTGACTGTTAACTGCTAACTGTAATCATAGAATGGTTACAGCACAGAAGAAGGCCATTCGGCCCGTCCAGCCTGTGCCGGCTCTCTAAGAGCAATTCAGCTAGTCCCACACGCACCCCCCCCCCCCCACCCCACCCTTTCCCAGTAGCCCTGCAAATTTTTTTCCTTCAGGTACTTATCTAATTCCCTTTTGAAAGATAGGATTGAATCTGCCTCCACCACCCTCTCGGGCAGTGCATTCCAGATCCTAACCACTCGCTGCGTAAAACAGTTTCTCCTCCTGTCGCCTTTGGTTCTTCTGACAATCACCTTAAATCTGTGTCCTCTGGTTCTCGACCCTTCCGCCAATGGGAACAGTTTCTCTCTATCTACTCTGTCCAGACCACTCATGATTTTGAACACCTCTATCAAATCTCCTCTCAATCTTCTGTGCTCTAAGGAGAACAACCCCAGTTTCTCCAGTCTATCCACGTAACTGAATATAATAATAATTCAACTTTATTGTCATTGTACAATGAAATGTGATCTTGCAAGCTCCCATGAGTCCAGTACAAATAACATTAACATTAAATGTAAATAGCACCGTCCTGGGAGAAGCAAAGCCGCTGTGTCTGTGCGCGCCACCATTCCATTTTCCACCATTCCTCCTGTCCGACAATCTTCAGCCCAACGCCCGGGCCTGCTCACCAACCGCCCCTCCTCGGGGCTCCTTCCAGTGACCTTCTGCACCTGGTCTTCCCTGATGGTCACCCCTCCAGGTACTAACCAGGCCTGGCTCTGCTTAGCTTCCAAGTCTTGCCAGTGACCCTGTCCCTAGTCCCAGGAACATTCTTGTAAATCTTTTCTGCACCCTCTCTAAGGCCTTCACATATGTTATCTGTTAACTGCCTAGCAGTTTTTAAAGTTTAAGCTAAATTCTAAATGTTAAGACTAAATTTCAGTTTGACCTACTCACCCACTACTTAGCAGAGAGTCCCACTCTCACCAGGATTGCAAATTCACACTCTGTTTACCTTGCACTCACTGGCTCAGCTCTGTGCCTCGGCTCACCTGACACATTGGTGAGGACGAGGTCAAGTAGGTTATTCCCTCGTGTTGGTTCTCTCTCCATCCTGACTTGGAAGTATATCGCTGTTCCTTCATCGTCGCTGGGTCAAAATCCTGGAACTCCCTCCCTCACAGCACTGTGGGAGCACCTTCACCACACGGACTGCAGCGGTTCAGGAAGGCAGCTCAGCACCACCTTCTCGAGGGCAACTAGGGATGGGCAATACATGCCGGCCTTGCCAGCGACACCCACAACCCATGAATGAATAAAAAAATAAAAAATTGTCACAAGCCCAGTCTTGTAGCTATGTCCTTCAGTACTTGGTTAGCTCGGTAAATGGTGATGCTACCAAGCTACTCTTGGTGACGGACATTGAAGTCCCCCAGCCAGAGTGCCCTTGCTATCTTTGGTGCTTCCTCCAAGTGGTGTTCAACATGGAGAAGTTCTGATTCATCAGCTGAGGGAAGGTGGTAGGTGGTAATCAGCAGGTTTCCTTGTCCATGTTTGATATGATGCCATGAGACTTCATGGGATCTGGAGTCAATATTGAGGACGTCCAGACAATGTTCCCTCTAACTTTTATTTTAGGTGCGCAGTCCCTTTTAAATTTTCTGTGTGGTATCTTTTCCAGCGCAATAGCTGGTGAGCGGCCTGCCTGGGATATCCCGATCGCTGCATACAGCTTAGGGGGAACATTGCTCCCAGAGCCGCCACTCCCTGATATCCAAGGATGGTGATGGAGGAGTCTGGGATGTTGGCTGATGGGTATGATTCTTGACTAGTCTGTGGGACAGCTCTCCCCAACTTTAGCACAAGTCCCCACATGTTAGTGAGGAGGACTTCGTAGAGCCGACTGGGCTGCGTGTTCCTTTGATGTGTCCTGATTCAATGTCTAGGTCGTAGTTGAGTGGTCCATCCAGTTATATTCTTCTTTTCCTTTCTAGCAGTTTGATACAACTGAGTGGCTTGCTAGGCAACTTCAGAGGTCAGTTACGAGTCAACCACGTTGGTGTGGAGCTGAAGTCACATATAGGACAGACGAGGTAAGGACCCTAAAGGACATTAGTGAACCAGTTGAGTTTTTATGACAACCTGACAGCTTCGTGGTCACTTTTACTAGTACCAGCTTTTTATTTCCCTGAATTCAAATTCACAAACTGCCATGATGGGATTCGTGTTCCCTGGATATTGGTCCAAGCATCTAGATTACTAGTCCAGTAACATAACCACTACACTATCGTACCCTATACAGCACAGAAAGAAGCTGTTCAGCTCTTTACACCTGTAGAGGATCTCTTTTTATAAAAAAAAAAAAAAAATCAATTTATTCCTTTGCTCCATACCTTTTTAAAATAGAATCAGAACATTACGGCATGGAGGTCTGCGAGTACGTTCTAGGCTTCCACCAGTGCCAGTCTGTAATCAGATTCTTGTATCCCTGTAAGTCTTTCCTTCCTTCCTCCTATAATCTTTGAACTTTTGACAACACCTAACGAATTTCCTGATTTTCCATGTCTCTTTTAAAGTTTGGCGGCGCCCTGCAGTGTGAACCTTGGCCTTTCCCTCTGCAGTGTGAACCTTGGCCTTTCCCTCTGCAGTGTGAACCTTGGCCTTTCCCTCTGCAGTTTGAACCTTGGCCTTTCCCTCTGCAGTGTGAACCTTGGCCTTTCCCTCTGCAGTGTGAACCTTGGCCTTTCCCTCTGCAGTGTGAACCTTGGCCTTTCCCTCTGCAGTTTGAACCTTGGCCTTTCCCTCTGCAGTGTGAACCTTGGCCTTTCTCTCTGCAGTGTGAACCTTGACCCTTCCCTCTGCAGTGTGAACCTTGGCCTTTCCCTCTGCAGTTTGAACCTTGGCCTTTCTCTCTGCAGTGTGAACCTTGACCCTTCCCTCTGCAGTGTGAACCTTGGCCTTTCCCTCTGCAGTGTGAATCTTGGCCTTTCCCTCTGCAGTGTGAACCTTGGCCTTTCTCTCTGTAGTGTGAACCTTGGCCTTTCTCTCTGCAGTGTGAACCTTGGCCTTTCTCTCTGCAGTGTGAACCTTGGCCTTTCCCTCTGCAGTGTGAACCTTGGCCTTTTCCTCTGCAGTGTGAACCTTGGCCTTTCCCTCTGCAGTATGAACCTTGGCCTTTCTCTCTGCAGTGTGAACCTTGACCTTTCCCTCTGCAGTGTGAACCTTGGCCTTTCCCTCTGCAGTGTGAACCTTGGCCTTTCTCTCTGTAGTGTGAACCTTGGCCTTTCTCTCTGCAGTGTGAACCTTGGCCTTTCTCTCTGCAGTGTGAACCTTGGCCTTTCCCTCTGCAGTGTGAACCTTGGCCTTTCCCTCTGCAGTATGAACCTTGGCCTTTCTCTCTGCAGTGTGAACCTTGACCTTTCCCTCTGCAGTTTGAACCTTGGCCTTTCCCTCTGCAGTGTGAACCTTGGCCTTTCTCTCTGCAGTGTGAACCTTGACCCTTCCCTCTGCAGTGTGAACCTTGGCCTTTCCCTCTGCAGTGTGAACCTTGGCCTTTCCCTCTGCAGTGTGAACCTTGGCCTTTCCCTCTGCAGTGTGAACCTTGGCCTTTCTCTCTGTAGTGTGAACCTTGGCCTTTCTCTCTGCAGTGTGAACCTTGGCCTTTCTCTCTGCAGTGTGAACCTTGGCCTTTCCCTCTGCAGTGTGAACCTTGGCCTTTCCCTCTGCAGTGTGAACCTTGGCCTTTCCCTCTGCAGTGTGAACCTTGGCCTTTCCCTCTGCAGTTTGAACCTTGGCCTTTCCCTCTGCAGTGTGAACCTTGGCCTTTCTCTCTGCAGTATGAACCTTGACCCTTCCCTCTGCAGTGTGAACCTTGGCCTTTCCCTCTGCAGTGTGAACCTTGGCCTTTCTGTAGTGTGAACCTTGGCCTTTCCCTCTGCAGTGTGAACCTTGGCCTTTCTCTCTGCAGTGTGAACCTTGACCCTTCCCTCTGCAGTGTGAACCTTGGCCTTTCCCTCTGCAGTGTGAACCTTGGCCTTTCCCTCTGCAGTGTGAACCTTGGCCTTTCCCTCTGCAGTGTGAACCTTGGCCTTTCCCTCTGCAGTGTGAACCTTGGCCTTTCCCTCTGCAGTGTGAACCTTGGCCTTTCTCTCTGCAGTGTGAACCTTGGCCCTTCCCTCTGCAGTATGAACCTTGGCCTTTCCCTCTGCAGTTTGAACCTTGGCCTTTCTGCAGTATGAACCTTGGCCATGTCAACCGGGGCTCAGTGGGCAGCACTCTTGCCTCTTGAGTCAGAAGGTCGTGGGTTCAAATCCCACTCCAGAGACTTGAGCAGAAAAATCTGGGCTGACACTCCAGTGCCGTGTTGAGGGAGTGCTGCACTGTTGGAGGTGCAGTCTTTCAGGTGAGATGTTAAACTGAGGCCCGTCTGACCTCTCAGGTGGACGTAAAAAATCCCACGGCACTATTTTGGAGACGAACAGGGGAGTTATGTCATGAACAATATTTATTCCTCAATCAACATCACTAAAACAGATTATCTGGTCATTATCGCATTGCTGTTTGTGGGTGCTTGCTGTGCGCAAATTGGCTGCCGCGCTTCCTACATTACAACATGACTGCATTTCAAAAGTACTTCATTGGCTGTAAAGCGCTTTGGGACATCCTGAGGTTGTGAAAGGCACGATATCAATGCAATCTTTCAAGTCTGTCTTCTTGTCCAACATCCAGCCTTGGATGAGCCACAGTTTCTTCCAGCTAAGCATTGCGAAGACCAAAGGCATTGTCTTCAGTCTCTGCCAGAAACTCCATACCCTCGGCACTGAATCCATCCTGCTCCCCGGCCACGGTCTCGGGTTGAATCAGATTGTTCAAACTGCGGTGTCCAATTCAGCTTCTGACTCCACAACCTCTCTATCACAAAGACTACCTACTTCCACCTCTATAACATTACCTGCCTCCACCCGTACCTCAACCCATCTGATGTTGAAACCCACATCCATGTCTTTTTCTTATTCTGCACCCTCTGCCCAAATCTTACCACACCAAGTCCTACTCAGCCATCACTCCTGTCCACGCTGACCTACGTAGCCCCCAGTCCCCCTACGTCTCATATGTAAAATGTTTCAATCCCCCTCGTGGCTTCATCCCATCCTATCTCTGTTTACCCCCTTCAGCCTCTTCCTACAACCTCCACTAAGCTTTCCATTCCTTTGAATTCAGACTCTTGTGCCTCCTCCCCTCCTTTCACCACACCATTGGTGGTCATGCATCAGCTGCCGAGGCCCCACACTGGAATTCCATGCCGAAATTCCTCCACCCCTCTCTCATCCTTCTAAGACTGTTCTTATAACCCACCTCATTGACCAAACCCTTCCTAATATCTTCTTTGGCTCAGTGGCCATTTTTGTCTGATTGCACCGTTGAAACATCAAGGGATGTTTTTCTGCATTAAAGGTATTATTCAAGTGTAAATTCTTGTTGGAGTCTGTCTTATTTCTTTTGCTGCAGGTTCAGCGAGCACAGAGCAGGCCAAATAGTTTGCAGATCCAAGGGATTCCCTTTCATCAGAGAAACCTTCCACTGCCTGGGAAGATTCAGTAAGTACTGTTCCTAGCCATGGGCCTTGTTGTCGGTTCATTAGTAAATGTCTTGATGTCCCGTGGTGTTGCTCACTTTCTCTATGTCACTCTTTTTTCTTATTGAGGTATCTCTATCCCTCTGTCCATCACATTGAGACTACGGGCAGTGTCTGGCGTTGTGGGGATTGATCCCACAACCCTCTGAGTCAGAGGTGAAAGTTACTACTTAGCTATGGCTGACACCAGTGACTTCTGAGTTCCCTCATCCCAGACCTGTTCTAACAATGGGCTGTTATGCTAGCTATATACTTAGCTCCAATTATTACATTAATGGCTTGATCTTGCTCAAGGATTCCCCTGTAGCTATTCCTGCGTTCCTCTGCTATATCAAACTTAGATATGATTGTCTTGGACAAAGAACATCTGTTTTCACATCCCCTCGCTACACAATAATGGCATAACTGAGTCCGGTCATTGCAGCTCACAGACAGAACCGAATTAAGAATGTTGGTCATAAGAACAGAAAAAGCTAGATATGCTCATCAGGTCAGGCAGGATCTGTGGCGCGAGAAGCAGAGTTAACTTTTCAGATTGATGACCGTTCGTCAGAACTGGCAAAAGTTAGAGAGGTAACCGGTTTTAAGCATGTACAGAGGTAGGGTAAAAGTTAGAGAGGTAACCGGTTTTAAGCATGTACAGAGGTAGGGTAAAGGTTAGCGAGGTAACCGGTTTTAAGCACGTACAGAGGTAGGGTAAAGGTTAGAGAGGTAACCGGTTTTAAGCATGTACAGAGGTAGGGTAAAGGTTAGAGAGGTAACCGGTTTTAAGCACGTACAGAGGTAGTGTAAAGGTTAGAGAGGTAACCGGTTTTAAGCACGTACAGAGGTAGGGTAAAGGTTAGAGAGGTAACCGGTTTTAAGCACGTACAGAGGTAGGGTAAAGGTTAGAGAGGTAACCGGTTTTAAGCATGTACAGAGGTAGGGTAAAGGTTAGAGAGGTAACCGGTTTTAAGCATGTACAGAGGTAGGGTAAAGGTTAGAGAGGTAACCGGTTTTAAGCATGTACAGAGGTAGGGTAAAGGTTAGAGAGGTAACCGGTTTTAAGCACGTACAGAGGTAGTGTAAAGGTTAGAGAGGTAACCGGTTTTAAGCACGTACAGAGGTAGGGTAAAGGTTAGAGAGGTAACCGGTTTTAAGCACGTACCGAGGTAGGGTAAAGGTTAGAGAGGTAACCGGTTTTAAGCATGTACAGAGGTAGGGTAAAGGTTAGAGAGGTAACCGGTTTTAAGCATGTACAGAGGTAGGGTAAAGGTTAGAGAGGTAACCGGTTTTAAGCACGTACAGAGGTAGTGTAAAGGTTAGAGAGGTAACCGGTTTTAAGCACGTACAGAGGTAGGGTAAAGGTTAGAGAGGTAACCGGTTTTAAGCACGTACCGAGGTAGGGTAAAGGTTAGAGAGGTAACCGGTTTTAAGCATGTACAGAGGTAGGGTAAAGGTTAGAGAGGTAACCGGTTTTAAGCATGTACAGAGGTAGGGTAAAGGTTAGAGAGGTAACCGGTTTTAAGCACGTACAGAGGTAGGGTAAAGGTTAGAGAGGTAACCGGTTTTAAGCATGTACAGAGGTAGGGTAAAGGTTAGAGAGGTAACCGGTTTTAAGCATGTACAGAGGTAGGGTAAAGGTTAGAGAGGTAACCGGTTTTAAGCACGTACCGAGGTAGGGTAAAGGTTAGAGAGGTAACCGGTTTTAAGCATGTACAGAGGTAGGGTAAAGGTTAGAGAGGTAACCGGTTTTAAGCACGTACAGAGGTAGGGTAAAGGTTAGAGAGGTAACCGGTTTTAAGCACGTACAGAGGTAGGGTAAAGGTTAGAGAGGTAACCGGTTTTAAGCAAGTACAGAGGTAGGGTAAAGGTTAGAGAGGTAACCGGTTTTAAGCACGTACAGAGGTAGGGTAAAGGTTAGAGGGGTAACCGGTTTTAAGCACGTACAGAGGTAGGGTAAAGGTTAGAGAGGTAACCGGTTTTAAGCAAGTACAGAGGTAGGGTAAAGGTTAGAGAGGTAACCGGTTTTAAGCATGTACAGAGGTAGGGTAAAGGTTAGAGAGGTAACCGGTTTTAAGCAAGTACAGAGGTAGGGTAAAGGTTAGAGAGGTAACCGGTTTTAAGCATGTACAGAGGTAGGGTAAAGGTTAGAGAGGTAACCGGTTTTAAGCACGTACAGAGGTAGGGTAAAGGTTAGAGAGGTAACCGGTTTTAAGCATGTACAGAGGTAAGGTAAAGGTTAGAGAGGTAACCGGTTTTAAGCATGTACAGAGGTAGGGTAAAGGTTAGAGAGGTAACCGGTTTTAAGCACGTACAGAGGTAGGGTAAAGGTTAGAGAGGTAACCGGTTTTAAGCACGTACAGAGGTAGGGTAAAGGTTAGAGAGGTAACCGGTTTTAAGCATGTACAGAGGTAAGGTAAAGGTTAGAGAGGTAACCGGTTTTAAGCATGTACAGAGGTAGGGTAAAGGTTAGAGAGGTAACTGGTTTTAAGCATGTACAGAGGTAGGGTAAAGGTTAGAGAGGTAACCGGTTTTAAGCATGTACAGAGGTAGGGTAAAGGTTAGAGAGGTAACCGGTTTTAAGCATGTACAGAGGTAGGGTAAAGGTTAGAGAGGTAACCGGTTTTAAGCACGTACAGAGGTAGGGTAAAGGTTAGAGAGGTAACCGGTTTTAAGCACGTACAGAGGTAGGGTAAAGGTTAGAGAGGTAACCGGTTTTAAGCATGTACAGAGGTAAGGTAAAGGTTAGAGAGGTAACCGGTTTTAAGCATGTACAGAGGTAGGGTAAAGGGGGATGGGGAGGAAAGAACAAAAGCAAAGGTCTGTGATTGGGTGGAAGGTAGGAGAGATTAAATGACAAAAGGGACGATGGTGCAAAAGGAGGTGGTAATGGGACAAGTAAAGAAACAAAAGATGGGCCTAGAGGAGCTGTAAATAGCAACAGCAGAGCCATTACCAGCACCTGCTGTCCAGAAAAACTGGAGCAGTGGTAATGATCTGAAATTGTTGAACTCCTTGTTGAGTCAGGAAGGCTGCGAAGTGCCTAATTGAAAGATGAGGTGCTGTTTGTGGAGCTTCCCTTGAGCTTCATTGAAATAGTGCAGGAAGCCGAGGTCAGAGTGGGAGTGGAGCGGAGAATAAGAACATAAGAAGCAGGAGCAGGAGTAGGCCCTGCGGCCCCTCGAGCCTGCTCCGCCATTCAATAAATCATGGTTGATCATCAACCTCAACTCCACTTTCCCACCCAATCTCCATATTCCTTGATTCCCCTAGAGTCCAAAAATCTATCGATCTCAGCCTTGAATATACTCAAAGAATCAGCATCCACAGCCCTCTGGGGCAGAGAATTCCAAAGAATTAAAATGACAAGCAACCAGAAGCTCAGGGTCACACTTGCGGACTGAACAGAGATGTTCCGCAAAACGATCACCCAATCTGCGTTTGGTCTCCCTAATTCAGAGGAGACCACATCGTGAGCAGCGAATACAATATACTAAATTGCAGGAAGTACAAGTAAGTCACTGCATCACCTGGAAAGAGTGTTTACGACCCTGGGCTGTGGGAGGTGAAAGGGCAGGTGTTGCATCTTCTGCCCTTACATGGGAAGGATAAGGGGTCGGCCATTTAGGACAGAGATGAGGAGGAATTTCTTCACCCAGAGAGTGGTGAACCTGTGGAATTCTCTACCACAGAAGGCGGTTGAGGCCAAGTCTTTAAATATATTCAAGAAGGAGTTGGATATATTTCTTAGAGCTAAAGGTATCAAGGGATATGGGGAGAAGGCAGGGACAGGGTACTGAGTTTGGATGATCAGCCATGATCTCATCGAATGGTGGAGCAGGCTCGAAGGGCCGAATGGCCTACTCCTGCTCCTACCTTCTATGTTTCTACGTTACCTTGGGAAGGGGCACAGGTGTTGGGGCTGATTGAAGAGTGCAACAGGGTGTCAGGAGGGAACTGTTCTTTTGAAATGCTGAAAGGGAGGGGAGGGATCCATTGAATGTGGAGGCTGGTGTGGTGGAAGGTGAGGAGAAGGGGAAATCTATTGTGATTCTGGTGAGTGCAGGAAATGGGTCGGACATGGTCGAGGGCCCTGTCAACAACGGTGGATGGGAATCCTTGGATGTGGAAAAAGGATGGCCTATCGTAAGCATTGGTGTGGAAGGTGGCATCATCAGAACAGATGCAACACAGACTGAGAAACTGGGAGAATGCAATAGAGTCCTTACAGGAAGCAGGGTGGGAGGAAGTGTAATCAAGGTAGCTATGGGAGTGGTTGGGCTTATAAGAATGTTGGTGCTTGCAGTAACAGTAAAGAGCACCTTGGGTCACCTGTTCAGCAGCCTCTGTTAGTTAGAGATACTCTGATACATAAGGGAGGGGGGGAGGAATTTCCGGATAGTTTACTCCAGAGTATACCTCAGAGGAAAGCACAGATGCAGGAAGGGGAGAGTGTGACTGTCAGCCAGCAGGGTGGGGAGATCCTAGGGGAGATAGAGAAGGAGGTCCCGCAGACACTGGTCCTGTCCAACAGGTACAATGTACTTGCTACCTGGGAGGATAAGGATGAAGGCTGCAGGAAGGATGGCCAGAATGTTAACCATGGCACCGTGGAACAGGAGGCAGTCCAAGCGGAGAAGGAGCAGAATAGATAGGCTGTAGTCATCGGGGATTCGATAATTCAGGATAGATAGCATCTTCTGCTGTCACGAGAGCCCAAGGGGGTGTGTTGCCTACCTGCTGCAAAGGTAAAGGATATATCGGAGCAACTGGAGAGGAACGTGGAAAGGGAGGGTGAAGATCCAGTTGTCGTGGTCCATGTCGGAACCAGTGACATAGGGAAGAAAAGGGAGGAGGGCCTGCTAAGTGAATATTAGAAGTTAGGAGCTAAATTTAAAAACAGGACCTCACGGGTGGTAATCTCGGGATTACTACCTGAGCCACGTGCTGATTGGCATCGGGATAGGCAGAACAGGAAGGTGAATGCTGTCCAGCTTTGAAAGCAAAAGCTATGTTTACTATATAGCAGCCAATCTGCCGCATGTAGAGTCAACACGTAGAGTAAGAGCCAAACACAGACAGGGCTGAGGAGAAACTTGACTGGTGGTGACGGACACGAGTGGCAGTGTCTCAAAGCAGGTCTTGATATTTTGTAACATATTAATATTTGCAGCAGCTGCATTTATTTTATTTGTTTTACTATCGAGAACTCAAAAAACAGCCAGTTTCTGGATGGACTGTACCATACAAGTTTGGAGGGAGATTCTGGATAAAAACCCTCAGTTTAAACATGTATGTTTAAGCAAAACGTTTTTGCAGCACAATTTACTGTTGCTTCAAGGTTGGCACAAAATTGATATTGAGTTGCAAAGCTGGGACAGTAATGCAGCGCATAGATCTCCAGACATGTGTTCCTGTCTATTGAGACATCTGGGTTTGTGTTATTCGCAGTGAGGGAAAGAGAGTGGCAGAGTTGGGGAGTTTGGTGTGTGTGTGTGGAGAGGGTGTGTGTCTGTCGGTATCTGTATGTGTGTGTGTGTGTCTAAGTGTGTGAGTGTATGTGAGTGTGTGCGTGTCTGTATGTGAGTGTGTGCGTGTCTGTATGTGAGTGTGTGCGTGTCTGTATGTGAGTGTGTGCGTGTCTGTATGTGAGTGTGTGCATGTCTATGTGAGTGTGTGCGTGTCTGTGAGGTTGTGCGTGTCTGTGAGGTTGTGCGTGTCTGTGAGGTTGTGCGTGTCTGAGGTTGTGCGTGTCTGAGGGTGTGCGCGCGCGTGCCTGTGAGCGCGCGTGCGCGTGTGTCTGTCTGCGAGTGCGCGCCTGTGTGTGTGTGTGTCTGGAAGTGTGTGTCTGTAGGGGTGTGTCTGTGAGTGTGTGTCTGTGTGTGTCTGGAAGTGTTTGAGAGTGTCTGTATGCGAGTGTGTGTCTGTCTGTATGCGAGTGTGTGTCTGTCTGTATGCGAGTGTGTGTCTGTCTGTATGCGAGTGTGTGTCTGTCTGTATGCGAGTGTGTGTCTGTCTGTATGCGAGTGTGTGTCTGTCTGTATGCGAGTGTGTGTCTGTCTGTATGCGAGTGTGTGTCTGTCTGTATGCGAGTGTGTGTCTGTCTGTATGCGAGTGTGTGTGTGTCTGTATGCGAGTGTGTGTGTGTCTGTATGCGAGTGTGTGTCTGTATGCGAGTGTGTGTCTGTATGCGAGTGTGTGTGTGTCTGTATGCGAGTGTGTGTGTGTCTGTATGCGAGTGTGTGTGTGTCTGTATGCGAGTGTGTGTGTGTCTGTATGCGAGTGTGTGTGTGTCTGTATGCGAGTGTGTGTGTGTCTGTATGCGAGTGTGTGTGTGTCTGTATGCGAGTGTGTGTGTGTCTGTATGCGAGTGTGTGTGTGTCTGTATGCGAGTGTGTGTGTGTCTGTATGCGAGTGTGTGTGTGTCTGTATGCGAGTGTGTGTGTGTCTGTATGCGAGTGTGTGTGTGTCTGTATGCGAGTGTGTGTGTGTCTGTATGCGAGTGTGTGTGTGTCTGTATGCGAGTGTGTGTGTGTCTGTATGCGAGTGTGTGTGTGTCTGTATGCGAGTGTGTGTGTGTCTGTATGCGAGTGTGTGTGTGTCTGTATGCGAGTGTGTGTGTGTCTGTATGCGAGTGTGTGTGTGTCTGTATGCGAGTGTGTGTGTGTCTGTATGCGAGTGTGTGTGTGTCTGTATGCGAGTGTGTGTGTGTCTGTATGCGAGTGTGTGTGTGTCTGTATGCGAGTGTGTGCGTGTCTGTGGTTGTGCGTGTCTGAGGGTGTGCGCGCGCGTGCCTGTGAGCGCGCGTGCGCGTGTGTCTGTCTGCGAGTGCGCGCCTGTGTGTGTGTGTGTCTGGAAGTGTGTGTCTGGAAGTGTGTGTCTGTAGGGGTGTGTCTGTGAGTGTGTGTCTGTGTGTGTCTGGAAGTGTTTGAGAGTGTCTGTATGCGAGTGTGTGTCTGTCTGTATGCGAGTGTGTGTCTGTCTGTATGCGAGTGTGTGTCTGTCTGTATGCGAGTGTGTGTCTGTCTGTATGCGAGTGTGTGTCTGTCTGTATGCGAGTGTGTGTCTGTCTGTATGCGAGTGTGTGTCTGTCTGTATGCGAGTGTGTGTCTGTCTGTATGCGAGTGTGTGTCTGTCTGTATGCGAGTGTGTGTCTGTCTGTATGCGAGTGTGTGTCTGTCTGTATGCGAGTGTGTGTCTGTCTGTATGCGAGTGTGTGTCTGTCTGTATGCGAGTGTGTGTCTGTCTGTATGCGAGTGTGTGTCTGTCTGTATGCGAGTGTGTGTCTGTCTGTATGCGAGTGTGTGTGTGTCTGTATGCGAGTGTGTGTCTGTATGCGAGTGTGTGTGTGTCTGTATGCGAGTGTGTGTGTGTCTGTATGCGAGTGTGTGTGTGTCTGTATGCGAGTGTGTGTGTATGCGAGTGTGTGTGTGTCTGTATGCGAGTGTGTGTCTGTATGCGAGTGTGTGTCTGTATGCGAGTGTGTGTCTGTATGCGAGTGTGTGTCTGTATGCGAGTGTGTGTCTGTATGCGAGTGTGTGTCTGTATGCGAGTGTGTGTCTGTATGCGAGTGTGTGTCTGTATGCGAGTGTGTGTCTGTATGCGAGTGTGTGTCTGTATGCGAGTGTGTGTCTGTATGCGAGTGTGTGTCTGTATGCGAGTGTGTGTCTGTATGCGAGTGTGTGTCTGTATGCGAGTGTGTGTCTGTATGCGAGTGTGTGTCTGTATGCGAGTGTGTGTCTGTATGCGAGTGTGTGTCTGTATGCGAGTGTGTGTCTGTATGCGAGTGTGTGTCTGTATGCGAGTGTGTGTCTGTATGCGAGTGTGTGTCTGTATGCGAGTGTGTGTCTGTATGCGAGTGTGTGTCTGTATGCGAGTGTGTGTCTGTATGCGAGTGTGTGTCTGTATGCGAGTGTGTGTCTGTATGCGAGTGTGTGTCTGTATGCGAGTGTGTGTCTGTATGCGAGTGTGTGTCTGTATGCGAGTGTGTGTCTGTATGCGAGTGTGTGTCTGTATGCGAGTGTGTGTCTGTATGCGAGTGTGTGTCTGTATGCGAGTGTGTGTCTGTATGCGAGTGTGTGTCTGTATGCGAGTGTGTGTCTGTATGCGAGTGTGTGTCTGTATGCGAGTGTGTGTCTGTATGCGAGTGTGTGTCTGTATGCGAGTGTGTGTCTGTATGCGAGTGTGTGTCTGTATGCGAGTGTGTGTCTGTATGCGAGTGTGTGTCTGTATGCGAGTGTGTGTCTGTATGCGAGTGTGTGTCTGTATGCGAGTGTGTGTCTGTATGCGAGTGTGTCTGTCTGTATGCGAGTGTGTCTGTCTGTATGCGAGTGTGTCTGTCTGTATGCGAGTGTGTCTGTCTGTATGCGAGTGTGTCTGTCTGTATGCGAGTGTGTCTGTCTGTATGCGAGTGTGTGTCTGTATGCGAGTGTGTGTCTGTATGCGAGTGTGTGTCTGTATGCGAGTGTGTGTCTGTATGCGAGTGTGTGTCTGTATGCGAGTGTGTGTGTCTGTATGCGAGTGTGTGTGTGTCTGTATGCGAGTGTGTGTGTGTCTGTATGCGAGTGTGTGTGTGTCTGTATGCGAGTGTGTGTGTGTCTGTATGCGAGTGTGTGTGTGTCTGTATGCGAGTGTGTGTGTGTCTGTATGCGAGTGTGTGTGTGTCTGTATGCGAGTGTGTGTGTGTCTGTATGCGAGTGTGTGTGTGTCTGTATGCGAGTGTGTGTGTGTCTGTATGCGAGTGTGTGTGTGTCTGTATGCGAGTGTGTGTGTGTCTGTATGCGAGTGTGTGTGTGTCTGTATGCGAGTGTGTGTGTGTCTGTATGCGAGTGTGTGTGTGTCTGTATGCGAGTGTGTGTGTGTCTGTATGCGAGTGTGTGTGTGTCTGTATGCGAGTGTGTGTGTGTCTGTATGCGAGTGTGTGTGTGTCTGTATGCGAGTGTGTGTGTGTCTGTATGCGAGTGTGTGTGTGTCTGTATGCGAGTGTGTGTGTGTCTGTATGCGAGTGTGTGTGTGTCTGTATGCGAGTGTGTGTGTGTCTGTATGCGAGTGTGTGTGTGTCTGTATGCGAGTGTGTGTGTGTCTGTATGCGAGTGTGTGTGTGTCTGTATGCGAGTGTGTGTGTGTCTGTATGCGAGTGTGTGTGTGTCTGTATGCGAGTGTGTGTGTGTCTGTATGCGAGTGTGTGTGTGTCTGTATGCGAGTGTGTGTGTGTCTGTATGCGAGTGTGTGTGTGTCTGTATGCGAGTGTGTGTGTGTCTGTATGCGAGTGTGTGTGTGTCTGTATGCGAGTGTGTGTGTGTCTGTATGCGAGTGTGTGTGTGTCTGTATGCGAGTGTGTGTGTGTCTGTATGCGAGTGTGTGTGTGTCTGTATGCGAGTGTGTGTGTCTGTATGCGAGTGTGTGTGTGTCTGTATGCGAGTGTGTGTGTGTCTGTATGCGAGTGTGTGTGTGTGTGTATGCGAGTGTGTGTGTGTGTGTATGCGAGTGTGTGTGTGTGTATGCGAGTGTGTGTGTGTGTATGCGAGTGTGTGTGTGTGTGTATGCGAGTGTGTGTGTATGCGAGTGTGTGTGTGTGTGTATGCGAGTGTGTGTGTGTGTGTATGCGAGTGTGTGTGTGTGTGTATGCGAGTGTGTGTGTGTGTGTATGCGAGTGTGTGTGTGTGTGTATGCGAGTGTGTGTGTGTGTGTATGCGAGTGTGTGTGTGTGTGTATGCGAGTGTGTGTGTGTGTGTATGCGAGTGTGTGTGTGTGTGTATGCGAGTGTGTGTGTGTGTGTATGCGAGTGTGTGTGTGTCTGTATGCGAGTGTGTGTGTGTCTGTATGCGAGTGTGTGTGTGTCTGTATGCGAGTGTGTGTGTGTCTGTATGCGAGTGTGTGTGTGTCTGTATGCGAGTGTGTGTCTGTATGCGAGTGTGTGTCTGTATGCGAGTGTGTGTCTGTATGCGAGTGTGTGTCTGTCTGTATGCGAGTGTGTGTCTGTCTGTATGCGAGTGTGTGTCTGTCTGTATGCGAGTGTGTGTGTCTGTATGCGAGTGTGTGTGTCTGGAAGTGTGCGAGTGTGTGTCTGGAAGTGTGCGAGTGTGTGTCTGGAAGTGTGCGAGTGTGTGTCTGTCTGTATGCGAGTGTGTGTGTCTGGAAGTGTGCGTGTGTGTGTGTCTGGAAGTGTGCGTGAGTGTGTGTCTGGAAGTGTGCGTGAGTGTGTGTCTGGAAGTGTGTGTGTGTGTGTGAGTGTGTCTGTGAGTGTCTAGGGGTTTGTGTGTGTCTATGTGTGCGAGTGTGTGTGTGAGTCTGAGTGTTTTTGAGTCTCTATGTGAGTGTGTTTTTGAGTCTCTGTATGTGAGTATGTTTTTGTGTGTTGTGTCTGTGTGTTGTGTCTGTGTTGTGTCTGTGTGTGTGTGTCTGTATGTGTGTGTGTCTGGAAGTGTGTGTGTGTTTGTATGTGTTTGTGTGTGTGTGAGTGTGTGTGTCTGAGTGTATGTGTGAGTGTGTGTGTCTGTAGGGGTTTGTGTGTGTGTGTCTGTATGTGTGCGAGTGTGTGTGTGAGTCTCTGAGTGTGTTTTTGAGTGTATGTGAGTGTGTCTGTGTGTGTGTCTGTATGTGTGTCTGGAAGTGTGTGTCTGTGTTTGTATGTGTTTGTGTGTGTGTTTGAGTGTCTGTGTGAGTGTGTGTGTCTGTCTGTGAGTGTGTGTGTGTCTGTCTGTGAGTGTCTGTGTGTCTGTCTGTGAGTGTCTGTCTGTCTGAGTGTGTGTGTCTGTCTGTGAGTGTGTGTGTCTGTGAGTGTGTGTGTCTGTGAGTGTGTCTGTCTGTGAGTGTGTGTGTCTGTCTGTGAGTGTGTGTGTCTGTCTGTGAGTGTGTGTGTCTGTCTGTGAGTGTGTGTCTGTCTGTGTGTGTGTGTGTGTCTGTCTGTGAGTGTGTGTGTGTGTGTGTCTGTGTCTGTGTCTGTGTGTGTGTCTGTCTGTGAGTGTGTGTGTGTCTGTCTGTGAGTGTGTGTGTCTGTCTGTGAGTGTGTGTGTCTGTCTGTGAGTGTGTGTGTCTGTCTGTGAGTGTGTGTGTCTGTCTGTGAGTGTGTGTGTCTGTCTGTGAGTGTGTGTGTCTGTCTGTGAGTGTGTGTGTCTGTCTGTGAGTGTGTGTGTCTGTCTGTGAGTGTGTGTGTCTGTCTGTGAGTGTGTGTGTCTGTCTGTGAGTGTGTGTGTCTGTCTGTGAGTGTGTGTGTCTGTCTGTGAGTGTGTGTGTCTGTCTGTGAGTGTGTGTGTCTGTCTGTGAGTGTGTGTGTCTGTCTGTGAGTGTGTGTGTCTGTCTGTGAGTGTGTGTGTCTGTCTGTGAGTGTGTGTGTCTGTCTGTGAGTGTGTGTGTCTGTCTGTGAGTGTGTGTGTCTGTCTGTGAGTGTGTCTGTCTGTCTGTGAGTGTGTGTGTCTGTCTGTCTGTGAGTGTGTGTGTCTGTCTGAGTGTGTGTGTCTGTCTGTGAGTGTGTGTGTGTGTCTGTCTGTGAGTGTGTGTGTCTGTCTGTGAGTGTGTGTGTGTCTGTCTGAGTGTGTGTGTGTGTCTGTGAGTGTGTGTGTCTGTCTGTGAGTGTGTGTGTGTGTCTGTAGGGGTTTGTGTGTGTCTGTGTGTGTGTGTGAGTCTGAGTGTTTTTGAGTCTCCATGTGAGTGTGTTTTTGAGTCTCTGTATGTGAGTATGTTTTTGAGTGTGTGTCTGTGTGTGTATGTGTGTCTGGAAGTGTGTGTTTGTGTGTGTTTGTATGTGTTTGAGTGTGTGTCTGTGTGTGTGTCTGTGTCTGTCTGTGCGTGTGTTTGTATGTGTTTGTGTGTGTGTTTGTATGTGTTTGAGTGTGTGTCTGTGTCTGAGTGTGTGTGTCTGTGTCTGAGTGTGTGTGTCTGTGAGTGTGTGTGTCTGTCTGTGAGTGTGTGTGTCTGTCTGTGAGTGTGTGTGTCTGTCTGTGAGTGTGTGTGTCTGTCTGTGAGTGTGTGTGTCTGTCTGTGAGTGTGTGTGTCTGTCTGTGAGTGTGTGTGTCTGTCTGTGAGTGTGTGTGTCTGTCTGTGAGTGTGTGTGTCTGTCTGTGAGTGTGTGTGTCTGTCTGTGAGTGTGTGTGTCTGTCTGTGAGTGTGTGTGTCTGTCTGAGTGTGTGTCTGTCTGTCTGTCTGTGAGTGTGTGTGTCTGTCTGTGTCTGTCTGTCTGTCTGTCTGTGAGTGTGTGTGTCTGTCTGTGAGTGTGTCTGTCTGTGAGTGTGTCTGTCTGTGAGTGTGTCTGTCTGTGAGTGTGTCTGTCTGTGAGTGTGTCTGTCTGTGAGTGTGTCTGTCTGTGAGTGTGTCTGTCTGTGAGTGTGTCTGTCTGTGAGTGTGTCTGTCTGTGAGTGTGTCTGTCTGAGTGTGTCTGTCTGTGAGTGTGTGTGTCTGTGAGTGTGTGTGTCTGTGAGTGTGTGTGTCTGTGAGTGTGTGTGTCTGTGAGTGTGTGTCTGAGTGTGTGTGTCTGTGAGTGTGTGTGTCTGTGAGTGTGTGTGTCTGTGAGTGTGTGTGTCTGTGAGTGTGTGTGTGTGTCTGTCTGCGAGTGCGTGTCTGTCTGCGAGTGTGCGTGTCTGTCTGCGAGTGTGCGTGTCTGTCTGCGAGTGTGCGTGTCTGTCTGCGAGTGTGCGTGTCTGTCTGCGAGTGTGCGTGTCTGTCTGCGAGTGTGCGTGTCTGTCTGCGCGTGTCTGTCTGCGAGTGTGCGCGTGTCTGTCTGCGAGTGTGCGCGTGTCTGTCTGCGCGTGTCTGCGAGTGTGCGCGTGTCTGCGAGTGTGCGCGTGTCTGTCTGCGAGTGTGCGCGTGTCTGTCTGCGAGTGTGTCTGTCTCTGCGTCTGGAAGTGTGTGTGTGTGCGTCTGGAAGTGTGTGTGTGTGCGTCTGGAAGTGTGTGTGTGTGCGTCTGGAAGTGTGTGTGTGTGCGTCTGGAAGTGTGTGTGTGTGCGTCTGGAAGTGTGTGTGTGTGCGTCTGGAAGTGTGTGTGTGCGTCTGGAAGTGTGTGTGTGCGTCTGGAAGTGTGTGCGTGCGCGTCTGGAAGTGTGTGCGTGCGCGTCTGGAAGTGTGTGCGTGCGCGTCTGGAAGTGTGTGCGTGCGTGTCTGGAAGAGTGCGTGCGTGTCTGGAAGAGTGCGTGTGTCTGTGTCTGGAAGTGTGTGTCTGGAAGTGTGTGTGTCTGGAAGTGTGTGTCTGTGTCTGGAAGTGTGTGTCTGGAAGTGTGTCTGTCTGTGTCTGTCTCTGTGAGTGTGTGTCTCTCTGTCTGTGAGTGTGTGTCTCTCTGTCTGTGAGTGTGTGTGTCTCTCTGTGAGTGTGTGTCTCTGTGAGTGTGTGTCTCTCTGTCTGTGAGTGTGTGTCTCTGTGAGTGTGTGTCTCTCTGTCTGTGAGTGTGTGTCTCTCTGTCTGTGAGTGTGTGTCTCTCTGTCTGTGAGTGTGTGTCTCTCTGTCTGTGAGTGTGTGTCTCTCTGTCTGTGAGTGTGTGTCTCTCTGTCTGTGAGTGTGTGTCTCTCTGTCTGTGAGTGTGTCTCTCTGTCTGTGAGTGTGTGTCTCTCTGTCTGTGAGTGTGTGTGTCTCTGTCTGAAGGTGTGTGTGTGTCTGTCTGTGAGTGTGTCTGTCTGTCTGTCTGAGTGCGTGTGTGTGTGTCTGTATGTGAGTGTGCGTGTCTGGAAGTGTGTGTGTGTCTATATGTGTCCGAGCGCCTGTGTGTGCGTCTGTATGTGAGTGTGTGTCTGTGTCTGTCTGTGAGTGTGTCTGTCTGTATGTGAGTGTGTCTGTCTGTATGTGAGTGTGTGTGTCTGTATGTGTGTGTGTGTCTGGAAGTGTGTGTGTGTGTGTCTGGAAGTGTGTGTGTCTGGAAATGTGTGTGTGTGTCTGGAAGTGTGAGTGTGTGTGTGTGTGTCTGGAAATGTGTGTGTGTCTGGAAGTGTGTGTGTGTGTGTCTGGAAGTGTGTGTGTGTGTGTCTGGAAGTGTGTGTGTGTGTGTCTGGAAGTGTGTGTGTGTGTGTCTGGAAGTGAGTGTGTGTGTGTGTCTGTCTGGAAGTGTGTGAGTGTGTGTCTGTGTCTGAGTGTCTGTGTGTGCGTGCGTGTCTGTCTGTGAGTGTGTGTCTGTGAGTGTGTCTCTGGAAGTGAGAGTCTGTGTGTGTGTGTGTCTATGTGTGTGCCTGTATGTGTGTGAGTGTGTGTGTGTGTCTGGAAGTGTGTGTCTGGAAGTGTGTGCGCGTGTGTCTGTGTCTAAGTGTGTGTGTGTGCCTGTATGAGAGTGTGTGTGTGTGTGAATGTGTGTCTGGAAGTATGTGAGTGTGTGTGTGTGTCTATGTGTGTGTGTGTGTCTATGTGTGTGTGTGTGTGTCTGTCAGTGTGTGTGTGTGTGTGTGTGTGTCTGTGTGTGTGTCTCTGTATTTGTGTGTATGTGAGTCTATGTGTGTGTGTGTCTGTATGTGAGTGTGTGTCTATGTGTGTGTGTGTCTGTATTTATGAGTGTGTCTGTGTGTGTGTGAGTGTCTGTATGTGAATGTGTGTGAGTGCCTGTGTGTGTGTCTGTATGTGAATGTGTGTGTGTGCCTGTATGTGAATGTGAGTGTGTGTGTCTGTATTTCTGTGTGTCTGTGTGTATGTGAGTGTGTGTATGTCTGTGTGTCTGTATGTGAGTGTGTGTGTCTGTATGTGAGTGTGTGTGTGTCTGTATGAGTATGTGTGTGTGTCTATGTATGAGTGTGTCTGTGTGTGTGTGTGTCTGTATGTGAATGTGTGTGTGAGTGCCTGTATGTGAGTGTCTGTATGTGAATGTGTGTATGTGAGTGTGTGTGTCTGTATGTGAGTGTGTGTCTGTCTGTGTTTGTGTCTGTATGCCTGTGTGTGTGTCTGCATCTCTGTATGTGTGTGTAGGGGTGTGTGTGTCTGTAGGGGTGTGTGTGTCTGTAGGGGTGTGTGTGTCTGTAGATGTGTGTAGGGTTGTGTGTGTGTCTATGTGTGTGTTTGGGGAGAGGGTACTTGAAAGGGTGACAGATTTGTTGTTGATGTGTTATATGGTGAACTTGATTACAGGGATCCAGATGAGAGCCCTGTTCTGCGACCATGTTCAAGCACCATCTCTTCAAACCAATTTCGTTCAAACCATCTGCTGGAACATAGTGTTTCCTCTCTGTCCCACCCAGTCCATTCTGCACGAAGACGCAATCCTCCTCGGACACTCCACCCAATACATTCCAGTTTATCCCACTCTGGAACTCCAATTGGATCCATAGATGAAGTGGTGCGTGGAATACGGCTGTAAGTACAGTGAATGAAAGTGTGGAGCTTAGGAACGTACCGAACTGGAAAACACTCTGCAGTGCATTTGACAGCTAATGGCCTCAATCAGCTGCTCCGCCACAGATCTGTCAAATTCTTCCTTAATTTCTTACACATTATGTGCATCCACACCTTGACCACCCTCAGCATAAAATAGTTCATTGTAAACCTTTCCTCCTTGAGTCCTGTTCCCTGGTACTAGAGTTTGTGGCCATCTCATACATGTCTGTTCTCTTAGGACCTTGAATATTTGTGTCTACTAATCCATCTCTACCCTGGAGTCACTTACCATCCTCTTCCCAGTTAACCACACTCACTGTCTTTGTAGTGCTGCAAATTTTGCTATTGTGTCACAATACATGAATCCAGATCATTTATGGATATTGATAAAATCAATGGTTCTAACACTAATTCCTGGGGAGCACTACTCACATCTTCCAGACTGAAAAGCAGCAAACTTTATCTAAAGACTCCTATGTGGCACCTTATCATTGCATTTCCTTTTCAATGCACTTTACGATCGACTCCAAGAACTCAATAGAATTTGTCAGATACAACTTGCCATTACAAATCCATGATGGCTGTCCTGAATTAATCCACACATCCCAAATTATGGTCTTCCAGAAGTTTACCCACAACAGGTGTTAGTCTGACTCGTCTGTTATTACAGTACAGGAAACTTTGGTTTATCCGGAGGTTGTTTGTCCAGAAACCTCGATCGACCGGCAGAAATCAGGAGCCGTTTTGTTAGGTTTTTTTTCTTCTCGTGGCTTTTTTTTCAACAGTCAGGCTCTGCAAAGTCTCTCTGTAGCTTAGCAACAGCTTCAGAGACGCTTCCAAGGTACGGCCGACTGTTTAGAAGCTGTGTGTTTGTTGCCAGATACAGAGCTGCAAATCTCCGTATGCTTCAACATTAACGCTGGTGTGTCCAGCAGTTTTGATAGATCGGCAACAGCTCGGTCCCGTCGGTGCCGGATATCACAAAGTTTCCTGTACTTGGTTTATTCATTTTTCCCTTTTACACCAAACATTGGCAACCCTCTGGCATAAATTTGATAGCAAAGAATGTTTGAAAGATTGTGCTTGGAGCGTTAGCTGTTTGCTTTCTGATTTCCCTCCACATTCCAGGTTACACTCCGTCAAGGCCTGTTCCACCTTGACTTCCACCAATTTGTTTCAGAACTCCTCCCTTATCTGTAGTTCTCCCATTGAACTGCTCCACTCACCCTCTTGTACCTTTCATTTCCTGCCCCCTCAATCTTTCTAATCTGTTTTTGTTTCTCTTTTATATTTTGTGTACTGCATTCAATGTTTTTTTAAATATTCGTAGCCTTAGATTTTCTTTTCCAGTATCATTTAAACTTTAGTTTCTCTACAAATCCAAGTTGCTCCATTTTTTGCTGCACCATCTTTACTTATGTAGGAATATGTCTAATTTGTGCCCTTATTATCTCCAGTTTGAAAGTTTCCTATTTTTGCCTTCGCAATGTTCCATTCCTAGCCAGAGTATCTCCTGTAATGGCTTCCCTTTCCACTCCCGCACCATTCCCTCTGGTTTCCCCCCCCAAGGATCTATCCTTGGGCCCCTCCTATTTCTCATCTACATGCTGCCCCTCAGTGGCATCATCTGAAAACACGACGTCAGGTTCCACATGTACGCTGACGACACCCACCACCTCTCTCGACCCCTCCACTGTCTCTGATTTGTGTAACGCTGCTTGTCCAACATCTAGTATTGGATGAGCAGAAATTTCCTCCAATGAATGATTGGGAAGACCTAAGCCATTGTCTTTGATCTCTGCCACAAACTCCTTTTCCTAGCCACCAACTCCATCCCTCTCCTTAGCCACTGTCTGAAGCTGAACCAGACTGTTCGCAACTTCGCCGTCCTAGTTGACCCTAAGCAGAGCTTCCAACTCCATGTTCTCTCTATTACCAAGACTGCCAACTTCCACCTCTGTAATATTGCTCAACTCCGCCCCTGCCTCAGCTCTTCGGCTGCTGAAACCCTCATTCCTGCCTTTGTTACCTTGTGACTCAACAATTCCAACGCACTCCTGCCGGCCTCCCATCTTTCGCCCTTCATAAACTTCAGCTCATTCAAAACTCTGCTCCCCGTATCCTAACTCACACCAAGCCCTGTTCACCCATCACTCCTGTGCTCACTGGCCTACATTGGCTTTCGGTCCAGCAACGCCTCGAATCGAAAATTATCATCCTTGTTTTCAAACTCCTCCATGGCCTCGTCCCTCCTTATCTCTGTAACCTCCTCCAGGCCTAAAACCTTCTGAGAATGCTGCGTTCCTCCAATTCTGGCCTCTTGCAATCCCCAATTTCTGTTGCTCCACCATTGGCGGCCGTGCCTTCAGCTGCCAAGGCCCTAAGCTCAGGAATACCCTCCCTAAACCTCTCCCCCTCTCTACCTCTTTCGTCCTTGAAATCGCTCCTTAAAATCTACGGGCTAGAAATTCATTATAGCCCAGGAATGGGCGGCATCATTAGAAAAGTTGGAGAATTAGCGCCAGGCGCTAATGCTTTAGACTGCAGGCAAAATTCATGCTCACTGCTCAAAAAAATAATTGGAGTCCTAATTCAAGTCTTAAACCCAAGCTCATTGGCGTTACACTCAAAAGGTGGACCAATATCAGGTGCAGTCTAATCGCAAGTCATGATTGGCACAGGCTTTTTTCAATACTAAAAGGGGAGGTTCATTGATGCTGCAGAACCTCATTCTCAACATTGCTGACTGTGCAGCTGCCTCACCAAGTAGCAGCAGGACAAGGAGAAGGAGCCGGAGGACTGAAGCAGCTGTACTCATGTCAGATCCTGCCCCAGGGAAGAGAGCCCGCAGATTGTGCGATCAAGCATTGGAGGCGTTGGTTTTCGCTGTGGAGAGACGGAGGGCGGTGCTCTACCCGGCAAGTGGCAGGAGGCCCTCGCCGCAAGTCTTCCGCACCATGTGGAGGGAGGTAGCGCAGCACGTCTCAGGCAGCACTGTTGTCCCCAGGACCCCCACACAGTGCAGGAAGAAATTTAATGACCTCACTCGGAGGGTCGGGGTGAGTGAATGCTTCAAGGAATGCTGAATACCACCATCTGTACCACAATCTTCACACACTGCCAAAAGCACCAGAGCCCCAGCACTCGCCCACCAACAATCTCTACCTACCAACACTCACAGCCACATCTCTCACCATGCACACAATAACAGCTTTTCAACTATGGCAGGCACATCACCCAAACACATTTCTCCACACTCACTCACATACTTTCCTTTCTCTTGCAGGCCAAGGTGGCTCACAACAGGAGCGCACAAGCAGGGTCAAGCCGACACCCAACCACTGTCTGCACTGAAAAATAGAGTGCTGCAGATTATTGGGCGCCAGGTGGTGGGCACCGTGGCCACTGGCAATGTTGACTCCCTTGGGGACAACAACGGTATCGCATCCCACTTCCCCCTCAGCCTACAAGTGTTTCGCACTTTCCAGCTAATCATGCTGGTTGCATGCATATCTCCCTTCCTGCCCCCCTCTCCTCACCTTAACCCGACTCTTGTGCCTTTATGCTTTCAGATAATGAGCAAGCACCTGAGCAGCCTGTCCCCGAGGGCACTGTAAAGAGCGAGGTGGGAGAAGAGGAGGGGGAAGAACACAGCGTCACTGCATCTCTCACCCGCAGGCACCAGCTCAGATAGGGAAAAGGGTAACTCCCCGGAGGGCAAGTTCGCGCGCGAGTTCTGTTGCTCAGGACTTAGATGAGGAGGCCTTTAGAAGAAGGGTGATGGGCATGCACACGGAGATGATAGATGCAATGGCAAGGGTGCCCGAAAGCCATTTGGTAATGGTAAGGAGCGTGGAAGAGTCTGCCTCCAACATTGCACAAGGCTCTGCGCACACCATGGAGCCCAGCATTTCCACTCTGCAAAGGACGGTAGACTCCCAGAGAGACCATGGCGACCCAGACCTGATGCCGCATGTGCTGGGCGATGTCGCCGCTTCCATTGCAGCACAGGCAGAAGCGACGCAATGTCTTAGTGCTGTAATGCAGTCTGTGGTTGGTGGCATCCAATCTCAGACTGCTCTCGTGCAGTCTCAGCTTGATGCCACGCAAGTTCTGACTGCTGCCATCGTGGCTAGGTCTACCACCGTCGACCGGGGCTTTCACGGTGTCGCTAACGGGAGGCGCTAAGGTACCGAAAATTTTCCCCACCTCTTTGGCCAAGCTTTTGCTCATCTGTCCGAATCAGTGTTTGCTTTAAGCTGCGTGGTCGCGCAGTGCTCTCGGGGTCCCGTGCAGCCAGTGAGCCGGCTTTTCAATTGAAAAAGCCATGCATGCGCGGAATTTTGAATGGGCCATGCAGCCCGTTAAAGGGGCCGCAGGGCCCCCAAAAAACTAAAGGGAACATTGGTCCTAATATCTCTTTATGTGACTCGGTGTCAAATTTTGTTTGATAATCGCCCCTGTGAAGCGCTATATAAATGCAAGTTGTTGTTGTTAACTGCCAGTTTTCTTTCAAATTCTTTTGAGCTGATTGCCTTTTTATTTAATTAAAATTTGCTTTTTCCAGTAAAGTACCTTTTATATTTGTTCCACCTCCTTTACAGTTTTTGTATAAAGCCTAATTATATTAGTCATTGTTTCCTTGATGTTTCTCGATATTTAGATCACCCACTTTCTGCACTTCATTTCCTAGAACTAGAACCAACAGTGCCTCCTTCCTTGTTGGACTAAGGTAACTATTGAACTAGCGAGCAGTCCTGGAGACTCCTCATCTTCTTTGCCACTTACATTACGTTAACTCCATCTTTAGATAGTTGGAACTGTTATTACTGCATTTTACTCTGTTGTCTACATATCTGTTCCTCTGTCTCCTTTCCATAGTTCAGCAGGTCTTAAAAATCTCCAGACAGAGTATTCCTTAACTCTAAACAGATAGATTCAGCCTTTGCTTCCTCCCCTGGTTTCATCCTTACATTCTAGCACGTAATAGAATATTTGATCAATGCTGCCACAGTTTTTATCCGATCGCATTCTTCCTGATCCAAGAATATTTAGCTTCCAGTCCAGCCCTAACAGCATCTCAGTTAATGCCGTTAATATAGCAATTAATGCCTCTAGCTCTCTAATTTTAGTACTTTGTGGATTTACATACAAAAAACTCAACCTCACTCTGGCAATCTTTTTGCTTCCTCCTCATTCTAACCTGTCCTTTACTCTGTCCTACCTCCATTGCTCCTTTGCTGAAACCCTCCCCACACCACAATTTACACTCTACTCATCCTGTACAGGCCACTCCTGCCCTAAAATTGATCCCAATATCCCAGGAAACTGATTCCTTCCCTCCTACACTATCTCTCCAGCCACACACTTACTTCTTCTCTTCCTATACTGACTGTATGTGACAGTGGGAGCAATCCTGAGATTGCTCCCCTTGAGCCGAGCTCTTTGAACTTTCTAATTCCTGAAACTCCCTTTGTAAGATGTCAGTTCTATTCCGTCCTGTGTTATTGGTTCCAACATTGATCTCTAGCTGTTTCCCTTCCTACTCCAAAACCTTTTGCACCCACTCCATTATATTCTGACCCTGGTACCCAGTAGGACCACTGACTGCAGCTTATAAAAGTGTTAATTCCCCAGGCTATGGCATCCTCCATTACTGCAGCGTTTCTGCACTTCAATTCTCCTGTGCCGTGCCCCGCCCCGTCCCACCCAAACTGTCACTTGACTCATGATGCCGAGATGTTGCTCCTGATTGCCCTTCTCCGAGTTATCATTGTCACCTTTTGCAGCGCAGAGGTAAACCATGCTAAAAACCCCGCCTATTTAGGAGTCATGCTTGATTGCATCCTGTCATATAAACAGAACCTTGGGAAGAAACTAGAGTAGGGTCAACTTGATCCAGAAACTCACTGGATCCACATGGGGAGCAGACGCTCAAACCCTCCGTACGGCAACACTCGCCCTGGTGTACTTTTCATCGGAGTACTGCTCTCCAGCGTGGCTATCGAGTCCGCATGTCAAATCCGTTGATGTCCAGCTGAATTCTACGATGAGAATTATCACCTGTATTCTTTTATCGACACCAACACCTTGGCTGCCCGTGCTTGCAAACATCGCACCACCACACCTACACCGTGAATATGCAGTCTCCAGAGAATACAACCGCTACACCAGCAAAGACACGATCCAGGCCAACTTGAACAACCAACCAGTCTCAAATCTAGAAGGCCATTTTGGACTGTTGCCGAAGCCCTTCAGCAATCTCCCCTCAGCCTTGATGACCGATGACAAAATGCTTGGAAGAACTATAACATACGGAATGGATTCCTTATAGAGGACCCCACTGTACAACCCAAAGGAACAAACCTTCCTCACAAACAGTGGACAACCATCAACGTCCTCAGAACCGATCATGGTAGACCTTCTCCATAGATGGAAGATTAAAGCATCCCCATCATGCGACTGTGGAGCGCATCGCTGAGCACTGCCCTCAGGAAATTCGCAGGCAGCCTACAAGATATCCACGCTGTTACACCGGAAGCTTTGGCCTGGATATCTGACTTAGATATTGACATTTGATTTGCTACTACCATACGAAAGAAGAAGATGATTGTCACAGGTATTCAGCACTGCCTCCTGTCTCCTCCTCCTACCCTGATAGATGCTCACCCATTTCCCCTCTTCGTTAATTCACCTGTGGGTGACCATCAGGAAAATCCAGGAACTTTTCAACCACCAACTGTTACTCACTCAAGCTCAGAAACTTTGAACATGCTCCACTTCATTTCCTAGAACTAGAACCAACACGACCGCCTTCCTTGTTGGTCTGAAGTAACTGCTGAACTAGAGAGAAGTAAGACCACACCTGGAGTACTGTGTGCAGTTTTGGTCTCCTTACCTAAGAAAGGATATATTTGCCACAGAGGGAGTGCAATGAAGGTTCACCAGACTGATTCCTGGGATGGCAGGACTGGCGTATGAGGAGAGATTAGGTCGACTAGGCCTGCATTCACTGGAGTTTAGAAGAATGAGAGGGAATCTCATTGAAACGTATAAAATTCTGACAGGGCTAGACAGACTGGATGCAGGGAGGATGTTTCCCCTGGCTGGGGGGGGTCTAGAACGAGGAGTCACAGTCTCAGGATACGGGGTAGGACATTTAGGACTGAGATGAGGAGAAAGTTCTTCACTCGGAGGGTGGTGAACCTGTGGAATTCTCTACCACAGAAGGCTGTGGAGGCCAAGTCACTGAATATATATAAGAAGGAGATAGATAGATTTCTAGACACAAAAGGTGTCAAGGGGTATGGGGAGAGCGCGGGAATATGGTATTGAGATAGAGGATCAGCCATGATCATATTGAATGGTGGAGCATGGCCGAATGGCCAACTCCTGCTCCTATTTTTCTATGTTTCTAAGTCCTGGATAAATTGTAGAAACTCCTCACCAAGGTGTTTGAGATATTCCTACCTGTGTGGTCATCATAGATGAAGGACACCTCAAAGCTGAATGCCACTCTTTACTGGCCCTTCACACTCCACTGATCTGTTGCCCCTTAAAATTACTGTCTTGCTTGGAAACTCAAACCTAACCCCCTAAACATCGACATTAGCCCAAATGCCAGAGGAAAAATAAATCATTCAGACAACAGCTAATTACACCGCCTCATTAATTAACTGAGTCCATGTTCAAACCAGTTCCTGGTATTGAATAGCTAAAATGAAGTAAATTAAAGTCAAAATGCAATAAATAAGTAAAACGTCAGTACTTGCCCAAATCACTCCTGCTGGACTAAACTCCACACTCTACAGGCTTTTCGCACTCCACTGATCCTTTGCTACTCAAAACTTCTTTGTTGTACTCTGTAAACTAGAACCATTTGATTTATGATTCCACTGTTTATTTCTCTTCCCTAGCCTTGTTAACTTTCATTGAAAGATTATTTCTACTAGATGATGAATTAAAGAAAGAAAGAACTTGCATTTACTTAGCACCTTTCATGACCTCCGGACATCCCAAAGCGCTCCCTCAGTACTGCCCCTCCAACAGTGCAGCGCTCCCTCAGTACTGACCCTCCGACAGTGCAGTGCTCCCTCAATACAGCCCCTTCGACAGTGCAGCGCTCCCTGAGTACTGCTCCTCCAACAGTGCAACGCTCCCTCAGTACTGCCCCTCCGATAGTGCAGTGCTCCCTCAGTACTGCCCCTCCGACAGTGCAGTGCTCCCTCAGTACTGACCCTCCGACAGTGCAGCGCTCCCTTAGTACTGCCCCTTCGACAGTGCAGTGCTCCCTCAGTACTGCTCCTCCAACTGTGCAACGCTCCCTCAGTACAGCCCCTCCGACAGTGCAGTGCTCCCACAGCACTGCCCCTCCAACAGTGCAGCACTCCCTCAGTACTGCCCCTCCAACAGTGCAGCACTCCCTCAGTACTGCACCTGCGACAGCGTAGCATTCTCTCAGTACTGCCCCTGCGACAGTGCAGCTCTCCCTCAGAACTGCCCCTGCGAATGTGCAGCGCTCCCTCAGTACTGCCCCTCCGACAGTGCAGCGCTCCCTCAGTACTGCCCCTCCGACAGTGCGGAAATCCCTCAGTACTGCCCCTCCGACAGTGCAGCGCTCCCTCAGTACTGCCCCTCCGACAGTGAACCATCCCTCAGTACTGCCCCTCCAACAGCGCAGCTCTTCCACAGTACTGTCCCTTTAACAGCGCAGCACTCCCTCAGTACTGCCCCTCCGACAGTGTAGCACTCCCTCAGTACTGCCCCTCCGACAGTGCAGCGCTCCCTCAGAACTGCCCCTGCGACAGTGCAGCGCACCTTCAGAACTGCCCCAGCGACAGCTCAGCGCTCCCTTGGAACTGCCCCTACGACAGTGCTGTGCTCCCTCAGTACTGCCCCTCCGACAGCACAGCGCTCCCTCAGTACTGCCCCTTCAACAGTTCAGCGCTCCCTCAGTACTGCCACTCCGACATTGTAGTGCTCCCTCAGTACTGCACCTGCTACAGTGCAGCACTCCCTCATTACTGCCACTTCGACAGTGCAGCCCTCCACAGTGCAGCGATCCCTCAGTACTGCCCCTCCGACAGTGCAGCGCTACCTCATTGCTAACCCTGCGACAGTGCAGCGCTCCCTCAGTACTGCCACTCCGACAGCGCAGTGCTCCCTCAGTACTACCCCTCCGACAGCGCCATGCACCCTCAGTACTGCCCCTCCGACAGCGCAGTGCTCTCTCAGTACTGCCCCTCCGACAGTGCAGCACTCCCTCAGTACTGCCCCTCCGACAGTGCAGCCCTTCCTCAGTATTGCCCCTGTGAGAGTGCAGCACTCCTTCAGTCCTCCCCCTGTGACAGTGCAGCACTCCCTTGGAACTGCCCCTATGACAGTGCTGTGCTCCCACAGCGCTCCCTCAGTACTGCCCCTTCAACAGTTCAGCGTTCCCTCAGTACTGCCACTCCGACATTGTAGTGCTCCCTCAGTACTGCACCTGCTACAGTGCAGCACTCCTTCATTACTGCCACTTCGACAGTGCAGCGCTACCTCATTGCTAACCCTGCGACAGTGCAGTGCTACCTCATTGCTAACCCTGCGACAGTGCAGCGCTCCCTCAGTACTACCCCTCCGACAGTGCAGCACTCCCTCAGTACTGTCCGTGTGACAGTGCAGCGCTCCCTCTGTACTGCCCCTCCGACAGTGCAGTGGTCCCTCAGTACTGCCCCTCCGACAGCGCAGCTCTCCCTCAGTACTGCCCCTCCGACAGCGCAGAGCTCCCTCAGTACTGCCCCTCCAACAGTGCAGCGCTACCTTAGTACTGCCCCTCCGACAGTACAGCAATTTCTCAGTACTGCCCCTGCGACAGTGCAGTGCTTCCTCTACTGCCCCTGCGACAGCGCAGCGGTCCCTCAGTACTGCCCCTCCGACAGTGTAGCACTCTCTCAGTACTGCCCATGCGACAGTGCAGCACCCCCTCAGTACTGCCCCTGTGACAGTACAGCACTCTCACAGTACTGTCCCTCCGACAGTTTAGCAATCTCTCAGTACTGCCCCTGCAACAGTGCAGCGCTCCCTCAGTACTGCCCCTGTGACAGTGCAGCGCTCCTTCAGTACTGCCCCCCGACAGTGCAGCGCTCCCTCAGTACTGCCCCTGCGACAGTGCAGCGCTCCCTCAGTACTGCCCCTCCGACTGCAGCGCTCCCTCGGTACTGCCCCTCCGACAGTGCAGCGCTCCCTCGGTACTGCCCCTCCGACAGTGCAGCGCTCCCTCAGTACTGACCCTCCGACAGTGCAGTGCTCCCTCAATATAGCTCCTTCGAAAGTGCAGTGCTCCCACAGCACTGCCCCTCCAACAGTGGAGCACTCCCTCAGTACTGCCCCTCCAACAGTGGAGCACTCCCTCAGTACTGCACCTGCGACAGCGTAGCATTCTCTCAGTACTGCCCCTGCGACAGTGCAGCTCTCACTCAGAACTGCCCCTGCGAATGTGCAGCGCTCCCTCAGTACTGCGCCTCCGACAGTACAGCGCTCCCTCAGTGCTGCCTCTCCGACAGTGCAGTGCTCCCTCAGTATTGACCCTCCGACAGTGCGGAGCTCCCTCAGTACTGCCCCTCCGACAGTGCACCATCCCTCAGTACTGCCCCTCCAACAGCGCAGCTCTTCCACAGTACTGTCCCTTCAACAGCGCAGCACTCCCTCAGTACTGCCCCTCCGACAGTGTAGCACTCCCTCAGTACTGCCCCTGCGACAGTGCAGCGTGCCTTCAGTACTGCCCCTGCAACAGCTCAGCGCTCCCTTGGAACTGCCCCTACGACAGTGCTGTGCTCCCTCAGTACTGCCCCTCCGACAGTGCAGCACTCCCTCAGTACTGCCCCTTCAACAGTTCAGCGCTCCCTCAGTACTGCCACTCCGACATTGTAGTGCTCCCTCAGTACTGCCCCGCGACAGTGCAGCGCTCCCTCAGTACTGCACCTGCTACAGTGCAGCACTCCCTCATTACTGCCACTTCGACAGTGCAGCCCTCCACAGTGCAGCGATCCCTCAGTACTGCCACTCCAACAGCGCAGTGCTCCCTCAGTACTACCCCTCCGACAGCGCTGTGCACCCTCAGTACTGCCCCTCCGACAGTGCAGAGCTCCCTCAGTACTACCCCTCCGACAGTGCAGCGTTCCCTCAGTATTGCCCCTGTGAGAGTGCAGCACTCCTTCAGTCCTCCCCCTGCGACAGTGCAGCACTCCCTTGGAACTGCCCCTATGACAGTGCTGTGCTCCCTCAGTGCTGCCCCTTCAACAGTTCAGCGCTCCCTCAGTACTGCCACTCCAACATTGTAGTGCTCCCTCAGTACTGCCCCGCGACAGTGCAGCGCTCCCTCAGTACTGCACCTGCTACAGTGCAGCACTCCCTCATTAATGCCACTTCGACAGTGCAGCCCTCCACAGTGCAGCGATCCCTCAGTACTGCCCCTCCGACAGTGCAGCGCTACCTCATTGCTAACCCTGCGACATGCAGTGCTCCCTCAGTACTGCCACTCCGACAGCGCAGTGCTCCCTCAGTACTACCCCTCCGACAGCGCCGTGCACCCTCAGTACTGCCCCTCCGACAGCGCAGTGCTCTCTCAGGACTGCCCCTCCGACAGTGCAGCACTCCCTCAGTACTGTTCGTGCGACAGTGCAGTGGTCCCTCTGTACTGCCCCTCCGACCGCGCAGCTCTCCCTCAGTACTGCCCCTCCGACAGCGCAGAGCTCCCTCAGTACTGCCCCTCCGACAGTGCATCGCTCCCTCAGTACTTCCCCTCCAACAGTGCAGCGCTTCCTTAGTACTGCCCCTCCGACAGTATAGCAATTTCTCAGTACTGCCCCTGCGACAGTGCGGCGCTCCCTCAGTACTGCCCCTCCGACAGTGCGGCGCTCCCTCAGTACTGCCCCTCCACAGTGCGGCACTCCCTCAGCACTGCCCCTGCAACAGTGCAGTGCTCCCTCAGTACTGCCCCTCCGACATTGCAGCGCTCCCTCAGTACTGCCCCTCTGACAGTGTAGCACTCCCTCAGTACTGCCCCAGCGGCAGTGCAGTGCTCTCTCAGTACTGCCCCTCCGACAGTGCAGCACTCCCTCAGTACTGCACCTCCGACAGTGCAGCACTCCCTCAGTACTGTCCGTGCGACAGTGCAGTGGTCCCTCTGTACTGCTCCTCCGACAGCGCAGCTCTCCCTCTGTACTGCCCCTCCGACAGTGCAGCGCTCCCTCAGTACTGTCCGTGCGACAGTGCAGTGGTCCCTCTGTACTGCTCCTCCGACAGCGCAGCTCTCCCTCTGTACTGCCCCTCCGACAGTGCAGCGCTCCCTCAGTACTTCCCCTCCGACAGTGCAGCGCTCCCTCAGTACTGCCCATGCGACAGTGCAGTACCCCCTCAGTACTGCCCCTGTGACAGTACAGCACTCTCACAGTACTGTCTCTCCGACAGTTTAGCAATCTCTCAGTACTGCCCCTGCAACATTGCAGCGCTCCCTCGGTACTGCCCCTCCGACAGTGCAGCGCTCCCTCGGTACTGCCCCTCCGACAGTGCAGCGCTCCCTCGGTACTGCCCCTCCGACAGTGCAGCGCTCCCTCGGTACTGCCCCTCCGACAGTGCAGCGCTCCCTCGGTACTGCCCCTCCGACAGTGCAGCGCTCCCTCGGTACTGCCCCTCCGACAGTGCAGCGCTCCCTCGGTACTGACCCTCCGACAGTGCAGTGCTCCCTCAATATAGCCCCTTCGACAGTGCAGTGCTCCCTCAGTACTGCTCCTCCAACTGTGCAACGCTCCCTCAGTACAGCCCCTCCGACAGTGCAGTGCTCCCACAGCACTGCCCCTCCAACAGTGCAGCACTCCCTCAGTACTGCCACTCTGACGTTGTAGTGCTCCCTCAGTACTGCCCCGCGACAGTGCAGTGCTCCCTCAGTACTGCACCTGCTACAGTGCAGCACTCCCTCATTACTGCCACTTCGACAGTGCAGCCCTCCACAGTGCAGCGATCCCTCAGTACTGCCCCTCCGACAGTGCAGCGCTACCTCATTGCTAACCCTGCGACAGTGCAGCGCTCCCTCAGTACTGCCCCTCTGACAGCGCAGTGCTCTCTCAGTACTGCCCCTCCGACAGTGCAGCACTCCCTCAGTACTGCCCCTGTGAGAGTGCAGCACTCCTTCAGTACTGCCCCTCCGACTATGCAGCACTCCCTCAGTACTGTCCGTGTGACAGTGCAGCACTCCTTCAGTCCTCCCCCTGTGACAGTGCAGCACTCCCTTGGAACTGCCCCTATGACAGTGCTGTGCTCCCACAGCGCTCCCTCAGTACTGCCCCTTCAACAGTTCAGCGTTCCCTCAGTACTGCCACTCCGACATTGTAGTGCTCCCTCAGTACTGCCCCGCGACAGTGCAGCGCTCCCTCAGTACTGCACCTGCTACAGTGCAGCACTCCTTCATTACTGCCACTTCGACAGTGCAGCGCTACCTCATTGCTAACCCTGCGACAGTGCAGTGCTACCTCATTGCTAACCCTGCGACAGTGCAGCGCTCCCTCAGTACTACCCCTCCGACAGTGCAGCACTCCCTCAGTACTGTCCGTGTGACAGTGCAGCGCTCCCTCTGTACTGCCCCTCCGACAGTGCAGTGGTCCCTCATTACTGCCCCTCCGACAGCGCAGCTCTCCCTCAGTACTGCCCCTCCGACAGCGCAGAGCTCCCTCAGTACTGCCCCTCCGACAGTGCAGCGCTCCCTCAGTAATTCCCCTCCAACAGTGCAGCGCTACCTTAGTACTGCCCCTCCGACAGTACAGCAATTTCTCAGTACTGCCCCTGCGACAGTGCAGTGCTTCCTCTACTGCCCCTGCGACAGCGCAGCGGTCCCTCAGTACTGCCCCTCCGACAGTGTAGCACTCTCTCTGTACTGCCCATGCGACAGTGCAGCACCCCCTCAGTACTGCCCCTGTGACAGTACAGCACTCTCACAGTACTGTCCCTCCGACAGTTTAGCAATCTCTCAGTACTGCCCCTGCAACAGTGCAGCGCTCCCTCAGTACTGCCCCTGTGACAGTGCAGCGCTCCCTCAGTACTGCCCCTGCGACAGTGCAGCGCTCCCTCGGTACTGCCCCTCCGACAGTGCAGCACTCCCTCAGTACTGACCCTCCGACAGTGCAGTGCTCCCTCAATATAGCTCCTTCGAAAGTGCAGTGCTCCCACAGCACTGCCCCTCCAACAGTGCAGCACTCCCTCAGTACTGCCCCTCCAACAGTGGAGCACTCCCTCAGTACTGCACCTGCGACAGCGTAGCATTCTCTCAGTACTGCCCCTGCGACAGTGCAGCTCTCACTCAGAACTGCCCCTGCGAATGTGCAGCGCTCCCTCAGTACTGCCCCTCCGACAGTACAGCGCTCCCTCAGTGCTGCCTCTCCGACAGTGCAGTGCTCCCTCAGTATTGACCCTCCGACAGTGCGGAGCTCCCTCAGTACTGCCCCTCCGACAGTGCACCATCCCTCAGTACTGCCCCTCCAACAGCGCAGCTCTTCCACAGTACTGTCCCTTCAACAGCGCAGCACTCCCTCAGTACTGCCCCTCCGACAGTGTAGCACTCCCTCAGTACTGCCCCTGCGACAGTGCAGCGTGCCTTCAGTACTGCCCCTGCAACAGCTCAGCGCTCCCTTGGAACTGCCCCTACGACAGTGCTGTGCTCCCTCAGTACTGCCCCTCCGACAGTGCAGCACTCCCTCAGTACTGCCCCTTCAACAGTTCAGCGCTCCCTCAGTACTGCCACTCCGACATTGTAGTGCTCCCTCAGTACTGCCCCGCGACAGTGCAGCGCTCCCTCAGTACTGCACCTGCTACAGTGCAGCACTCCCTCATTACTGCCACTTCGACAGTGCAGCCCTCCACAGTGCAGCGATCCCTCAGTACTGCCACTCCAACAGCGCAGTGCTCCCTCAGTACTACCCCTCCGACAGCGCTGTGCACCCTCAGTACTGCCCCTCCGACAGCGCAGTGCTCTCTCAGTACTGCCCCTCCGACAGTGCAGCACTCCCTCAGTACTGCCCCTCCGACAGTGCAGAGCTCCCTCAGTACTACCCCTCCGACAGTGCAGCGTTCCCTCAGTATTGCCCTTGTGAGAGTGCAGCACTCCTTCAGTCCTCCCCCTGCGACAGTGCAGCACTCCCTTGGAACTGCCCCTATGACAGTGCTGTGCTCCCACAGCGCTCCCTCAGTGCTGCCCCTTCAACAGTTCAGCGCTCCCTCAGTACTGCCACTCCAACATTGTAGTGCTCCCTCAGTACTGCCCCGCGACAGTGCAGCGCTCCCTCAGTACTGCACCTGCTACAGTGCAGCACTCCCTCATTACTGCCACTTCGACAGTGCAGCCCTCCACAGTGCAGCGATCCCTCAGTACTGCCCCTCCGACAGTGTAGCAGTCCCTCAGTACTGCCCCAGCGGCAGTGCAGTGCTTCCTCCGTACTGCCCCTGCGACAGCGCAGCGGTCCCTCAGTACTGACCCTGTGACAGTACAGCACTCTCACAGTACTGTCTCTCCGACAGTTTAGCAATCTCTCAGTACTGCCCCTCCGACAGTGCAGCGCTCCCTCGGTACTGCCCCTCCGACAGTGCAGCGCTCCCTCGGTACTGCCCCTCCGACAGTGCAGCGCTCCCTCGGTACTGCCCCTCCGACAGTGCAGCGCTCCCTCGGTACTGCCCCTCCGACAGTGCAGCGCTCCCTCGGTACTGCCTCTCCGACAGTGCAGCGCTCCCTCGGTACTGACCCTCCGACAGTGCAGTGCTCCCTCAGTACTGCCCCTCCAACAGTGCGGCACTCCCTCAGTACTGCACCTGCGACAGCGTAGCATTCTCTCAGTACTGCCCCTGCGGCCCTGCAGCTCTCCCTCAGAACTGCCCCTGCGAATTTGCAGCGCTCCCTCAGTACTGCCCCTCCGACAGTGCAGTGCTGCCTCTCCGACAGTGCAGCGCTCCCTCAGTATTGACCCTCCGATAGTGCGGTGCTCCCTCAGTACTGCCCCTCCGATAGTGTGGTGCTCCCTCAGTACTGCCCCTCCAACAGCGCAGCTCTTCCACAGTACTGTCCCTTTAACAGCGCAGCACTCCCTCAGTACTGCCCCTCCGACAGTGTCGCACTCCCTCAGTACTGCCCCTGCGACAGTGCAGCGCGCCTTCAGTACTGCCCCTGCGACAGCTCAGCGCTCCCTTGGAACTGCCCCTACGACAGTGCTGTGCTCCCTCAGTACTGCCCCTCCGACAGCACAGCGCTCCCTCAGTACTGCCCCTTCAACAGTTCAGCGCTCCCTCAGTACTGCCACTCCGACATTGTAGTGCTCCCTCAGTACTACCCCTCCGACAGTGCAGCGCTCCCTCAGTACTGCACCTGCTACAGTGCAGCACTCCCTCATTACTGCCACTTCGACAGTGCAGCGCTACCTCATTGCTAACCCTGCGACAGTGCAGCGCTACCTCATTGCTAACCCTGCGACAGTGCAGCACTCCCTCAGTACTGCCACTCCGACAGCGCAGTGCTCCCTCAGTACTACCCCTCCGACAGCGCCGTGCACCCTCAGTACTGCCCCTCCGACAGTGCAGCACTCCCTCAGTACTGCCCCTCCGACAGTGCAGAGCTCCCTCAGTACTATCCCTCCGACAGTGCAGCGCTCCCTCAGTATTGCCCCTGTGACAGTGCAGCACTCCTTCAGTACTCCCCCTGCGACAGTGCAGCACTCCCTCAGTACTGCCCCTCCGACTATGCAGCACTCCCTCAGTACTGTCCGTGTGACAGTGCAGCACTCCCTCAGTACTGTCCGTGTGACAGTGCAGCGCTCCCTCGGTACTGCCCCTCCGACAGTGCAGCGCTCCCTCGGTACTGCCCCTCCGACAGTGCAGCGCTCCCTAGGTACTGCCCCTCCGACAGTGCAGCACTCCCTCGGTACTGCCCCTCCGACAGTGCAGCGCTCCCTCGGTACTGCCCCTCCGACAGTGCAGCGCTCCCTCGGTACTGCCCCTCCGACAGTGATGACTTCCACTTCACTTTCTTTGCCGGTACATGCTCCCCACAGACAGTGGTTCCTAAGATCTACTAGAATCCTGTGGCCTATGATAAAATCGGCCCCCAGGATCCCCTTCCCTTCCTGCTCCCATTTCATTAAGACACAGGTCCACTTGGTGTGGAGTGCTTCTAAATGAATGGACAGTAGGATGGAGAACGAGCCAGCCTGCTCGTTACCTGTAAACCCCACTAAGCTGTACGGAACCCCGTTAGACAGAGGTGAGGCGGCGGGGTTAGTTGAATAGACGATGATGCTCGATGCTCCAGTATCTAACAGATAAGTCCCTTTCACCTTCTCCACCTCCATCTTAACATACGGTCTCTTCCATGCATCATATTCCAGGGGACACAGGTAGACAGGCTACGTTGGTTCTGGTCATAGATCTGTGTTGAGTGGGGCAGATGGGGTTAAAGCACCAGTGGTGGTGGCTACCTTCCCTGGGCCATTTAATAAAGCTCAGATCGCAGCTACGACGTGGGGGGAGAGGTCGGTGTTTCGGTTCTTGGGGCAGGAGCTGGGGAGTTCTTTCCTATGTTATCCTTCCACAGATTCCTACAGTCCCTTCTCCAATGCCCATTCTTCCCGCACCCGAAGCAGTTACGCTTCGTGTCAGAAGGGTTACCCCCTTCCTGGTGCCACTCTTTCTTATTACTAGGTTTCATTTCATGTACTTTTCCTTTTGGTGGGTGCTCTTCTGTCCCTCTACCATTCTGGTGAGCCAGGGTCAGTTGTCTGACCACTGTCTCCTCGGTGACCCGGGGGTCTTTCGGGTCAAACCATAGCTCAGACTTGGCCCTGATCCGTGGTAAGCTGTTTGCCACCAGGCTTCGGAGCCAGTGGGCCAGCTCGTCCTGGTTCAGGTGAGCCCGGTTGAGATCCCCATTACAGGCACTCTTGTACACAGGCCACAGTTGGTCTGCAAAAGCCTGTGGGGTCTCCCCTGCTAGCTGTGTTGTCCTCTCCACCCGGGAGAAGGGACTACCATCATTCATACCCATGGCCTCCAGAACTTCCTCCCGGATAGCAGCGTATCCACCCTGCCCTTTTTTACTCTCCGCAGAGAGGAACTGGTAGAGTTTGCCATCCAGGGAGAACAGGAGCATTTTTGCCATCTCTGAGTCATCGCAGTCGTTGATACCCGCTGCCTGTTCCACTTCCATGAAGTGGACCGAGGGGTCCCACTTTTGGGTGAGCTTACTCAGGTGGCTTATCATAGCCCTAAGCTGTTGGGTGCCATGGGGAGCCACAAATTGGCTTTCAAGGGGTCCTTGACCCCCACCACCGACGGGCAGGCCAAACTTTTGCTGCGGGACCGGGCACATCGGCCCCGGCTCCGACCCTTCCTGCATTGGTTCGCCCACCCCTCCCTGCTGCCAAACTGAGTTAAAACCCGGCGCCACAGGTGGTGGTGGTGTGCTCTTCCTGCCAGCCTCACAAATCGTCCGTCCCTCCTGCTGCCAAACCGGGTCGTTCCCCGGTGCCACAGGTGGCGTCCGAACAGTTTCCCCTTGCACTTCCAGGTCCACCCGGGCTTATTAGGCACACCATGCCTTTGGCCCTGGACAGAGCAGGGTTCAAACTCTCTATGTTTCTGGCAGGGGCCGTGATCTCCCGCCTCATACCCCCTGGTGCTTGCTATCTTGTAAGCTGCCTGGACATCTCTCAACCTCTCCTCCTGCTCTCTTACTTGCTTGGTAAGGCGGGCATTCTCTTCCCGTAACACCAGTTCACTGTTTTTAGCTTCGGTGACCTGACACCAAAACTATTCCTGTCTGTTTCTATGTTTCTCTACTATCTGCATTTTTTCCTGGTTTTGAGCGGTTAGTTCTGCCAATAATTTTTCCCCTGCTAGAGCCCTTGCGTGAGACAGTTGAGCTGATTCCTGCAGCTCTTCTGCCAGTGCCTCAATGCGTTTGTCTAAAAGCTGGATCTGTCGCTGGGAGCATACCAACCAGATGGCTTTCTCCACAGATTTCTTGTGGTCCTTGCTCTCAGTCCACTTGGCTGCAGCGTCCATTGGACGCTCAGCGCGCAACAGATTGAGCACCCATTTCTTTTTTATATTTACTTTCTCGAACACGAGGAAATCCTCTCTTCCATCTTAGTTCTTTCTTCAAAAACAGTGTCCACTGCATCACATCCCTTTTGCCAAGGTCCTGCTGCGGTCGCCATTATGTAGGGGGTGGTGGTGTGTGTCAGCTTCACCTCTGACTTATGAGCGGTTCGAATCGCTCCCACTCCCTTGGTTCTAGACCTTGGACTTATTTGGGGGTTGTGACAAAAGTGCAGCAGACAACTGGTTTTGGTGCAAGAAACTTTGATCTTTATTCAAGAGAGAAAATATAACACAACAATCTTAACACTCTAATAAAATGGGGAACATTTCGATACACACAAGGGAAATTACAGTAGAAAAATACCTCACCCCTCCCAATCCCACTTTACTAGCTAAGTTGGGCTCTAGAGGACCAGGGATAATGCTCACCAAACGAATCCTTGACAGTTGAGCTGGTTCGCAGTTTCGGGGTTCACTGGATGTGTTGGTTGGTGCCTGCCGTACCCCGGATGTGGTAGAGGACTTCGACTGCATGTCTGGTCAGTCTTCGCGAGTCCGCTGATGCGGTAGGGTGCGTATTGGATTTATCGGGTGAGTACCCACTTTTCTTCTGTTAGAGATAGGGTTTAGAGTCTTTTTAAGTAAAAAATCTTACCTAGGGGTAAGTCAGGAATAGATTGCAGAGTGGAAAACTTGCGAATCTTCGGTTTTCTCCCGAGTTGGTTTTCTTTGGTCGCGGTGGCCCAATATTATCCGGTTGGTTGGTGGTAACATTCGGTTGGTTGTTTCGTAAGGCCCTTGTTGCCGCGAGGTGTCTGATGGTCACTGAAACTGTTGCTCTGGTTTCTTGTGTGTTGACCTGCTTCCAGAACTGTGAACTTCTTCGAACTCGATGAACTCCTGAGAACTGCCCAGAACTGTAGAGCTTGTAGAGAGCTTGTTGTAACTGTCTAACTGCTGAACTGTCTTCTTGAGAAATCAGGCCTTCATTTATACTAATTGGGGCCTCCTAATCCGCGCGCCAAATCAGTCCCGGTTTATTGTAAGATTTTGGCAGGCTCGTTAATAGTAACTTGTTTATGAATGTGTGAAGTGGTTTCGGGATGGTTCCATGAGCTGTTGAGCTCTTACTTGATTGTAGTCATTGTGCTCAGGTCTCGAGTTTCCTGACTGGGCCTGAGATTTCTATGGAGTTGGGCGAGGTGATTTGTTCTATGCATGTTTTGGATGGGTCCTGTAATTTGGGTGGGACTGCTCTTCTGTGGGTCTGTTGTTAGAATGTAAATTGTCTGATGGAGGCTGAGTGACATTAGACAGTGCCCCAGACAGTTTGATTAACTCCAATACTCAAACTGTCTAGTACAGAGGTTGATCCCATCTCCTGTTGCAGCCTTTTCCTTTACAAGCCCAAACATGCCTTTTTAGAATACCAAATCTTGGTTTTTGACCTTGAATCTCCCCCTGTTTGGCCCAATACATTTTATCACCCTGAAGTGGTTAGAAAAGAGTCCAAAGTCCTTTTCTTTAGGGTTTTTCTCTGAGTTTTGGGGGATCTGTGAATTTTGAGAATCTTACAGCAATGGGGCATATTTTGAGGATTATTATCAGAAGAAATTTTTTCGCACTTAGAGCATGGAATGTTTTATCACAAGTGACTATTGAGGCAGAGACTAGAACACAATTTAAAAGAGATTTGGACAAATGTTTGAAAGGGAATATGGGATTAGATAGATAGTTCTAGTCGAAGAGCTAGAGAAGCACGATGGGCCAAGCGGGCTCCTTCAGTGCTGTCATTTCTGTGATTTGATGACTATGTCCACTGCTGATGGCGTATGTATCCGCATGCACCAGGCTCCATCCAAAATCGTGCCTGTGTGGCCATTCTTCATATGTGATCCTAGACAATGCAGACTGTTTGATCTTGGGGTGGGGGGGAGCGGGTTGGGGGTATTGACTGCTGCTGGATAGTGCATGTGTGGACATCAGGCGAGGTTAGGATCAAGCTGGGATTGATATAAGTGAACCTTGGATGATTATTTCCATTCCCTAACCTGCGCCACTAAAACCAGTTGTAGCATTCCTAGTGCCACTCTGGGTAAGACCAGCGAACTCGGCACAGTCTGGGAATTGGATGAAAGCTTCTGTTCCACATTGCGGAATTACATGCTGCCTTTATCAGTTGAGCCATCAGGGGAGCTTGCAAATACTATTGTGGATTTGTTTGCCTGAAATAATCAGCGAAGTGAAGGTCTTTGACCAGTCTGCTACCCAGAAGGTGAGATGTAATGGGCCATGGAAAGTGATAACCACCTCACACACCATCAGCAATTTTGCATTGGCCAGGACATCGGGGAGAACTCCCCTGCTCTTCTTCAAAATAGTGCCATGGGATCTTTTATGTCCACCTGAGAGGGCAGACGGGGCCTCGGTTTAGTATCTCATCCGAAAGACGGCACCTCTGACAGTGCAGCACTCCCTCTGTATGCACTAGGAGTGTCAGCCTGGATTATATGCCCAAGTCTCAGGAGTGGTACTTGAACCCACAACCTTCTGACCCAGAGGCAAGAGTCCTACCAACTGAGCTATGGCTGACACCTGATCAGTCCTGGATCCTTGAACCTATGCCCATATGTTTGATTCCCCAGTCCCTTATCATCTCAGTAGATTTTTCTTGTATCTTGTCTGGTCTGTTACATCATTACCACAATGTGGGACTCTAAACTGCGCAAGATTTTCTAAATCTCTCTGGTTGCTGACCTGTGATTTCTCTTATCTTCTAGATAAGACAATGTGTAGTTGGTGATTATGCACGTCTTTGGGGAGATGCCCAGACTGGTTATCGAGTTCAACAATTTCAGATCATAACCTCGGCCCCTATTTCATTTTTACTTATATTTTTCCACTCCTTTCCTCCCCCCCCCCCCCTTTCCTTTTGTTTCTCTCTCACACCTGGCAGCTATCTTTTGCCCTGCCAGTACAATTTACACCTAATCCCAGCATATTACCATCTCGTCTAGCTTCTAATCTCTTTTACTTCTTTTGGTTCTTTTATTCTTTTGTCCGATCGCAGCCCTGCCTTCGATCTAGTTCCTTTTCTCTCCAGTTTTGAAGAAGGGTCAAACCCGAAACGTCAACTCAAATTTCTCTCCACGGATGTTGCCTGACCTGCTGAGTTTTTCCAGCATTTTCTGTTGTTATTTCTGGTTCAGCTATGCTTCTTCCCTTTCTGGTTTATGTTCACAGTTGGTTCCATCAGATGAAGTGTGATTGCTGCAATGTGCTTATTACTATCACGTCTTTATGTAGAACTGAATGTGTTTCTTTGACTTCACTCAAACAGTCTTTGCAGAACTGATACCTTTTTATTTATTTTTTCCACTCCTGTCTTGAAGGCATTATTCAACCATGGGGAACAGAATCAGAGCCCAGTGCAATCCTGCTCTCACCTGATATCCTCATGCACACTTTCCTGGGACTTTATAGCTTTGTACTACACAGGGCAGGGCTGTGGCCCATTAGGCCATTGGGGGAGCTGTGAAACCTCTGTAACTATCAATTGTCACAGAATATCCTGCAAAGGCACAGAGCTGTTAGTCACATGATACCAAGCTGCACTTGCATTCACATCTAGTCAACACGGTGACTGCACCATCAGTACACTGCAGTTCTCCACTAAACCACCAAAGTATTCCAATTACTACACAAAGGAATGCAGTGGGTTACAGTCTGGCCTTCCACCTGTGGGACATCTTCAAACTGAGCCCAGTCTGATGGATTGAAAGTTTCCTCTGCTGCTGTAGTTGTACTAAATGAAAGTGAGCCTCAATCCATTACTAGCGGGCATTGTTTCACAGCGTTGAGCTTTAGCATCCAGGAGATGTCAGGTGTGGAATATATAAAATGCCACTCTGATCCAGTAGACGGTGTTGTTCTGAGGCACAATGTCGGGGCAGAGTAGCGCGAGCTCAGCTCTGCATCTGAACGCAAGCTTCACATCCAAGGTTCCAAGTTGCATCTTATCAGAGAGTGTAGGTGATCATCTAATCTGACACTGACGCTTGGCCAAAATGGGAAGTGTTCCATTTTCCAATCCGACATCCATCACAAAACTCCAAAAAAAAACTTTTTTTAAAACTCAATTGAATATGAGGCTCACAAGTGTCGGCTTGGCTCGGTTAGTTTTCTTGCCACTGAGTCAATAGTTGTGCATTGAAGCCCCACTCCAGACTGATACTTAAATACTGCACTGAGGGAGTGCTGCTTTGTTCAGAGTGTCTTCTTTCAGATAAGACATGTAGAGATACAGATGTTCCAGTGATTCGTGAACCTGGATAGTTGCCGAAGAAAGTCTCTACTCTGTATGTTGATCAAAGTTGCCTTTAATGATTTAACATTGCACACAGCATTAAAACAGTTTATACACAAGCATAAAGATAGCACCCAGCAATACATACGCCCTTTAAACCAAGGATCTCCGCATCAAGGGAGAAGAATGAACAGCTCCCTCGTAGCTCGTGACATTTCTTCTTGTTCTTGGGTGTCCTTCCTCTAGGCGAAGCTTCTTAAGGCCCCTCTGACTGCAGTGCCAGACCAGCCATGATATCTTCTTTTATGTTGTTTCTGCTGATTGAGGTGTAAGTAAAGGTTAGGAGAAGATCCATTTTGTCCAATCATCCACCGTTACTAGGCATTAATGATGGACTGTTTGGTGTGTTATACCAGGTGCAACCCTTCACCCACAGCCTGTTCTTCCTTCTCACTTGTTTCAGACTATGGAATGCGTAGGCCTCTCATCAGTGTCCAAACTTTCTCAAAGTCTTGCTTCACACAGACATGTCCTGCCCTTCCAAACGATTTCTAACGGCAGCAGCTTTTTACCAAGGATTGTTTAAGTTTGCTCATTTCATTCTTCAGTTTTTGGGCCTTTGCAGCAATTTCTGCACAGGCTGTCTTTTTGTTTTAAATTCACAATGTCCCAGCAATTTAAATGTACAATGTCCTAGGGATCAATGTTAACCCTTTTTAATCCTTCAGGCATTAAACTGAGGTCGTGTCTGCCTGTTCGGGTCAACATAGAAGATCCTATAGGACGATTCGAAGAAGGGCAGGGAACTTTCCTGGTATTGTGGCCAACAGTCTACCTGCAACCAAGGCCATCAAAACAGATGAACTAGTCGTTCATCTCATTGTTGTTTGTGCACAACTTGCCGACATAACAGTGACTATACTTCAAAAGTAATTTAGGAACACAGGAACAGGAGGAGGCCATTCATCCCCCTCGAACCTGCTCCACCATTAGATCATGGCTGAACTGTATCTCAACTCCATATGCCTTGGTTCTGTAACCCTTAAATACCTTGCCGAACAATATTCTATCAGTTCTGATGAAAGATCATCGACCTGAAAAGTTAACTCTGTTTCTCGCTCCACAGATTTCCAGTATTTTGTTTTTATTTCAGATTTCCAGCATCTGCAGTATTTTGCTTTTGTAATATTCTATCATTTCAGTTTTTAAATTTTCAATTGACCCTCAGCCTCAACAGCTTTTTGGGGGGGAGATTTCCAGATTTCCACTCCCCTTTGTGACATCATGTACATAAACTTGGAGAATGGGCGTGTAATTGGCAAATTCATTTCAATATGGATAAGTGTGAGGTGTTACATTTTGGTAGGAAGATTAAGGAAGCCACGTACTGCTTGGATATGAAGGGGGGAGAAATTCGGTATTGACCCATTTGGGGCGCAAATATCGGCCGGGCGCAAAGTTTAGCACCTGGCGCAAATTATCGCTTCCAACTGCAAACTTGGCTTCTATCGCCCCTGGAGGTGATTGGAGCGCCAAATCAGGCGCTACACACCTCTCTTAAGGTGCTAACGCCGAGGAGCAAGGCGCTAACTCACAGCGCTGGCGAAGCTCATGTGATGTCAGTCAGCAATGGAACACAGACACACTGGCGCTGGCCAGTTCTTAAAGGGGAGGGTCGATCTTGCTCTCCAACCACACCCTGCTTCTTGAAGCCTTGAATCTCTGCCTGGAGAGACCTGTACATCAATTCTGCTGGAAAAAACAATGGAGAGGCCCAGGGAAAGAGCTCAGAGTGCAGCCCCCACAGTCTCTTCTAAATCGATGCAAGGAAGATCAAATCAAAATGAACCTGCAAAGTGCTGCTCAGTACCCAAAACTCCTTCACACAGCATTGAATCTCTCCAGAAGTCTCTCTCTCTCTCTCTCTCTCAGAATGTATGGTGCAAAAATGTCACCGACAAAAAAACAGGGAGGAAGCGGCCGCCTTTAAATAGCGCTCACCCAGTCCCTTCCCGACTGCAAAATGTTCCCCTCAACCTGTCGTTGCTAGCGGCAGGCGGAAAAGCGGGGGTGCCACTCAATATCCCGTCCGGGGCGCGTCGGGGTGTTGCACGCTCGACTGACATCGCGATCTGAGGGCACAGGAGATCGTGGTGATAGTGTTTAGCGCCGCCACAAAATGTCTGGTCAATTTTGCGAGCGGCGCAAGTATAGCCACGCCCGGGCGCTAGTTGCTTTGCGCCCTGTTATAACAGGAGGCGCTAATCAACTGAATTTTTCCCCCTAAGAGTCTAAATGGAGCAGAGGAGCAAAGGGATCTTGAGATACAGATACACAAATCACTAAAAGTAGTGACATTGGTTAATAAGCCCATAAAAAAAGTAAACCAAGCACTGGGTTCATTTCGAGAGGGATAGAATTGAAAAGCAGAAAAGTTATGTTAAATTTGTAAAGAACCTTGGTTAGACCACACTTGGAGAAGGTGCAAATAAATTCACCGGAATTGAGGATATACTTATCAGGAAAGGCTGAACAGGCCGGGACTCCTTTCTCCAGAAAAGAGGAGGTTGAGTGGTGACCTAATAGAGGTCCTTAAAATTATGAAGGGGTTCCACTTGTGGGGAGACCAAAACTAGGGGCTGTAAATATAAGACAGTCACTAATAAATCCAATCGGGAATTCAGGAGAAACTGCTTTACCCAAAGAGTGGTAAAAATGTGGAACTCACTACCACAAGGAATAGTTGAGGTGAATAGCATAGATGCATTTAAGGGGAAGCTAGATAAGTACATGAGGGAGAAAGAAATCGAAGGATATGCTGATCAAGAGAATTTTAGAAGATCATGACTAGAGCATCTACAATTTCCTCACTTTTATACCCTGGGGTGGAAACCATCAGGCCCTGGAAATTTATTTATCTTTAGTCTCATTATTTTCTCCATTACCATTTTTTAAAGTTATATTAGCCTAGTAAGTTCTTCCACTTGATTTATTTTCATTTTTCCTTGTATCTCTGGTACTTTATCCTCATCCTCTGCTGTAAAGACTGATACAAAGTAGTGGCTCGGTGTCACATTTTGTTTGATAATGTTCCTGTGAAGCGCCTCGGGACGTTTTGCTACATTAAAGGCGCTATATAAATGCAAGTTATTGTTGTTGCCACTCCCTGATTTTCAATGACAATATTACCTGTGTCTGTCTTTAAGGGGCCTTCATTACTCTTAGCCACCCTCTTTCTCTTAATACACTTGTAAAATCCTTTAGTGTTATCCTTGATATCCCTCACGTTTTTTCTTGTATTCCTTTTTTGCAGCCTTTACTACTGTCTTTGCAACCCTTTGCTGTTCTTTACAACTCCCCCAGTCCTCGGGATATCTACTGTTCTTTGTATTCGTTTAAGACCTTGCCTTTAGTTTTATACTATCTCTTATTTCTCTTGTTGACCAAGGTTGCTTAATTACGCAAGTAGAGCTTTTGCCCTCCAAAGTCCACCTCACTGAAATTTAAAACCTTAGTTTGTGACTCTCCCTTTTCCCCCTCAAACCTAATATTGAGTTCTGTCAAGTTATGATCACTGAGTTAGGTGTTCCCTTACCGTTAGACTATTGACTAACTCAGGCTCATTACTAAATCTAATAAAGCCTGCTCTCTTGTTGGTTCAAGAATATACTGCTCCCGTACACTGTCCTGAATACACTGAAGATATTCGCTACCTTTGGGACTCGAGCTGTTCTGCTTTTCCCAATCTGTGTAAAAATTAAAGTTTCCCATTTTTCTACAGCCCTATTTAAACTTTAAGCTAGGACCTTGATCCCAGCCTGGTTCAGGTGCAGCCCATCCCAGCGGTACAGCTCCTTCCTGTACTGGTGCCAGTGTCCCATGAGATGGAACCCCTCTTTCCTGCTCCAATCCTTCAGCCACATGTTTACCTTCCTGATGGGTTTGTCCCTATGCCAATTTGCACATGGCTCGGGTAATAATATGGTCACAGTGCTTTGGGGTAGCCAGAGGGTGAATCTGTTATGTTCTCTCCTTCCCACACCCCTGGCCTCTGTTGCCTCAGTTTAGTGCCAGTGTAATGCTACCCAGACAATTGTTAACCATCTATACAGCTTACGTGACTAAGACTTGCATTTATATAGCGCCTTTCACGACAACTGTATGTCCCAAAGAGCTTTACAGCCAATGAAGTACTTTTTGAAGTGTAGTCACTGTTGTAATGTAGGAAACGCGGCAGCCAATTTGCACACAGCAAGCTCCCACAAACAGCAATGTGATAATGACCAGATCATCTGACTATCAATTCCCCATCATTTAAAAAACTTCAACCATGTGCATACGGAGCCTACATTTCTCCAGAGTAATCTTGGAGCCTATCCTCACAACTGAAAGCACTAAAATTTAGCATCATCTTGTTTGTTTCCTCCCCAAAGACTTGTCCTTTAACAAGTGGGGGAAAGAAAACTGGACACAATGGGCTCGATTTTGCAATTGGGGCGGGCTGGGGGCGTGTCAGGTTTTTCGAGTCCTGAACCCGACTCCAGTGTGATGTGGGAAAAAAGTGCGATTTTCCCCTAATTGGGCACTTGATTTCCAGCGTGTGGGAACCCCTGGCCCAATGAGTCTTTCCATCCTAAAAGTTGCCTCCGATGACGTCATCAATGCTGCTGGATTTAAGGCCTGCAAGCAGCCTTGCCTCTTCTGGAGACTGCAAACTTTATGCCCATTGCTGTGATCGCTTCATTCAGCAACTATGTCCAGCAGTAGGCCAAAGTGTGCTCCACGGTTCGATGACGCCGCCCTGCAAGCTCTAGTGGAGGGAGCAAGAGCAAATAAGGAGGTGTTCTTCCCTTCCTCAGTGAGGAAGAAGCCTCCCCAGCAGACGAAAGCTGTGTGGATGCAAGTGGCCCAGGAGGTCAACTCTATGTCTATGTGCCGCAGAACCTGGCTGCAGTGCAGGAAGCGGTTTCATGACCTTCTGTGCACAAGAAAAGTGAGTATGACTTTCCCATCACCCTCAATCTGATCCCCATTGTCTCTCCTCACCAGAACTCTGCTTTACCAACCTCTTCCTCCACATCCCACTTGACACTTACATCCCTGCACCCTTACCCATTCCCTCTCTCTCTATGGTCACATTCACTTAACTATTCGACCATGCAGTCCTCACACTCTCTATCACTGATGCATTGACAACTTACAACACACAGGGAGGGCCCTTTGTCTCCTTCTAAGCATCTATGCTATGGATTCTCTACACTCACTCCTTTATTCTCACTCAAACTCCACTTGTGTCCCTCATTGCAGGAAAAGAGAGCCCACAATAAGAGGGAAAGAGCGAGGACAGGGGGAGGGCCACCCTCAGTAGCCCAGCTCACCACCTCGGAGGAGGCGGCCCTGGAAATTGCCGGGATTGAGGAGGATTCCCAAGTGGGGGGCGGACAGGCGGGCGCATCACAGCAAGCTGGTGACAGAATAGTTTGGCACCTCTCTCATTGACACTGCATGAGTGACTGATAATGAATCTGATGCTCTAACAGATTGACTTATGGTCATCTGCACTATTCAATGTGCATGTAACCTTGACCTCACATCTCTAACTCTTTTCTTTACTCCCCCACAGGACCATCGACAGCCCCCATCCCCACTGTCCAGGAGGAAGAGGCTGAGCTTCCAGACTCCTCAGAGGAAGCTGCAACCTCTGAGGGCGCAGCGTCAGCAGAATTAAGCACACACATCACCAGCGCAGACACTCGCACCTCGGTGGGACCTTCGGGACATAGAGTAGAGTTGTCACCTGGTGTATCACAGTTCACAAGTGAGCATCAGCAGATGGTGGAGACAGGGACAGCAGTGGAGAGTCCTCGTCGGAGGGCGCAGGACACTCCCATCTCGGCTTAGCTGCATGTCGACCCTCTGCCTCTGGGTCCATCCAGAAGAACAGCGGCGCTGGAACTCCAGGAACAGGTGCAGGAGTCTCTGGCAGGTTTTGTCTCCAGGGTCGCTGCGAGTGTGGAGCGAATGGAGGAGTCCATCGCTAACATGAGCAGAGCCTTTGTGGAGGCATTGGCGCATGAACGCATCACCACGGAAAGGATGGCAACCTCGGTGGAAAGGATGGCTACCTCCATGGTAAGGCTGGCTACCGTAGAGGAGAGGATGGCTACGTCCATGGAGGAGCTTAGTCGCCAGGGTATGGAAAACATGGTAATTGTTCAGAATAGACTGACCTCTCTTGAGGAGTGATGGTCAGCTATTGAGCAAACAAACCAGACCTTCAGGCAAGTCCTCGGGAGTAGGGCTTCCAGTACAGAAACGGGTCCTCATGGCCCCCTGAAGTGCAGCAAGGTGCTGTCAAGCCACTTGCTAGCCCTGAAGTGGGGCTGACCCATAAGAGGGATGTTGGTGGCAGACAACAAGGAAGTGGGGGCTCCTCTCCAAGCGCTCACACAACCATGTCACTGCACAGCCCTCGGTCAGAGCCCCACCAGAGTCTCCACCCAACTGAGATCGGCATCTCAACCCCTGCACAGCCGCAGGAGCAGCAGACTGTTGCCGAGCCCTCACAGGTTCGCAACCCCAGAGGACGCCCGCCAAAGGTGTCGAGACAGGAGCAGCAAGAAAGTGAGCAAGGGGCCTCCACATCTGCTGAAGCCACATGGGGAAACACCACGTAGGAGCACGCATAAGAGGAAGATACTGCACAAGTAGTCACTTGGGTGTAATGTTATGTTAAATTTTGAAAAGCCATCAGTTGGTTATTGTCATTAAAAATTCTGATGGCAAACTATTGCAGTTGTGGCGTGTGTCATTTCGCTAATGGGACTTCCACATTGAGGGCTTAGGATGACTTGCAATTGTCAGTATGGTGGTCAGAGTGATAGGAATCCGCAGGTTCTTGGCCATTGTCGATGGTTTGATAAGAAGGTGCGAGGCAAAAGTGTTTGATTGTGCAGGCTAAGCAAATCTGGCCAAGATGAGTGCATGCCTTGCATCCCGGGCAGCAATGTGCTCGCGTGCTGCTGCCGCTGGTTGATACGCCTCTGCAAGCTGTTCGTTGTCGCTCTCCTCCTCCTCCTCCTCCTCATCTGAGGAGGCTATGTGATGAGCCACTTGTTCCTCGGACATCTGCAAGCCACGATGCTGTGCCATGTTGTGAAGTGCACAGCAAACCACAACCATTCTGGAGACCCTGGCTGCAGAGTACTGCAGGGCTCCACCTGATCTATCAAGGCATCTGAAGCGCATCTTCAGCAAGCCGATGGTTTGCTCGATTATGGATCTGGTGGAAATGTGGCTGGAGTTGTAGAGCTCCTCAGCTTCGGTGGATGGGCTCCTCAACGGCGTCATTAGCCCTTGTCTCCAAATAGCAATCCGAAAAGTTGGTCTGGCAGACTGAAGAGCGGAGGCACACTAGACTGGCGCAGGATGAAGGAGTCGTGGCAACTGCCAGGGTAATTGGCGCAAACATGCAAAATTTCCTCCTTGTGGTCACACACCAGCTGTATGTTGAGGGAGTGGAAGCCCTTGCGATTGACAGACATACCTGGATTGCGATGGGGTGCCTTAAGGGCCACATGTGTGCAGTCAACGACGCCCTGCACCCTTGGAAAGCCTGCCAGATTGTCAAACCCAACCGCACGCGCAGTTACACCGGCTTGATCCTTGGAGAAATTGATGTAATTATGCGCGATGGCAAAGAGGGCATCGGTTACCTGCGTGATGTAAGTGTGTGCGGCTGCCTGGGAGACGCTGCTGATGTCTGCTGCTGATCCCTGGAATGAGCCTGAAGCAAAAAAGTTGAGTGCGGTGGTGACTTTGACGGCCACTGGTAAGGGGTGTCCACCTGTTCCTCTGGGCTCCAGGTCTTGCTGCAGCATTGCGCAGATGTCACCCACTACCTCTCGCAAAAGTCGGAGCCTCCTTTGGCACTGCTGCTAAGTCATGTTGAGGTAGCTGATCCTCTGTAGACCCTGTTTTGGGGTATCTCCTGCGCCGACGTGCTTCCATGCACTGGCGCCTTCTGGCCTGTGCAGCTTCAGGTGGGTGAGCAACAGCTTGGAGCTCCTGCTGTTGTTCCTGCAGTTGGTGCTGCTGTTGGTCAGGGTTCTGCTGCTGCCGCGGCTGGTCTTCGTCCGAATCTGATGTCCAGGAGGAAAGGAAATAAATAGTTCCCATTCTTCTGGTATATACCTCAGTTGAGGAAGCGCTCATTCAAGATGGGGAGAGGGGTTTCCCAGGAGGTCACACTGGAGATGGGTGTCAGGCTCCAAACTTCCACAACAATGAGTAGGCCTGCTAAAAGTTCCCCCAGACCTGAGACAACAAAGTTCTGCCACCTGCAAATGATGATTGGTGAAATCCTGGTGGCATCACCATTAAAAAGGAGTTTTCACCAATCATCATTAGAGAATATCTTGAGTGTATTCAGGACAGTTTACTGGAACAGTTAGTAAGCAATCCACTTGTGATGCCGCCAGGATTCACTGGCGTGTTCCGGAGGAGGCGTGTAGCACGTGGGAAAAGTGGGGAAATTGAAAGGCCTCTCAAAGTGGGATTATAGAGGCAATTAAGTGGTTCTTAAGGGCCTATCCTGCCTCTTGGAGGCGGGATGGAAACGGGGTCAGAAACTCGCATGTGGGAAAATTGCATGGAAGCGGGATCAGGCCCGCACGCCATTTTTTGCGATTTTACCACCTCGCGCCTGGCAAAATCGAGCCCAATAAGTTTTATATGGCTTAAGTAGCGTAGTCTTAGTTTATACTCAATGGCCCTAGCAATACAACATAAAACTGTATTTTCTAATCAACTATAAGCTCAGACCTCTTGTCAGTTACCTTTAACAGGTACCCTGTTAAAAAATAGAAATACTCTCGGACTGGGCGAGAGTTGTTGGCATGTTATCCTTTTCACTTCTGGCCCAGGTTCGAATCCAGGTTGAACTGATGGAGTGAAAGTCTTCTCCCTGTCTCCAGTACAGCTGCTGTGTAATAGGTGTTTGAGGCAGTATCATTGCAGCATGAGTCCTTTGCACAAAACTGCCCAATAATTTGGCACAAAGCATCATTCATTGGCATAACTCAAGATGGCTGGTTTTTACCAGAGGAAAAATTCATGCAAGAGGATTCTCTTTGGAGATTTGGGGTTAAGTCATTTTGAGCCAATGTGGAGGCAGCTTTATCTTTTCATTCATGCCATACTAAACCTGGGAGTGTTCACTGTCCATACTATGCTATATGGACCAGAAATGCGAGTCTCAGTCGTGCTTGGCTCAGTGGTAGCAGTCTTGCCATTTAGGAAGCTCAAGGAATCAAATTAATGTTTTTTTTCTTTTGGATTATAGGCAGACAGCAAGTGATCGCCTCTCTGCCCCAACCCTGCCTCTCCGACACAACGCCCTGCTTCCACCGATCGGCAGTGCTGATATCGATCCTTCAGCTGCAAAGTTAACTGCTCGACCACAGGTACTTGAGGAACTTCCCCAGCTGTAACCTGCTTCAGTTACTGCCACACCATGTGTCACCGAGTCATGTCATCCCTCTCTGCAACTATCATATAACCTGAAACTATCCTGCATACAATCGATTGATAACCTGAAACTATCCTGCATACAATCGATTGATAATCTGAAACTATCCTGCATACAATCGATTGATAACCTGAAACTATCCTGCATACAATCGATTGATAATCTGAAACTATCCTGCATACAATCGATTGATAATCTGAAACTATCCTGCATACAATCGATTGATAACCTGAAACTATCCTGCATACAATCGATTGATAATCTGAAACTATCCTGCATACAATCGATTGATAATCTGAAACTATCCTGCATACAATCGATTGATAATCTGAAACTATCCTGCATACAATCTATTGATAATCGATTGATAATCTGAAACTATCCTGCATACAATCTATTGATAATCTGAAACTATCCTGCATACAATCTATTGATAATCTGAAACTATACTGCATACAATCTATTGATAACCTGAAACTATCCTGCATACAATCTGTTGACAATCTGAAACTATCCTGCATACAATCTATTGATAATCTATTGATAATCTGAAACTATCCTGCATACAATCGATTGATAATCTGAAACTATCCTGCATACAATCGATTGATAATCTGAAACTATCCTGCATACAATCTATTGATAATCTGAAACTATCCTGCATACAATCTATTGATAACCTGAAACTATCCTGCATACAATCTATTGACAACCTGAAACTATCCTGCATACAATCTGTTGACAATCTGAAACTATCCTGCATACAATCTATTGATAATCTGAAACTATCCTGCATACAATCTATTGATAATCTATTGATAATCTGAAACTATCCTGCATACAATCGATTGATAATCTGAAACTATCCTGCATACAATCTGTTGATAATCTGAAACTATCTTGCATACAATCTATTGATAATCTGAAACTATCCTGCATACAATCTATTGATAATCTATTGATAATCTGAAACTATCCTGCATACAATCGATTGATAATCTGAAACTATCCTGCATACAATCGATTGATAATCTGAAACTATCCTGCATACAATCTATTGATAATCTGAAACTATCCTGCATACAATCTATTGATAATCTATTGATAATCTGAAACTGTCCTGCTCGCTCCTGTTGATAATCGGCTACTATTTTATGCATTCCTGATTTGAAGTGTTAAGCAGAGTTAGACAATTTGGAAACATAATACTGTATGGACTAGAAATTGGGTATAGCCCCGCCAGCACGTTTGCGCCGAAAATTTTGTGCCCGCCGCGGAGCCAGTTGTGCCCGCCCCATATTCACTTTCAGCGCCCCAAAGCGGAACCGGGCGCTGGTACAGGGTGTGTCCGCCCCGCTTGGGGCACTGAAAGTGAATTTCAGCGCTCCCGGTCCCGCTGTGCCACCCGATGCGGTGCGGCAGGCTGCTGTACTGCAGGCCTCCCCCTTCTCTTAAGGGGGAGGTGCCTGCAACGGCCGGAGCCCCGATTGCAAGTGCCGGCAAAAGAGCCCGGCACAACGGAGAAGTGCCGGGCTCCACGGAAACCAGCCGGCAATGCCGCCGGGGGGGGGGGGGGTGGAGGAGGCCGGGGAAGGAGGTGCGGGCAGGCGGCCGCCGAAAAAGCGGCCGCCCCGCACCTCCACCTTAACTTGCGCCGCTAAGGCTGCAGTAAGGACCCGGTCTCCCGATGTTGTTAGCGCCCGCCACGGAAGAGGCGGCCGCTACTGAAGATGGGGATCGGCGTGGTTTCGGGCGGTACCGGGGCACTGCGCACACCGATGACGTCATCGGTGCCGGCGCAGCGCTACCGGCTAACGCCGATGTTAGGGCCCACCTAATTTCGGGCGCGACGCAACTTCCGGCGCAACCCACTCTTTCGCCCCTAATTGGGCGCAAACGCAACTGAATTTCTAGGCCTATATTCCTTAATTGCAATATTTTCTAAAGTTTATTATTTACTGCTATTGGGCCAGAAATATTAATGTATGACGTATGAGGAGAGATTGTGTCGATTGGGCTTATACTCACTGGAGTTTAGAAGATTGAGAGGGGATCTCATCGAAACCTATAAAATTCTGTCAGGTCTGGACAGACTAGATGCAGGAAGGATGTTTCTGATGGCCGGGGAGTCCAGAACCAGGGGTCATAGTCTAAGGATAAAGGGGTAAGCCATTTAGGACTGAAATGAGGAGGAATTTCTTCACCCAGAGAGTGGTGAACCTGTGGAATTCTCTGCCACAGAGGGCGGTGGAGGCCAGTTCATTAAATATATTCAAGAAAGAGTTGGATATATTTCTTGAGGCTAAAGGGATCAAGGGATATGGGGAGAAGGCAGGGGCCGGGTATTGAATTTGGATGATCAGCCATGATCTCATTGAATGGCAGAGCAGGCTCGAAGGGCCGAATGGCCTACTCCTGCTCCTATCTTCTATGTTTCTATGATGCAGGTGTCCAGTTTCCTGATCACTGGGGCTGGGACAAGGTCAGTCTCAGGAGAATAAAGAACTGCACTTGATATTCTATTTAGAATCGTACAGCATAGAAGGAGGCCATTCGGCCCATCGTGCCTGAAATTTGAAATTAAAAATGTATGATTGAAGAATAGGTACAGTTCAGATTTTGCATTTACTTATTAAAAGAAAGGGCACAGCGCCCCGATTAGCTTAGAAGGTAATGGTACTGCCTGGTGTACAGCTCAGCCAACAGACCAGGAAGCCCCAGGTAGTAGACCAGTTCCTGGTCTGTACTAAGTTTCCAACATGTGGGATGCTGTAATAAAAACAGAAAATTCTAGAAATACTGATGCTGTAATTGGTCTTCATGCTCCAGGCTGAGGAGGGTCCCTGTTTGACCCTCTTCCCCAGTTAGAAAATGCATTTATACAAAGTTACAAACTTTCACCTCCTCCCTTCCCACCGTCCAGGGCCCCAAACGCTCCTTCCAGGTGAAACAGTGATTTACTCGTATTTCTTTCAGTTTAGTGTACTGTATTCGCTGCTCACGGTGTGGCCTCCTCCTACATTGGGAGACCAAACGCAGATTGGGTGACTGCTTTGCTGAACACCTGTGTTCAGTCTGCAAACGTGATAATGAGCTTCTAGTCGCTTGCCATTTTAATTCTCCGCCCTACTTCCACTCTGACCTCTATCCTCGGCCTCCTACATAGTTCCAGTGAAGCTCAAGGAACAGCACCTCATCCTTCAATTAGGTACTTTATGGCCTTCCGGACTCAACATTGAGTTCAACAATTTCAGATCCTCCCCACTCCTCCCATTTTTTTGGACAGCAGGTGCTGGTAATGGTTCTGCTGTTCCCATTTACAGCTCCTTGAGACCCATCTTTTGTTTCTTTATTTGTTCCATTACCATCCCCTTTTGCACCATCATCCCTTTTGTCAATTAATCTCTCCTGCCTTCCACCCTATCACAGACCTTCCCTTGTGTTCTTTCCTCCCCCTTTCCCTGCCTCTGTACTTGATTAAAACCTGTTACATCTCGAACCTTTTCCAGTTTTGATGAAGGGTCACAGACCTGAAACGTTAGCTCTGTTTCTCTCTCCACAGACGCCTCCTGACGTGCTGAGTATTTCCAGCATCTTCTGTTTATATTATAGAAAGTGCACGTGCTTGGACATTAGGTGTAGATGATCTGGGTTCAGCTGTGAGGCCCTATTCAGTCACGAAGCCGGTCAACAATCACTAGCCGAGGTTTTTGGATTGGGAATGCCCTTTTGTTGGCCATGAAGTGGGTGTTCCCAATTGGAAAATTGAGTGGGGATCAGTAAGGGGCAGCTTGGCTCAGTGGCAGCGCTTTCACTGCTGAGTCAGGAGACAGTGGGTTCAAGCCCCACTCTAGGATTTGGGCATGTAATCCAGGCTGACTCCAGTGCAGGACTGAGGGTGTGCAGGACTGTTGGAGGTGTCGTTTCAGTTAAGATATTAAACGAGGATGTAAAAGATGCCACAGCAATTTTTGAAGAAGAGCTGGGAGTTCTCCCAGTGTGCTAACCAACATTCCTTCCTCAGTCGCACCACCAACACAGATTAACTGATCATTTAACTTATTGAAGTGTGTGGGACCTTGGCCTAGAAATTCAGTTGTTAGCGCCAGCCGCTAGCGCCTTAAGAGGGCGAGAAGTGGGGCGCGAAGCGGCTAGCGCCCGGGCGCGGCGCGATCTGCGCCTCTTGCGAACTTGAGTCAAGAATTAGCGGCGGCGCAAAACCGCAGCGCCCGCTCAGCAGCGCGCGCAGATCCTGACGTCATTTCATGGTGCAACGCCCTTGGTGCGCCCCGAACCGGAACTTCAGTGGCGCCGCCCTTCTGTGCGCCTGGCGCCCCCAGCGACTGGTTGAGTGGAACGGTTCCCAGTCGCTGTGGGGCTGGGGGACGCTATTTAAAGGGGACTCTTCCTGCATTCTTTGTGGCAGCCATTTTGTTCCACTCCTGTGTGAGAGAGAGAGATTTGGAGAGAGACAAAGGGAGAGAGCTTTCTGCTTTGACTCAGCGCTCACACAGGTACTTCTGGCTTCAGGCCAGAGCTTTGCAGTTGGATTTATTTCTCAGTGCCATAGCCTTGAGTGGCCACATATAATGGGGGCTGCAATGGGTGGAAACGTTGAGTTTCTGCATTGCATTGAAAGGGCTCAGAGACGCCGAGAGAGTGCGCCAATCATGGCCAGACGGAGAAGGGCCAACGGGCGTCGGCACAGGAGGCCTTACCCTCCCAGGGTATACCGACAGCACTTCTACCTCAACCTGTCTGAGGAGCAGTGCATTCGGAGGCTTCGATTCAGAAGGGAGGTGGTCACGGAGATCTGCCACCTGCTTCAGAGAGATCTGCAGCCTCAGCTGAGGAGCAGGACGTCTCTGTCGGTGGCATTGAAGGTGACAGTGGCTCTGAACTTCTATGCCACCGGCTCCTTCCAATCTGCTACTGGGAACATTGCCAATATCTCCCAGTTCGCGGTGCATTGCTGCATCCGCCAGGTCACGAATGCCCTCTTCAGAAGGAGACGTCAGTACATTTCCTTCCCCATGACACCGGACAAGCAGCAAGAGCGTGCAATGGGATTTGCAAGAATAGCGGGCTTCCCCATGGTCCAGGGCGCCATTGACTGCACGCATGTGGCTTTGCGGGCGCCTCTAGAGAATGCCGAGGATTACCGCAACCGGAAGGGCTACCATTCGCTGAACATGCAGTTGGTTTGTGACCACAGGCAGCTCATACTAGCAGTGAATGCCCGCTTTCCAGGCAACAGCCACGACGCCTTCATCCTGCGCCAGACTTCTGTGGCAGACATTTTCGAAGCCCCGGCTCACCCAGGAGGCTGGCTTCTCTGGGACAAGGGCTATCCTTTGTGCACCTGGCTGATGACCCCACTCCATGCGCCCACCACCCCTGCTGAAGAACGATACAATGACAGTCATCAAGCGACCAGGAACATCATTGAGAACACAATCGGCGTGCTGAAGCAACGGTTCCGCTGTCTGGACCATTTCGGGGGAGCCCTACAGTACTCGCCTGAGCGAGTCTCCTATTTCGTTGTAGTGTGCTGCATGCTGCACAACCTGGCTATCCTCAGGACTCAGCCACTGCCAGCAGACATTGGAGGACCACCAGAGGAGGAGGAGGATGAGGAGGAGGACGACCAAGACGGGAGAGAGGCACAAAGTGCAAGGGCCGTCCGTCAGCGGCTTATTACAAGTCGGTTCTAGGCCCCTTCTCGGAATGGCTTGTGCCATTGAAAGAACATGAATGGAGCCGCTCCGCAAACCCTGAGGCGGTCAAGGCAACAAATAGTTCAAAGTGCAAACATGGACAATCTGAATAAAGACAATTTTTTATTTAACAAACTCTGTGCCCTTCCCGCATGACAAACAAATACAGAGAAACCCCCCCCAAAAAACAGCCAGACACATAACTGGCTTTCACAACCTGGAGAAAATGAACAAAACAGTGAAACAAAAATGACCATGATCCTCGGCCTTCATAAAAAGCAAACACAACATCCTCGGCCTTCATAAAAAAGTCACACAACATTCTCGGCCTTCATAAAAAAAAGTCACACAACATTCTCGGCCTTCATAAAAAAACTCAACATTTTGCCACACCTCCTACTTTTTGGCCTGCAAGGGTGATCTGCCTCGCTTGCGCGATTGGCCCCTTCCCGCCCTGCAGCTCCTCCTCAATGGGGCCCCAGTGGCTGCAGCAAGGCTGGGGGAAGGCTGCTGAGGGTCAGATAGTGAGTCGGCAGATGCCCTTGGGGGACGGCCTGGACTAGCTCTGGGCCTAGAGGGCCCGGCTGCTGACTGCTCCAACTCTGCTTGGGCGGCAGCAGTCTGTCCTACGGGTGGTGGCAGCTGCAGTGGAGGAGTGACAGTGTTGGCAGCAGGAATGCTGCCAACCTGACAGAGCACAGGCACTCCCTGGTCGGCCGAGACACTGGCACTCGCATGGGCCAGCACTGAAGCATGTGCAGCAATCTGCTGAAGCACAGACTGCTGGGCTGCTGCGGCGCGGCAAGGGCCCCGGCGATTCCTGGCCGATCCAGCGAGGGTGGCAGCAGTTAGTGCCCATGTGGCCCTGATCTGTGTCTGCATCAGACCAGCCAGTGAATGCATGGCACGACTAAGCACTTGGCTGGAAGCCGCATGTGATGCAGCGACCTCCTGCTGACTCCTGGCCTGTGATGCAGCGACCTCCTGCAGACTCCTGGCCTGTGCTGCCCTGAATTCCTGCAGACTCCTGGCCTGTGCTGCCCCGAATTCCTGCACAGTCCTTGCCAGTGACTATGCAGTCAGGCATCCTTGCCACTGCAGCCATGATCTCAATGTGCCTGCGCTCAGCCTGGGCACCCATTTCACCAAGGAGCCGCACCTCCTCTGCACTCACTGTAGCAGGACTGGAGGCCGAACTCACCTTCTGGGGAGAAGGCCGCCGAGCTTCCCTACCCCTCCCGTGTTGCTGCAGCCCGCTGGGCCCCGGAGCTTCACCGTCATCAGACCCTTCCCCCCCTGCGCCCCTCCAGGGAAGACGTGTCCCCATCATGGCCATGGGCTGCCTCGGCTGAGGGTGGCACTGATGGTCCGGCTTCCTCTTCCTCCTCCTCACCTTCCAATTCACTCAGTGCCAGCTTGAGGGCCCGCCTCCTCACCTGGCGATTCAGCATCTGAAAGCAGGGAGGCACAAGAGTTGCTTTAGAGTGAGGACAGGGCGGCAGCGAGGGAGGCATGAGTGCTGCAATGCACTGCATTGGTTCGAGAGTGGCAAAGGATGCTGCTGTGAGGCACAAGTGGAAAGAGAGAGGTCAAAAAGGTGATGACCTTACCATTGCTGTCCAGAACGGGGTCGGCATCTCCAGTGGCGACGGGGCCAATCAGCCGGCCTCCCATAATCCGCTCCACTCGCTGCTCCAGGTCGTTGAGGTCTTTAAATTCAGGACGGCCTCCCCCGGTCCGTAGCTGCTGCCTGCGATTGTGGGCCAGCTTGCCCTGCAAGAGAGAGGACGGGCTCGGAGTACAGTGTGAAGCCCTGATCGTGGCTGCACTGCCTCCCATGGTGGAATAGCCCTGACGGTGGAATAGCCCTGACAGTGTCAAGCCCTCATCTTGCCTGCACTGCCTCCCATGGTGGAATAGCCCTGACAGTGTCAAGCCCTCATCTTGCCTGCACTGCCTCTCATGGTGGAATAGCCCTGACAGTGTCAAGCCCTCATCTTGCCTGCACTGCCTCCCATGGTGGAATAGCCCTGACAGTGTGTAAAGTGGTGAATGTGCATGTGATTTTCATGAGAGTCCCATAGGTCTTGGATGAGGGCTGGGCATTGGGGCTTTCAGGACCCTTTGGCCAGAAAGTGAGGTGCACATGCAGGGATGAAGAGGATACTGGAAAGGGTACTCACCCTGACAACCCGAGTGAGGTCGTTGAACTTCTTTCTGCATTGCACAGGTGTCCTGAGGACCAAGCTGCTGGAGGTCACTCTGTGCGCCACCTCCCTCCAAGCTTTTCTGTATTCACTGGGCAGCGGCCTCCTGCCACTGTCAGGGAAGAGGACAAGGCGCCTGCGCTCCACTGCGCCAACCAGAACCTTCAGGGCACCCTCACTAAAGCGCTGCACTTGCTCCCTGGCCTTCTCCATGGTCCTGGGCGTTGAGTTGTTGAAGCAGGTCTGTCTAGGCCTAGATGCAGGGCGTGGCAGCAAAACAAATCAACCCTCCCCCTTTAAGAGCTGACCGGCGCCAGCATGTCTGCCTGCAATCTATAACTCGCCGCACCTGCGCTGCGCCCGCCCTCGCTGGTAGCGCCTCGGCTCACCGGCTTAGCGCCTTAGGATAGTCGTGCACCGCCTGCTTTAGCGCAGCAACAACCTCTTGGGGCGATGCAACTCAATTTCGGCGAAGGTGGCACTAAGTTGCGCCCGACGCTAAATTTAGCGAACGCCCGGCTGTAGCGCCCCAAACGTGGCAATACTGAATTTCTAGGCCCTTGTGTACAAATTGACTGCTGCATTTGCTTAGGTACCACTTATTATTTTTCAACAATAATTAATTGGCTGTGAAGCGCTTTGGGATATCTGGAGGACATAATAGGTACTATACCAGTGAAAGTGCGATCATTCTTTCATTTTACCTCAGTTTCAGTTTTCCAATAGGATTGGACATGGAGCAGGAAGCCCCTGCCAATTCATGGGCAAGAGGCTGTCAATTAGTGCATGATGACATGCGCTCAAATTCTCGTCATTTCTGTTCATTTCATGCTGTTTGTTTACCCGGCCAAACTAAGCGTGTGTTCGGAGTTCCTGGGCGCTGTGCTACATATAGAAATCAGTTTAAAGTGACGAGTACAGAGACTGTGACGCTATCCTCCTTCCTGTTTTGTGTTTTGTGTTCCCTGTTGTCACTGAGGACTGGAAAAACATGCAGCACCGCATCATGTGCTACAGCCTTTTGACTAGTTCTGTTGCCATTACACCCCAGTGGCTTTCCCACTGGAAATTACCCTAACTCTCTGCTTGTTGGAGGAGGAGGAACAGACATGCACCAGGCAAGTCACATCACCCACCCAGCATAGAATTACATAGAATTTTACAGCACAGGAACAGGCCATTCGGCCCAACATCTGTGCCAGTGTTTATGCTCCACACGAGCCTCCTCCTACCTTACTTCATCTCACCCTATCAACATATCCTTCTATTCCTTTCTCCCTCATGTACTTATCTAACTTACTCTCAACTACTCCCTGTAGTAGCAAGTTCCGCATTCTCACCACTCTCTGGGTAAAGAAGTTTCTCCTAAATTCCTTATTGGATTTATTAGCGACTATTTTATGTTTATGGCCCCTAGTTTTGGACTCCCCCCACAAGTGGAAACATCACATCGACCCTATCAAACTCCTTCATAAAGACATCGATCAGGTCACCCCGCAGCCTTCTCTTTTCTAGAGAAAAGAGCCCCAGCCTGTTCAGTCTTTCCTGATAGTTGTACCCTCGCAGTTCTGGTGTCATCCTTGTCAACCTTTTTTGCACCTTCTCCAGTGCTTTTATATCCTTTTTGTAATGCGGAGACCAGAACTGTACACTGTGCTCCAAGTGTGGTCTAACCAAGGGTCTACCTCCAACAAACGAGGCAAGAGACAGTATTAAGCTAAAAAGAGAAAATAATGGGACTTAAAATAGACTTCAGGACTTGATAGTTTCCACCCCAAGAAATTAAAAGACATAAGGGAAGAAAGTAGAGAATGTTGCTAATAACAGGCAGCTAACTTTTTTTTTTCCTATAGAAAATACGAATGCATTCAAACCGAGCTCACAGTGCAGTTATAGATGAGACCAGCCATCTGCCGCCAAGAGACAGATTTCTGGGGCATGAATACTTTACCAGGCCCAAAACCACACACACATTCCGGGTAAGGAGGAACGTAAGATTTGGCTCAACGAGCTTAACCAATGGGTGGCTGAGAGGTGTCTCGGCTTGGATCCTTGGTCTGTAAGTTACCTAATCGAATAGCGGAGAAGCTAGAATTGTCCCCGTTTGCCCTCGGAGAGCAAGTGGTTGAAGACTGAGCTTGGAAAGGGAGGGGGATGATCCAGTTGTTGTCCGTGTCGGTACCAATGACACGGGGAAGAACAGGGGGGAGGTACTGCTGAGGGAGTACCAGGAGATTGGAGCTAAATTAAAAAGCAGGACCTCACGGGTAGTAATCTCCGGGTTATTACCCAAGCCATGTGCTAATTGGCATAGGGACAGACATATCCGGAAGGTAAACACGTGGCTGAAGGAGTGGTGTAACAAAGAGGAGTTCCATTTCATGGGACACTGGCACCAATACTGGGTCAGGAAGGAGCTGTTCCGCTGGTACGGGCTGCACCTGAACCATGCTCGGACCAAGGTTCTAGCTGAAAGGATAAGTAGGGCTGTAGAAAGAACTTTAAACCAGTAAAGAAGGGGGAGGGCTCTGGCAGAAATAATAATAAAAGTGGAAAGAGCCTAAAGATAAGAAATGGGGATGAGAGCGAAGTCCAGATCATCAATAGTGTTAAAGATAATAAAATACTTACGGGGGAAAAATTGGATGGTGCCCCTTTTGGGGCGCTAACGTCACCGGGGCCCCTCCGCCGGCAATTCATTTGTAGCGCCCCAAGCAGGAGGTGGGGTGCGACTGGAAGCGCTCCACCTCTTTCTTGGGGCACTATTACTGAAGTTCGCGGCGCTACGTGCAACGCGCATTGGCACATAGCGCCGCATCATTGCAGGCCTCTGCCCCTGATTAAAGGGGAAGGGCCTAGCGCTGCACGCACCAGGGCCCTGCCGCACCACCAGGGAGCGGGGTGCCGTGAAAACTGACCGATCGCGGCCGGCACCCCGCATAAAAAAGGGGAAGGGGGCAGGTGCTGGCAGTCGACCAAAATAAAAATGGCCTCCCAACACCTGCCCTTTAAGTAGCACCGCCGCCGCTGAAAAAACGCCCCCTGACCCAGTCGGACATATCATCCAGCGATAGGTCAGGGGGCGCTGTGCATGGCGATGATGTCATCGCCGCTGGCGCAGTGCCGTGGGGCGCTACCAGCTACCACCACCGCTAACCTCCCGCTGAATTTCGTGGGAGGTGTTGCTGGTGCCGTGCCTGGGCGCTAGAGGATTCGCGCCCCCGGGGGCGCTAACGAGAGGCGCAAATCAGCCCAATTTTTCCCCTTTCTGGTTCAGAAAAAATTTAGGAAATAATAACACAATAACTGATAATGCAGTGGGAGCGATGAAAAACAAGGAGTGTGATAAGTTAAAAATATGTGAGTGAAACAGCATCGGGGCAAAAGGGCAAGGCAGGGTCTGTTGCCCAAATAAGAGTTCGAGACACTAATGCATGTAGCATAACCAATAAAACAAGTGAATTAGAAACGCGAATCCACCTTAAATGGTATGACGTAGTGGCCATCACTCAGACTGGGTACAAATGGCATGATTGGGAGATTCCAGGTTATAAGGGCTTTAGAACGCACAGGGAAACTGAAAAAGGAGGAGTAGCAATATTGCAAGGGATACAATTACAGCGTTACAAAGAGGGGATATCAGTAAGGGTCAGCAGGCAGTCGAAACACTCTGTAGAATTGAGGAGTCGAAAATGGTCCTGATAGCAGTAATAAAGTACTGTAGTGGGATGAATAAATGCGGAGATCAGAAAAGCTTGTCGCAAAAATAGAGTTATAATGGGAGACTGGGGAAGCAGAACAGCTCGAGTCCCAAAGACAGCGTATTTCTTGAGTGTATTCGGGACAGTTTTCTGGAACAATATGTTCTTGAACCAACAAGAGAGCAGGCCTTATTAGATTTAGTGATGAGCCGGAGTTAATCAATAATATAACAGTAAGGGAATATCTAACTCATAGTGACCATAACATGATAGAACTCGATATTAGGTTTGAAAGGGAGAATCACAAACGAAGGTTTTAAATTTAGGTAAGGTGGACTTTGGAGGGATGAGGCAGGAATTGACCTCGGGAGACTGGGCGGGACTATTAATGGGTAAAACTATAGATGAGCAGTGGGAGGTGTTGAAAGAAGTATTTGGTGGAAAACAAGACCTGTGCATACCCCTAAAGGGCAGGAGCTCCACTTGTGTAATTAACAACCTTGGTCAACAAATAGTCTAAAACTAAAAGAAAGGGCTTCTATGAATGCAAAGCCCAGTCGTGATCCTGCGGATTGGGAGAGATCTAAAGATAGCAAAGGGATTCAAAGGAAATAGTAAGAGCTGCAAAAAGGGAATACAAGAAAAAACTTGTAAGGGATATCAAGGAAAACACTAAAGTTGTTTCCGAGTATATTAAGAGAAAGCGGGTGGCCAAGAGTAATGAGGGCAGACACAGGTGATACTGTAATTGAAAAATCATGAAATAGCAGACTTGCTAAATAGAATTACATAGAATGTACAACAGAGAAACAGACCATTCGGCCCAACTGGTCCGTGCCTCTTCATCCAACCCTATCAGCATAACCTTCTATTCCTTTCTCCTTCATGTGTTTATCTAGCGGGGAGGGGAGGGTGGAGAGGGGAGGGGAGGGTGGAGCGGGGCGGGATGGGGAGGGGCGGGGAGGGGAGGGGTGGGTGGAGCGGGGAGGGGAGGGGTGGGTGGAGCGGGGAGGGGTGGGGGGAGGGGAGGGTGGGGAGGGGCGGGTGGAGAGGGGCGGGTGGAGCGGGGAGGGGAGGGGCGGGTGGAGCGGGGAGGGGAGGGGCGGGTGGAGCGGGGAGGGGCGGGTGGAGCGGAGCGGGGAGGGGCGGGTGGAGCGGGGAGGGTGGGGCGGGGAGGGGAGGGTGGAGCGGGGATTGGATGGGAGGAGCGGGGATTGGATGGGAGGGGCGGGTGGAGCGGGGATTGGGATACGGAATGTTGTCCAGGTGGCTGCAGGCTCTTAATTTGATCAGCTCAGTGATTGTATCATTGCTGAAGTAAATGCTAATTGTTTACAAAATGGTCACTTTCGGGCCTCAGTGACGCATTAAGGGACAGTAATAACAAATATTGTATTCCTCTGGTCTTTTCCAGTCAGATATTTCTTACCACCGGTCCTTCACAGCTCTGGATTATGCTCATCAGTCACGCACTGGCAAGAAGTCTGCGGGGCCAGGTAAGTTCCTGTTGTGATTTTAACTGCTTAACTTCCATTTGTAGATCTCTTGCACTCCCCTACCTTCCCTCTGAAGTGGCAAAGAAGCAGCTCACCAGGATGTTTCGTCCTGCAGATAGAAGGACTATGAGTCAGTCAGACAGTGGCCCAGTGCGTAAAGGCGCTTCCTGATATCCAGCCCTTCAGACAGAGAAAGAAAGAAGAACTTACATTAAGATAGTGCATTTCACGATCTCAGCATGTCCCAAAGCACTTCACAGCCAATTAAGTACTTTTGTACTGTTGTTATGAAGGAAACATGGCAGCCAATTGGTGCACAGCAAGGTCGCACAAACAGCGATGAGTTCATCTGTTTTTTAATGTTGTTTCCCAGAGGGATGCATATTGACTAGGACAGGTGAACTCATCTGTTCCTCTCCGAACAGTACCATGGGATCTTTTTGATTCCCCTGATCAAGTTGCAGAAAATGCCCAAATGTTGACCTTGGGTGAGAACAGTATTCAGCTCAGCAATGCTGCCTCCATGCTGGAATAGTGTGAAGGTGCTCACTGTCTCCGCGCTCACTGTGTGAATGGCCACTGGTGCGGAGGTAGGCTGCTGCCTGTGAAACCCTCCATTGACAGACACCAACTTCAGGAGACGAGGGAAGGACAGAGAATTGGAAAAAATCCAACCTAACAGAAGATTCAGATCAATTCAAAATAGACAATAAAAATCCTCTTGAAGCCCATTTTTATGTTGGTTTGGTGTAAGTTGTGATCAGACTGAGATAAAGGAACAAAATGTTCAGTTGGACAAAAAAAATCAAGGGAAAAGGAGTAACTTTAAATACAAGCAAATAAAAAATAAAGGGGCAAAAATTCGGCCGAGCCCCCTTGCTACTTTTAGTGCCCCGAAAAAGTTAGCACCGCCATGCCCAAAATTCAATGGTAGCGCCCCAAGGAGGAGGTGGGACGCTACTGGAAGCGCTCCCCCTCCCTCATGGGGCGCCCCAGCTCAATATCATGCCACCACGGTACTGCAGGCTTTCTTCCCCTTATTAAAGGGGAGGGGCCTTGTGCAGCACGACCCGGGGCCCAGCTGAGCCACCAGGGATCGGGGTGCCGGTAAACGTGCCCGACACTCGAGGAGGGCAGAGGCGCTGGCAGGCGGCCAGCAAAGAAAATGGCCACCCGGCATCTCCCCTTTAAATATCGCCGCCCCGGCTGCACGTCGGCCCCCCTGACCCTGTTGGACATAGTGTCTGGCAGTAAGTCGGGGGCGCGAGCAAAGATTGCGGCCGGGGCACAAGTGTGGCGCCAGCCTGCAAACTGAGCAGGAGTGGAAAATAAACACATCGGGATATAATATTTTTAGGAGAGACAATAAGTAAGAAAGGAGGAGGAGGAGTGGCAATCTTGGTGAAGGAGGGAATACCTGCTGTAGTGAGGACTGATGTACCAGACAGAGTCAATAGAGTTAGAGATCAAAGGTGAGGGACCGAAGGACAGACCCCCTCATTGTGGGAGGGAGATGGAAGAAGAAATCTGCTGACACATCAGCGAGATGAGAGAACAAAATGATTGCTCCAGGAGATTGTAATTAGCCACTCATTGATTGGGACAAGGAGGGTATAAATGGAGAAAGGAGTTCCTAAAATGTGTGCAGGATTCCTTTCTCAGCAATATGTTTGTCTGCCTTTAAGTGGAAAGGAATTGCAGGATTTATTTGTGATTAATGAATTTGAGATAGATGAGTTAAATGTGGGCGAGCACCTCCGGATTAGTGACTGTAATATGATTAGCTTTAGCATCAAATAGAAAGGGAAAAATTGGAACAAAAACAAAGGCATCAGATTGGAATAGGGCAGATTTTAGAAAGGTGGCGTGTGCTCGCTGAGGTGGAAAGATAAATTGGTGTCGAGGATATTGGATCAGCACTGGGATATTTTTTAAATGGAGGTTGCAAAGTTATAGAATAAATATGCACCTTTTTTTTTTAAAAGGAGACTACTGCTTTCAGATAAAGAGTTAAGAAATACATTAAAATTGAAGAAGGTGGCCTATGGGGTCTATATTTTTATCAACAACTTGTATTTATGTAGCACCTTTAATGTAGAAAAACATCCCAAGGCGCCTCGCAAAAATAGATGTCAAGCCCAAGAAGGAGATGTTGAGGGTGGCCCAAAAGCTTGGTCAAAGAGGTGGGTTAAAGGAGGGTCAAATGAGCACGACCAGGATAAGATACCGCAAGGATTTTACTGGGCACAAGGGCACCAAAGGCAGAGGTGAGGGAGTGGTTGAGCAGAACAACAGCTGCAGGAGTATTGTGGTGAATGAAGGGCCAAGGCTAGATAGTTGGTCGTGTGAAAGTGCTGTTTTAAGTGACTTGGGGGAGAGTTTCTTCCAGGTGCGGACACAGAAGGAGATAGGGTTGGAATTTTATATCATTAAAAATAAGAGAATATGATTTAAGATAATTGGAAAACAATCTAGGGGGGGGGAAATGAGAAGATTTTTTTAATGCTCAACTTGTGATCTGGAATGCGCTGCCTGAAAGGGCGGTGGAAGCAGATTCAATAATAACTTTCAAAAGGGAATTGGAGAAATACTTGAAAAGGAAAAACTTGCAGGGCTGTGGGGAAAGGGCCGGGGAGTGGGACTAATTGGAGAGCTCGCTCAGAGTGGCCTCTTTCTGTGCTGTAAGATTCTATCAGAAAATAAGGAAGGAAGTTAAGAAAAGGGATAAAAACAACAAGGAGGGTGCATGAGAAGAGCTTCTCAAAAATATTAAAAAGCGCATTGAAGTATTCTACAAAACTGAGTAAAAAGCAAATTCTCAGTTGTACAGTGAAACTCCAGAGGAGAACATAGCCATTTAGTGAAGGTTAAAGGTGGGGTCCTTAACAAATACTTGACTTCAGTGTTTACAAAAAGGGAAGGGAAGGGTATTGGGGAGGAGGTCAATCCTGAATTGTTTAATAGCAAGATAATAAATTAAAGTATTCGAAAAGTTAGTTAAGCTAAAGGAGGACAAAGTGCCGGGATCTGATGGGATACATACAAGGATCCTGAGGGAAATCATAGAATCGTACAGCACAGGAGGAGGCCATTCGGCCCGTCATGCCTGTGCCGGCTCTTTGAAAGAGCAGTCTAATTCAGTCCCACACCCCAGCTTTTCTCCCCATAATCCTGCAAATTAGTCCTCTTGAAATACATGTCCGATTGCCTTTCGAAAGTTCCTGTGGAATCTGGTTCCACCAGCATTTCAGGCAGTGCGTTCCAGATCTTAACAACCCTCTGTGTGAAAACATTTCTCCTCATTTCCCCTCTAGTTTTGTTGCCAATTATTTTAAATCTATGACATTTGGTTACCGACCCACTTGCCAGAGGAAACAGTTTCTCCCTATTTACTCCATCAAAACTGTTCATCATTTTGAATACCTCCATTAGGTCTCCCCTTAACCTTCTCTGCTCTAAGGAGAACAATCCCAGCTTCTCCAATCTCTCCACATCACTGAAGTCGCTCATCCCTGGTATCATCCTGGTAAACCCCCTCTGTACCCTCTGCAAGGCCTTGACATCTTTCCTAAAGTGTGGTGTCCAGAACTGTACACAATACTCCAGCTGATGCTTAGCCAGTGATTTGTAAAGATTTAGCATGACTTCCTTATTTTTATATTACAAAGCCAAGTATCCCATTCATTTTCTTAACCGCCTTATCAACTTTTGCCCTGCCACCTTCAAAGATTGATGAATATGCTCCCCCAGGTCCCTCTGCTCTTTCACTCCCCTCAATATAGTACCATTTCGATTCTGCTGCCTCTCCAGGTTGTTGCTCCCAAAGTGCATCACTTCACACTTATCTGCATTAAATTGTATCTGCCGTGTGTCTTCCCATTTCACCAGTCTGTCTCTGTCCTCCTGAAGTCTGCTACTATCCTCCTTACAAAACTTAGCAATGTAGTAAATAGTATCATCCGCAAACTTCGCAATAGGACTCCAAGTGCAGGTCATTTATATTCGCCAAGAAAAGCAATGGGGGGAATTTTGCCAGCCCTGGGGAGGCGGGACTGCCGGGAAAATGGCAGAAACTGGGAGCGGGTACCGAACCCGTCCCCAACCTGCCTCCGTGCCATCTTCCCAGGAGGCAGGTCCCCAACTTGCGCTGGGACCCGTCTCCTCGAGGCGGGAAAGGGATTACAGGCAGTTAAGAGGCTTATCCCCATTTTACCAACAGAAGTGCAGGCTTCCCGACATCGGGAAACCCCGCCAGGGTCAGCGAGGCGAGCAATGGGTCAGCGAGGGTCAGAGGGTTCGAAAAGTGCACTGTGGAGGGGAGTGATAGGTGCAAGTGTGGGAGGTGAGTGAAAAGTGTTAGAAAAAGTTTCCTTACCTTTGTTTCTTCCTGCAGGCTTCAATCGTTGGGGATCCGGAGGCTCCTCAGCTCCACGGCAGAGTTTTCAGAATGCATTCTCCGATGCAGCAGCCATCTGATTTCTGCTCAGGAAAGAGGTTTGGTGAGTCTTGAGTACAAGGACTCACCAAAGAACAGAGATTGTCAGTGTTTTGACAGCTTCTCAAAGCTGTCAAATGATGACAATTCAGCTGTCAAATATTTTTGACAGATGAAACGTCACACGCTGACGTTCTCTGTCACCAGCTTTCCCTTAATTGGCCTGCTAAGCCTGCAGGGTGGGCTTAACAGGGTCAATCAAGGGAAAATAGCGTGGGTTGGCCGGAAGTCGATGGGGGCGGGACTGAAACTCGACGAGTAGCAGTCCGCCCCCAACGTGCCCGCATTGATAAAATTCCCCCCAATGGACCTAATACCAATCCCTGGGGGACCCCACCAATCAGGAAAACATCCATTCACCACTACTCTCTGCCTCCTATCCCTTACCCAATTACATACCCAAGTTACCACCGCCCCTTTCATCCCATGTGCTTCTATTTTTTGAATAAGTCTGTTATGTGGTGCTTTATCAAATGCCTTTTGAAAGTCCATATATACAGCATCTACTGCAAGAAGTAGCAGAGTCCCTAGAAATTATAGTTCAGGGTTCTGTTGAGAGTGGATGTGTGCCAGAGAGCTATAGAGTAGACATTGCTATAACAATTCTCATAAATGAAGTTCGAGCTAATCTGGGTAACTATCGACCGTTAGTTTAGCATCTGTGGCAGGGAAAAATTTGGAACATTACAACAACAACTTGTATTTATATAGTGCCTTTAACATAGTAAAACGTCCTAAGGTGCTTCACAGGAGCGTTATAAGACAAAAAATTGACACCGAGCCACATAAGGAGAAATTAAAGCAGAGGAGCGTCTTAAAGGAGGAAAGAGAGGTGGGGGGGGGGGTGGCGGGGGAGAGGTTTAGAGAGGGAATTCTGGAGCATAGGGCCTCGGCAACAGGAGGCACGGCCACCAGTAGTTGAAAAATTATAATCAGGGATGCTCAAGAGGGCTGAATTTGAGGAGCACAGATATCTCGGGGTGGGGGGGTGATGGTTGTGGGGCTGGAGGAGATTACAGAGATAGGGAGGGGCGAGGCCATAGAGGAATTTGAAAACAAGGATGAGAATTTTGAAATCAAGGCATTGCTTAACTGGGAGCCAATGTTGGTCAGCGAACACGGGTGATGGGTGAACGGGACTTGGTGCGAGTTAGGACACGGACAGCCGAGTTTTGGATGACCTCAAGTTTAAGTAGGGTGGAATGTGGGAGGCCAGCCAGGAGTGCGTTGGAATAGTCAAGTCTAGAGGTAACAAAGGCATGGATGAAGGTCTCAGCAGCAGATGAGCTGAGGCAGGGGCGGAGACGGGCGATGTTACGGAGGTGGAAGTAGGTGGTGTTAGTGATGGCGCGGCTATGTGCTCGGAAGCTCATTTCAGAGTCAAATATGACACCAAGGCTGTGAACAGTCTGGTTCAGCCTCAGACTGATGTTAGGGAGAGGGATGGAGTCGGGGGCTAGGGAACGGAGTTTGTGGTGGGGACCGAAAACAATGGCTTCGGTCTTCCCAATATTTAATTGGAGAAAATTTCTGCTCATCCAGAACTGGAATCCGGACAAGCAGTCTGACAATTTAGAGACTGTGGAGGGGTCGAGAGAAGTGGTGCTGAGGGAGAGCTGGGTGTCATCAGCGTACATGTGGAAACTGACGCTGTGTTTTCGGATGATGTCGCCAAGGGGCAGCATGTAGATGAGAAATAGGAGGGGCCAAGGATAGATCCCTGGGGACACCAGAGGTAACGATGCGGGAGTGGGAAGAGAAGCCACTGCAGATGATTTAAAAGATGAAATTACTAAATAGCCAAATGAAGAGAAAATTAGTAGAAGCTGCAATGAGCTATTGATAAGATGGTTGAATGGGCAAAACAAAATTCAATGTCAGTAAAAGTGAGATTCATTTTGATTAAAAAATATAAAAGTAATGATTAAACATTGAATGCTGGGTAATGTGGATGAGTCGAGAGATTTGGGGGGTCAGGTTCACACGGCACAAACAGCAGCTCGTTTATAATGGTATAAAAAACTATTGTAATACTGGGTTGTATTGCACAAGATAGTGAATATAAAAGTTATCATAGATTCTATCATCATATGAATATAAAAGTTGAGAAGTAATGGTGAATTTATATAAAATCTTATTACGATCACAGTTTGTACTGTATGTAATTTTGGGCTTCATGCTATAGGAAGGATGTTGAGGCAATAGAGAGGGGACAGCGCAGATTGACTCGGATGCTACCTGATGTGAGGAAATACAAATACGAAGAAAGACTTGAAAAAATTGGGGCTGTTTTTGTTAGAACAGTGGAGATTAAGGTGTTGGACTGCGTAGATAGAAACAGACCATTTCTAGTGATTGAGGGGTCTAGAATGAGGGGATATAGATAGAAGATTAAATGCAAGAGATTTAGGACAGAGAGCTAGAGAAATCTTATTTACACAGATGGCTGTACAGCTGCGGAACGCACTAGCTGAGTTAGTGATCGAAGCAGCGAGCATCGCAACATTTCACCACTGCTGCTTCTAATTTTTATGAATGATTGGACTCAGAAACCAATGCAAATTGGTCAGATTCACAGATCCTACCAAACTAGGATGGGCAGTAGAATTGGAAGAAGTTACTAAGAAATTACAAATAAAAACAGGAAATGCTGGAAACATTCAGCAGGTCAGGCATCATCTGTGGAGAGAGAAAAACAGACCTTTCATCAGAAATTACAGAGTGAGTTGGACAAAATATGGAAGTGGAGCAAACAATGGGAAATTAAATGTAATGCCTCCGAGAATACAGTACTTCACATGGGGCAGAAATTGGTAAGATGTAGTTTGTGAAAGGTGTTGAAATAGCTGAGGATGAAGTTAATAGAGACCTAGAAGTCTTAGTAGACTAGATACTCAGCATGTCGAACGAATGTAGAACAATAATCAAGAAGGCCAATAGAATGTTGAACTATATAGCCAGAACAGTGGAATACAAGTTAGAGGAAGTCATGATCAAATTCTGCAGTGCTTTGGTCAAACCACACTGTGAGTGCTGTTTCCAGTGCTGGTCACCGAGACATTAGGAGATAGGGAGAAGTGTTGGAGGCGGTGAAGACCACAGCTCCAAGGTTGCTCCCTAGTATCAGTGGTCTGAGTTATGTTGAAAGACCAGAGAAACTTTAGCTTTCGGTCTAGATTGGAGGTGTTGGAGAAGGGATCTTATATAGATGTATGTAAGGTCGTGAGTCGGCCTGTAAAATTACTAAAAATTCAATTGCAGAAGTAGGAAAAGGTGCCACGGGTTCAAATTCGTAAAATGCAAGCGTAGGACCTCTTGGGAAGTTCATCACATGCACATCAACACATGCAATGGATTTCCAGATAGAGTAGTGAAGTACAAAATTCCTGGAATCATTTAAGCACCAATGGGTCTTTCTGGATGAAGGTGTGAGCCAAATGCCCTTCTTCACCTGGTGACCTTTCAGAAAAAAATTCAGCCGGCTAGCAGGTTCCAAACTCAACTGTTTAAAAATGCAGCATATGGACTTGCTCAAGGATTTACAGTACCACACAAATATAAGAGGATTATCCCTTTGCCTGGACAAAAATGAACTTTAAATACCTAGGCATATTTGTCACACCCAATTATCAGCCTGTTAGAGGAAAAAACTCCTGAAATCATAGAAAGTTACAGCACGGAAGGAGGCCATTTCGGCCCATTGTGTCCGCGCCGGCCAACAAAGAGCTTTCCAGCCTAATCCCACTTCCCAGCTCTTGGCCCGTAGCCCTGCAGGTTAGAGCATCCCAAGTGCACATCCAAGTACTTTTTAAATGTGGTTAGGGTTCCTGCCTCTACCACCCTTTCAGGCAGTGAGTTCCAGACCCCCACAACCCTCTGGGTGAAGAAATTTCCCCTCAAATCCCCTCTAAACCTTCCACCAATCACTTTAAATCTGTGCCCCCTGGTTTTTGACCCCTCTTCTAAGGGAAATAGGTCCTTTCTATCCACTTTATCTAGGCCCCCATAATTTTATACACCTCAATAAGGTCTCCCCTCAGCCTCCTCTGTTCCAAGGAAAACAGACCCAGCCTATCCAGTCTTTCCTCACAGCTAAGATTCTCTACTCCCAGCAACATCCTTGTAAATCTCCTCTGTACCCTCTCTAGTGCAATCACATCTTTCCTGTAATGTGGTGACCAGAACTGCACGCAGTACTCTAGCTGAGGCCTAACTCTCTCCTTAAAAAAAAAAAACCAGCTGTATCCTTCTGTTGCTGCTGGAGATGGTGAGCGCCATGCTCCCCCGCCCCCTCTACATGCTTCAGATATTGCCCAGCCAAATCTGACTCAGCAGTTCTAGGACCCTGATGAGCATATTATTAGGTTTCTCTGGGCAAGGTGAGCAAGAATATCCTGAGGCAGCCCAACTCCCAAAAAGGTGATGATCTCCCAAACTTTAAGCACCATGACTGGGCAGCCCAACGCCAGGGCATCATTGACTGGAACAAAGTCTCTCCCCAAAACCTCTAGCTTGCTCTGGAGGCAAACATCACTCTATCAGGTCAACTATACACACTTTCCCCTCACAAGCCTCCATAAAAGGACCCAAATGTAACCTTAATCCTGACAATCTGAAGTGTAGCTGTTGCCGCACCGAAGGTGCTGCTGGATGTGTCGACTCTCCCCCCCACTCTGCCGGAAAGATGACCCAGTAGAGGATCGCCATGTGACTTTCAAGGTGTGGCATGAGAATTATATCACCGGATAGGCAAACTGTTCTACCAGGGCTGGACCATGTCTTTCCAACAGCTGGGCATCAAATTTCCCCTCGCCCAACAAGATTGTTTCCACTCCCTCCGGATCTGCCACCTTGTGCTCAGTGAAAATCCAATGCCAATCGAACCGATTTGAACTGGCCCATCACAAACCAGAGACACCACACTTCACAGCTAGGACATTTACCTCAGACCATCCACATTTGTGCTAGACAGCACAGAAAACCTACACGGCTCCTGGGAGTGTGTCCTGTGCTGTGATGCTTCTGATGTCTAAGGTGATCTAAGACCCTCTCCTCCAGGCCAACCTCCCACCTGTCCCAAGCTCCCACAATCAACCCAGGCTGCCTGCTAGGGAGAAGATCCCATGTGTGCAGTGCCTGATGAACCCTATTCCCCCTCCTCACAAACTCCTTGCACCCCCCTGACCAGGATGAGAAATTTCTGAGGGGGGGGGATCAGACAAAAAAAAGTCTGAGGACCATTGGGGAGCTGTAAATTAATATTTTAGCCACTTAGTTAACTCAATTTGATTGTGTTTTATTTATTCCAGATTATAATTCTATTGGAGTGACTGGGATCAGTTTAAGTATCTCCAGCTCCTCGCACCTTGATGTGTTACAACATCACAGTCACAGTGGGTCACTGGTTGAAGCTGAAGAGAAGATGGAGGACCAGACATCACAGGGTAGGACATGGGGAGGAACGTAGGAACAGGAGGAGGCCATTCAGCCCCTCGAGCCCATTCAGCCACTCAGTTAGATCATGGCTAATCGGTATTTTCTACCTGTCTTGGTTCTGTAACCCTTAATATCCTTGTACTCGTAAAATCCTTTAGAGTTGTTCTTGATATTCCTTGCAAGTTTTTTCTCATATTCCCTTTTTGCTGTTCTCACCACTTTCTCCAGGGACTGGGCGGGGAGGGGGACAAGGGTGAGGGAGACAAGAGGGGGACCGGGCGGGGAGGGGAGGGAGGGGGTAGGGGAGGGGGACAGGTAGGGGAGGGGGACAGGTAGGGGAGGGGGACAGGTAGGGGAGGGGGACAAGGGTGAGGGGGACAAGGGTGAGGGGGACAAGGGTGAGGGGGACAAGGGTGAGGGGGACATGGGTGAGGGGGACATGGGTGAGGGGGACCGGGCGGGGAGGAGGACTGGGCGGGGAGGGAGACAAGGGTGAGGGGGACAAGAGGGGGACCGGGCGGGGAGGGGGACAAGAGGGAGGGGGAGGGGAGGGGGACAAGCGGGGGACCGGGCGGGGAGGGGGACAAGAGGGGGACCGGGCGGGGAGGGGGACAGCGACGGGGATAAGCTGAAAGTAAATGGAAACTGTTTCTTTCCTTCTATACCAGGTCACCGTTTCCCACTCCCCATCCGACCTCATATACGTGGAGGCATTGCCTCAAGAAGCAGGACCGAGTTATAGCAAGCAATGAAAGAGGAGCTGCATGGAGGCAAGAGTCTACACCTCCCATCCTAGTGAGTGTCCTCTGGGATCAGCCTGTGTGCTATCCCATGGAACAGGCTCTGGTGGCACTGTCCAGGAGCATGGCCAGGCCAGCAAGCAGCACTGCTCTCTGTCTAACAGAGTACTGTCATATTTATTGAGAGCAACGACTGATGGAAAATATGTCACCAGCCATCCCTCTCGGTGCAAGTGCAATGAGAAAGGAATTTCCAGTCCATTTGCTGCAAGCACCAAGAAATTATGATTTAATCAAACTCCTGACTGCCGGTTTAGCAAAGCCGTTGTACACACATTGATATTTACAATGACAAAATCGTGTTAATTTAATCTAAGGTGTTTGATTCACCTTCTCCCACACAAGCCACTGCTAGCCAGTGGGCCATTCTCTAAAGAAGCCTTAGCCAGGTTTAGAGGATTTTCTGACTCCAGTCTATATGACTCGTTAGGTAGTAGTTGTGAGATGCTGGTTCTGGAAGTAGCTAGTGAGAATACTTTGTTATCAGGCAACCCTGATCTGTAGGGCCCCTGAGAATGTGTGTGAGGGGACTGGGAGTGTGAGGGGACTGGGAGTGTGAGGGGGTGTGGGCTCTGGGAGTGTGTTGGAGTGTGGGCTCTGGGAGTGTGTGGGAGTACTCCTGGGAATGTTTTTTGGAGACGGGGGCTTCTGATATTACAAACCAGTCAAATGGTATTTCTGGGCCACTGACCAATCGCCATCCAGGTAATGAGAGGGTAGCTGGACCTTTGTCTGTGCCACTTGAAAGCTGGCAGCCGGGAGGTGCTGAAAGCAACCTCAGCTGGTATCCTCGCCCAGGGACATGCTTAGCTCATCCCTAGCACCTTCCCATGGCAGCAGGGCCCAGCCTGGGAACTGTGTGAAGGGCGTAAAGGTACTTCTTTTAGCAGCTTAAAAGGAGGGATCTTTGTATAACTGGAGGATGAGCAATACAGACTGACCCCGGAGTGGTGGGTCAGAAACCTGCAACAAGGACGGCCAATAGCAGCGAGTAAAGCACAAGGGAATAAATTCTGGGCATTTCTCACTCTTGGAGTAAGCTTTTGGAAGAAGTTGTCCAAATTCTCAGTTGTGAACCTTAAAGCACAGAGAATAAAAGTCCTGGTCTGTCTGTGTGGCCTAGGAGAGGCCCTAGTGGACCCATGGCCCACTCCTCCACAGCCTTTCTGGCTCTGGCTCTCTCCCCTCACCCCACCTAAGGGGAGATAATTGGCAGGCTGCTCTGTCCTGAGAAGTGGTGTATTGACAGAGGGTGAGGGTTCAATGTTTTGTCAGCAAAGCCTAACATACACTGATTTAAAAAGTATAAAGAGTCTTTTTTAGCTCCCAGAGTGGAGCAGATTCCTACAATATAGAACCTACAGTGATCTCCCTCCTCATTTTAATCAAAACACAGGAATCCATTTAAAGTGAGTGGAGCCTTGTGAATGAGCCAAGTCTGAACGTAGCAATAATATCTATTGATGCACAAAGCTAAGTGAATATCAGGGTGAAGCATTCCTTTATTCAGGCCTCTCTTGCTCAGGGGTACCTGTTTGTACGTGTTTATAGAGTGTCGGACGATAAAATGGATGAATGATCAGGATGCTGCAGACAGCTGGACATCTGGCAGGATGGTCAGAACCACACTGTGTGACTTTACACACCCTACATGTCCCATCAGGCTCACTGCATAAGAACATGTAAATGGGAGCAGGAGTAGGACATTTGGCCCTTTGAGCCCGCTCCGCCATTCAATAAGATCATGGCTGATCTTCTACCTCAACTCCACTTTCCTGTACTGTCCCCATATCCCTTGGGTCCCTTAGCATCCAAAAATCTGTCGATCTCCACCTTGAATATACTCAACGACTGAGCCTCCACAGCCCTCTGGGGTAGAGAATTCCAAAGATTCACCGCCCTCCTGAGTGAAGAAATTTCTCCTCATCTCTGTCCTAAATGGCCGACCCCTTATTCTGAGACTTTAAGTTCCTCATTCTCACGAGACCTTTGGTTCCCCATTATTTCCGGAATGTTTTTGTGTTTTCTGTGAAGACAGATACAAAGTATTTGTTTAATGTCACTGCCATTTCCTTATTCCCCATTATAATTTCCCCTGTCTCTGCTTATAGGGGACCCACGTTTACTTTCACTAATCGCTTCCTTTTTACATACCTATAGAAGCTTTTACAATCTGTTTTTATGTCTCTTGCTAGTTTACTCGCAGATTCCATCTTCTTTCTCTTTATCAATTTCTTGGTCATCCTTTGCTGAATTCTAAAATCCTCCCAATCCTCAGGTTTACTCTTTTTGGCAACATTATAAGCCTCTTTAGTCTAGTTTCCCAATCTACCTTAGCCAAATCATCCCTCATACCTACATTGTTTGCTTTGTTCAGATTGAAGACCCTGGTTTTGTACATAACTAAATCACTCTCAAACTCAATATAAAATTCTATCATTATTTTGATCTATTTTGTTGCGAATGCTTTGGGCATTCAGACATAGTGCCTTTAGTTTGAACTTTTTTCTATTCCCCCCCCCCCCCAAAGTCATTAATGCCGTATTATCTTTGTTAAGCTCTCTGTCCCTTCCTGACCCACTCTGCTTATTTTTACCCAGATCACTGCTCTGCTCTACAGCCTTGACGTTTCTCTTACTGCTTTTGAATTTACCCTTTCCTGAATCCTCCCCCCCCCCCCCCCCACTTCACTCATTTAAAGCCTTATCTACCGCCTCAGTTATTCAATTCACCAGGACACTGGTCCAAGTGGAGCCCATCCCAACGGAACAGCTCCCTCTTTCCCCGGCACTGGTGCCAGTGCCGCATGAAGCGAAACCCCTGTCTCCCACACCACTCTTTCAGCCACACATTCAACCTTCCAATCTGTTTGTCGTACTTCATACTTCAGAGGGTCCAGTGCCAATAAGTCTACGGTACCCTCTTATTGCATCTATATTACATGTGAAAACATATATCAGCATTAAAACTCCTAAAGGTAGCATTGCTGGTCAGCTGCATCGAGAGAGATATATTTTACCAAGGGTGAGTGATGTTAGGCTCATCAATAGTCCACAGGAATTCACTTCAATGACCAATAACCCTCCCTGCGCTGGTCTGAAGAGCTTGATTTAAAGTGTTTGAACAGATGGTTCAGGGATCGGGACGATATGTACAAGGCTCCATCAGTATGTCTTAGGCTGCTATTATGTTGATAGATCTCTGCTAGTGGGTAACTTTGGCAAAATAAACCCTCAAAGTTTTCAGTATGAAGCATTAGAATGTAGAAATACTGCCACAGAATAACGCTTGGTTTCTTATTCTAATACATTCAAAATAAAATCCTATATGTATAAATCTCCATATTAAACTCAATTCCCTTTGATTCCTGCTCAGATCACACACACACATTGATCCAACCCACACATCTTCCATCACTTTACATTGGTTTTTAGTCCCATTGATTACTGTCTGCTTCTTTTGCCATGCTGCTGACTCCGTGTTATTGAGGTTTTGAGAGACCAAGCTGACGTGAGCTTTATGTTTCCAGTCCAGGTCAGCTAGTGCCCTTCATGCTTCCTCGTCCCAGGACATGGTAAACAGCAATTCTCCTCTTTGCATATTCGCCAGAGTTCAAAGATGCATGAGGCTCCTGTTGGTTTCTCATCAACTTCAACCAAGTCAGTATTAGATCTAGTTACGCTCTCCCTGCTCCCCTACCTTCCAATACTCAATGTCCTGAGGCAAACTGGACTCTGTTGGATGGAGCTGCAAACCTGCCCTCTGCATCCTCCCCGCCCCTAAATAAAGCTCAGTGCCCTGAGGTAATCTGTCCAAGGTCAGTGTTAGATCCAGCCATGCTTCTCCACCCCCTCCTCCTCCTTCCTTCCTCCTCCACTCCTTCCCCTCACCCTCCACTCCACCCCACCTCCTCCTCCTTCCCTTCACCCCTCCTCCAGCCTTACGTCTCCCCTCCAGCCCTACCCGCCTCTTCCAGCCCTACCTCACCCCCTTCAAGAACCTCCTTAATCCCTCTGCTCTTTGACTATGCTTTAGCCATCTCCCAACTCCTCTTCTTCCCCCACCCCGTCCCCCGCACACGATGTGCACTCGCTATCCGATGCCCTGTAGAGTGCTACATGTATCATTGCCCATCAGTTGCACAGCAGTGTCAGTTGCATCTTTGTAACAGTCTTCATGCCTGCAATTTCTGTTCTCTACCTTTTCAGGTGCCCTGCCAAATATTTCTGGCCAATGTTGCTGTGTTAGGAGGTGCGAGAGAGTGTGTCTGGAGCACGGGACATTTCTGATAGCATGGTGGCATTCATGAGTCATGAGTTGACCTTGAGCAGGGCATTGTGAGGACCACATCACTGTGCTGCCTCATGTCTGGGTCAGTAAGAACCTTGTGCAAGTGTTGGGAGTGTGCCGGCTGTAATGGTCTGTTGGGTCGGTGTGATATTGTACTGAATAGATTAGAGTCAATTTAGGGCAGTGCGAAATCTGTCTTATTGCTGTCAGTAAGATTAAAATGCTATTTTTGCTGATGTTACTGAATTTTTGTAAATCTATATGCCAGAATTTTTATAAATGTACTCTAGTTTTGATTACACAATAAAATTTGCCCTAATATGAGAAGTGTCTGCAGTTAATTCTGGTTCAGTGATTGTGTTCATCCTTAATTTCTCAACCATTTGTTCAGGGCATGTCCTTGAATTCTCTCTCCGTTGTCTGTTTCTCATTCAGTTCCATCTCCCGTTTCCATTTCTTTTCTCTCCTGGTTTTCATATCATCTGTTGTATTTAATCCAACCATTTTATCCTTTATTTCCCTTTTCTTTGGTGAGTGAGTGCTGAGTGAAGTCGATGGTTTTAGTGTGTGAGCAGGGGGCAGCTCCAGTGGTGTGGAGAGGATCGGCATTGTATTGCAGAAAAAGAGAGTCTGGGCAGCAGTTTCATGGCTTTGCCGCTGAGGAGTGATTGCAGCCAAGAGCCCAATTGTGAGCATAAGAAAGACCTCCTCCATCCCCTCAACGACGAGACCAACACTCGTTCTGCAGGTGGTCAAGTCTGGCCTGTGTGGCAGAGGCTGCTGGCGAGCTCACGGGAGGTGAGCGCCTGGGATTTCCTGCACACTCCTCCAGTGGGAGCGCTTGTCCCTGTGCTGTGGGCAGTGTCCTCACCAGCACTGGCGAATCTCGGGTCAGGTGCAGAAGGGTGTGGACGGGCTCACTGGGCAATCCAGAGCTGGCAGGTACTACAATAACAACAACTTGTATTTATATAGTCGCTTTAGCATAGTAAAACATCCCAAGACGCTTCACAGGTGTGTAATCAGACCAAATTTGACACCGAGCCGCCAGATATTGGGACAGCTGAGCAAAAGCTTGGTCAAAGTGTGGAAATGATGATGAACCTGTATAAAACACTGGTCCGGGCCCAACTGGAGGACTGTGTCCAATTCTGGGCACCACACTTTAGGAAGGATGTGAAGGCCTTAGAGAAGGCCTGGGAGTCTTAGTGAGCAGACTACCTGCGAGGGAGACAGTCAGCGAGCAACACAACGAAGGAGTGACGTCAGAATTCAAAGGTGTCGCTGGCACAAGGGAGGTGAGCGGTGAGTATAGGGTGAGTATTTGCGGTAAGTTTTTTTTCTGTTCTCTGAGTATATTTCTGCTAAGTAGATCATAGCCTATCTAATAGAGGGAAGTGCTGATTGGTGGGTAGCTGCTGAGTGTTTCTTGTTAAGTTTTAAGTTTATTTCGGCTAAATTACCTCCATAGTCTGGTAAATAGAGGTATGACAGGGCAGCTCAGTCCCGTGATTTGCACGTCCTGTGCCCTGTGGGATATCCTGGACGCTTCTTGCGGCCTGGACAACCACGTGTGCAGGAAATGTCGCCAACTGCAGCAACTCGAGCTCCGGGTTTCGGAGCTTGAGCGACAGCTGGAGTCACTACAGTGCATCCGCGAGGCTGAGAAATACTTGGAAAGCACGTTTGCAAAAGTGGTCACCCCGCAGCCTCAGAATGTGCAGGCAGAGAGGGAATGGGTGACCGCCAGATAGAGAAGGAGGACCAGACAGGTAGGGCAGGAATCCCCAGAGTGCATCTCGCTTGTTAACCGGTTCACCGTTCTGAAAAGTTGGGGGGGTGATAGTTCCTCTGGGGAAAGCAGCCAGAGCCAAGGCCACGGCACCTCGGGTGGCTCAGCTGCACGGGGGGGGGGGGGGGGGGGTGGAGAGAGGAGGAAGAGTGAAAGAGCAATAGTGACAGGGGATTAATTGGTATGGGGAACAGATAGGCGTTTCTGTGGACGCAGACGTGACTCCAGGATAGTATGTTGCCTCCCTGGTGCCAGGGTCAAGGATGTCACAGCGGTTGCAGGACACTCTGAGGGGGGAGGGTGAACAGCCAAGAGGTCATTGTCCATATCAGTACCAACAACATAGGCAGAAAGAGGGATGAGGTCCTGCAGGCAGACTATAGGGAGCTAGGAAAGAGATTAAAAAGCAGGACCTCAAAGGTAGTAATCTCCGGATTACTCCAGGTGCCACGTGCTTGTGAGTACAGGAATAGGAGGATAGAACAGATGAATGCGTGGCTGGAGAGATGGTGCAGGAGGGAAGGCTTTAGATTCCTCAGGCATTGGGACCATTTTGGGGAAGGTGGGACCTGTACAAGCCAGACGGGTTACACCTCAACAGAGCCGGGACCAATATTCTCGCGGGGAGGTTTGCTAGTGCTGTTGGGGAGGGGTTAAACTAGCTTGGCAGGGGGATGGGCACCAGCATATAGGAGTAGAAAAGAGGAATAAGGTGCATAAAAGAGCGAGTGTGTTGCATAGTACTAGAGAAGAAAATAGTACTAGAGGCAGGACACAGATTTAAGGTTCTGAGCAAGAGATACAGGGGGGATGTGAGGAAAAACTTTTTTACACTGAGTGGTGATGACCAGGAATTCGCTGCCGACGGAAGTGGTGGAAGCGGAGACACTCAATGTTTTCAAGGGGAGACTGGATAGGCACTTGAGGGAAATAAACTTGCAGGGCTACGGGGATAGAGCGGGGGAATGGGACTGACTGGATTGCTCTACAGAGAGCCGGCATGGACTCAATAAGCTGAATGGCCTCCTTCTGTACTGTTATGACTCTATGACTAAGTGTAAAGTCTGTGGGTTGTTTAGTTAATTAATACACAGACTACCAGAGTAACTTAAAACAGGACTTTACTATTCAAAGGTCAGGGCGAATCTGCCCAATAAATCCTGACACAGCACTTATATACCGGTGTGGTCACCGTCGGTATTACAGTATACAGAAGCCAACAAAGTAGTGCAACACCTAAAGTAGTTCTCTTAAAGGTGGACGGTTACACACAATAGTTCTCTTAAAGGTAGACGGGTACATACACTACAATCCTCCCTTTTTAGCTTACAACATACTTATTCCCCATTAAACATAACACATAATCAATTTCATGTAAAACAATTCACAGATATAGTCTCTGCGGGAAACAGTTCACAGATTCAGTCTCTGCGGGAACAGTTCACAGATTCAGTCTCTGGTCTTGACTCGGTCCGAACAACATCTCTGTGGTGTAGCCGGTTCACATTTCTAGCGTGACTCATCCAATAGTCTTTCCCTTGGCTTAACAGCTTGAACTTCCGTCCTGCTGAACCAGCAGTGCTGACTTTTACAAACAGCTGGACTGCCTTGGTAATTTTTCCTACTTTCCAACTGATTTGGCCCCCTTCATAGGGCCCACGTGCATGATCTGATAGAAGTGATAATGATTTAGATGGTTATCGTCTTCTGCTTCGTCTTTTTCTTTTCTGCTTCTTGGAGACTCTCGGGGCTCCCTTATCCGCTGCCAGCTGTAGCGCCACCATCTCCCTATGTTCCTTAGACTTTAAGTGCTTCATCCTGATTTCTGCACTTTGGGAGTTTTCATCACACGCTGGGCAGACCAAGTCATCGTAATATTCCGTGTCACTCAACAGGTCATGGTAATATTCGGTGTCGTCCTGAGCTAGTCTAGCGAGAGGGCCTGCTACTTCTTCCTTACCCAACTGGACGTTAGCCGACTGTTGTTCCCTCCCTAGACATCTTTCCTGAAGAGACTTCTTCATGCGTTCATATTCATCCCGCTCTTCCTGGGTTTCCTGCCAATCCTTCACTAATGACCTCATTTGTGATTCCAATACTTCCCCTTCCATCGGGGATTGATTGATCGGGCTATTCAATCCTTCTACTGGAGCAGCTGTTTCAACATTCTGTAGTTCACATTGACGTGATTCAGCGTACTTTCGGCAGCCCCGTAAAATCTGTGTTGCAACCTCAACTATTCCCCAAACTTTTGAGAGCTCCGAACCCCTTCCCTTTGAAGATTGAAGCTCGTGTTCAAATGGTTCCCATTGCAGAGTCTTGTCTCTCAGCATATGAAGGAGTTGGCTGACCGTTAACTCTTCCACGGGGACCCTGTGGATCAGAGTCTTCTCCATTTCATCCACCTTTTTCCTCCAATGCTTTCACCTTTTTTTCCTCTTGTACTTTGGCTTTAAGCGCTCGGAGAAGTTGCGCCTTGATGCTCTCTAGCTCATGTTCAGGGGCCATTCTTACAGTCTCTGTGTTTCTTACAGTTGCCTTTTCTTTCACTGGAAGAATTCCCAGTTGAATCTGTTCAAGTTGTTGAACCTCGGTCATTGCCGCCTCATATTTGTCTTGGGTTTCCTTCAATATTTTTATGAGTTCTTGGACATCTTGACTTTCATGTTCTGCCATGTCTTTCACCTCTAATTTCTCATCTATGGATGGAACTTCTACCGATGAGTCTGTCTTGGCCTTGAGCTCATCAAGAATTTCCTGCAGCCTTTGGACTTCTTGCTCATGTTCAACCTTTAGTTGCTCATAAGCTTCCACTGAAACTAGCTTTTCGGAGGTTGCCGAGTTAACCCCCTCCAGGATTGTAGCCTGGGCCTGTTCATACTGTTCTTTCAACTTCTCAAACTCTGCTTGTAAGGAGTCGTAGAGAAGAACTGGAATAAAATCCTGGCTTCCTGAAGATTCCTCTTCATTTGCTTCTTTCTGCAAATATTCTAACTCCTGAACATCATAAGGGAGATGTGATCGGTGATTGGTCACGATGGCTCTATGGTCGCTCTCTGCTTGAGCTAGCTGCTTCTGTTGTCTTTCCAGATTCTCCCATTCGGTGTCATAGAACTTTTTCATTGTTTTCATCTCTTGTACGAGACGGTAACTCAATTGTTCTAATTGTTGTCGTAATTTGAAATAAAGTTGAGTCCGAGCTCGGTGTTCTTCCGTCATGGATATGTCCTTAAACTGAACAGACTCAGAATTCTCTGTCAAACTATGTTGTCGTTGTTCGGTGGAGCTCTGTTCTGAAACTTTGTTCTTCTCTGGAGCATAAGCCTTTCTGCATGCCTTCATTTTTCCAACCTTAGTCGGCAAGTCCATTTTAGCCTTGTCTTTCACATTTGGGTTGGTCTTATCGTCATCCGATTCAGAATCTGAGCTGATTGTCTGCACCGAGTCCTCACTCGTTATGGCTTTTAGATAGTGCCATTCCATGTCTATTTTCTTGATCCACTCCCGTCCTAGAAGTGGTGGTCCTCCCTCAGGTAGTACGTATAAGTTCATTCTTGGGTGTTCTTTACCCCTATCTCTCACCTTGACTCATCTTTCCCATGGGGTATACTTTATGCCCCGTGTATGTCTGCAATACGAACTTGGTATCTCTTAAGGGTATATGTGAGAATAGCTGGTGGTAATCCCTTCGATTTATGACTGATAGAGCTGATCCAGTGTCCAACTCCATTTTCACTTGGACTCCAGCTATTTTTAGCATGACCCAGATAGTTTGTAGGTCAGCTTCCTTACTCACATTGTGAATTCTCAGACTACCCAGCTCCTGGCCGTTTGGGTCTGAGTCCGAATTCTGTTCGTCTGAACTCTTCTCAGCCACCTTGTGTACCTTGTTGTACTTTTCCTGTGATGGCTTCCTTTGGTTGTTGGTCCTTTGGTTGTTGGTCTTCTTCCCTGACCGGCATACCTTAGCTATGCGACCCAGTTTGCCACATTTCCTACATTCCTGGTTCTTAAACCAGCATTGGTTCTGGTCGTGTGTTGTCTTCCCACAACGATAACATTTTGTTGTTGTCGAGGTAATTTGATCCACACTGAGTGCCGCTATCTTTAGCTGCATTTCCGCAGTTCCCTTCGCTGCGGCTTCGTGCGATGCTGCAATAAGGACAGCCCTGTCAAGTGTAAGGTCGTTCTGTTCGAGTAGTCGCTTTTGCGTTCCTTCCTTTGCCAATCCGCACACGAACTTGTCTCGCAATGCCTCTGTCAGATTCCCTCCAAACTGGCAGTATTTCGCTAGTCTACGCAGTTCGACCAAGTATTCTGCAGTGCTTTCGTCTTTCCGTTGCGTTCTCGCATAGAATTTGAATTGTTCCGCCAACATCAACGGTGTGGGGTTCAAGTGATCCTTCAGAACAGCCACAATATCATCGAAAGTCTGATCCGCCGGTTTAGCTGGTGATAGTAGATGCTTCAAGAGCCCGTATGCCTTCGCGCCCATCGAGTTTAGCAAGGTTATAGCTTTGTCATCTTCTATTTTATTGGCCTCACAATAGATCTCAATGCGTTCCACATACGTGGCCCAGTCTTCTACCTCGGAATTAAAATCGTTGATGTTACCACGCTTAGGCATCTTCCTCTCTTCCTGATAAACACCACGAATTATTTCTTTAAAAATTTTTTTTTTTCAAGATGGCGGTTCCCGCAAAAATGGCGGTTTCCCGCGCTTATCTTCTCTCCCCGCCCACTTCAATGGCGGTTTCCCGCTTCTGTCTTCTTCCCCGCCTAATGGCGGCTTCCCGCGTTTCTTCCCTGGCGGGAGGGGTACACTTTCCCCACGGGCGACGGCCGCTGGCTTTCAGGTTCACAGCCTGCGCGTCGGCTTCAGTGCTTTCCCTTTTCTCGGCAGGGCAACCGGCGCTGGGTACACCCCGTTGATGGCGAACAGTTTCAGCCGCTGGGCTGGCTCTCGCTCAGTTCCCCTTGCTCGGGCTCTGTCTCTCTCCCGCTCGCTCGGCTCTACCGGCGCTGGGTACACCCCGTTGACGGAGAACAGTTTCAGCCGCTGGACTGGCTCTCGCTCAGTCTCCCTTGGTCGGCTCTGCCTCTCCCGCTCGCTCGGCTCCCAATTGCGCCTCCCAGCCCTCTCGCAGTCCGGTGCTTCCCTCCCCGGCTGCGGCTGAGTTTATCTCTTCCCGCGCCTACGTTCCCGGTCGCAGCGCTTCGTGGCTTCGGTCGCTGCCCGGCCTTTTTCGCCGGTCGCGGTCTAGCTGTCTCACGACGCTGTTGCGTCCCCCAGCCTGTCTGTACCGCGGCTTCCTTGCTCCACGCTGCCCCAGTCTCAGCGCCTCTGGACCCGACTTCTGTCCGGCTCCTTTCCCCCTCGACCGTGGTCGAGTGCACCGCCCTTATCCTCCGGTTATTCTTTTTACTTTCCCTTACTCACAGTCACCGTGGCTGCCTTGCTTCTCGTGCTGATCGGCTCACTCCTCACCGTGGCAGAAGGGACAGTCAGTGCCTGTTGCTGATGGAAGTCTTTGTCTCTAAATTCTTCCTCCTTTCTAGATCTGCAGCCTCGAGTTTTCTCCCAGCAGAACGACGAGGGCGGTTGCCTCTTCTCGACGCTCGTTAACTGCTTCGGAAGTATTGTTGCCGCAGGGTACGATCGGACTCGTCGCCACTGTAAAGTCTGTGGGTTGTTTAGTTAATTAATACACAGACTACCAGAGTAACTTAAAACAGGACTTTACTATTCGAAGGTCAGGGCGAATCTGCCCAATAAATCCTGACACAGCACTTATATACCGGTGTGGTCACCGTCGGTATTACAGTATACAGAAGCCAACAAAGTAGTGCAACACCTAAAGTAGTTCTCTTAAAGGTGGACGGTTACACACAATAGTTCTCTTAAAGGTAGACGGGTACATACACTACACTAAGTACAGGTACTACCATATTAGATAGGAGCAGACTAAGAAAGACTACAAAAAATTTAAAAATGGGTTTAGAATGCATGTACATAAACGCACAAAGTGTGGTGAATAAGGTTGGTGAGCTACAAGCACAATTAGCCGTGTGGCAATATGATGTTGCAGCAATAATGGAAACGTGGCTTAGAAATGGTGAGGACTAGGCACTTAATATTCAAGGGTACAAGGTGTTCAGAAAAGATAGGGAAAGAAAAAAGGGAGCTGGGGTGGCAGTGCTGATTAAGGAAGACATTGTAGTGTTGGAAAGGGAGGATGTTCTTGAGGGGACAAGGACAGAATCCATTTGGTTAGAGTTGAGGAGCAAAAAGGGTATGATCACACTATTGGGGGTATTCTATAGGTCTCCAAATAGTGAGAGGGAGGTAGAGGAGCAAAGCTGCAGGGAAATCACAGAGATATGCAAGAGCTATAGAGTGGTGATATTGGGGGACTTTAATTACCCAAATATCGATTGGGATAATGCTAGGGTAAAGGGAAAGGAGGGGGAGGAATTTCTGAAATGTATTCAGGAGAATTTCCTTGACCGGTATGTTCTTGGCCCAACTAGGAAGGAGGCATTGCTGGATCTGGTGCTGGGGTATGAGGTGGGCCAGGTCGACGAAGTGTCTGTGGGAGAACATTTGGGTACAAGTGATCATCGTATAATAAGATTTAGATTAGCAATGGAGAGGAGCAAGGAACAATCTAGAGTGGAACTTCTAAACTGGAATAGGGCTAACTTCAATGGGATGCGAAAGGATCTAGCCAGGGTAAAATGGAACCAAAGACTGACAGGAAAAACTGCAATGGAACAACGGGTGATCTTTAAGGAGGAGATGTTCCAAGTACAGGCTAGGTACATTCTAACAAGCGGGAAGGGTAAGGGAACCAAAGCAAGGGCTCCTTCGATGACGAGGGCGATTGAGAAGATGATGAAACAAAAAAAGAGGGTGTATGATGCATGTCAGGTGAATTCTTCAAGGGAGAACCAGACCAAATACAATAAGTTGAGAGGGGAAGTGAAGATGAAAATAAGATTAACAAAGAGAGAATATGAGAGTAGAATAGTGGTTAGCACTGTTGCCTCACAGCGCCAGGGACCCGGGTTCAAATCTGGCTTCGGGCGACTGTCTGTGTGGAGTTTGCCCATTCTCCCTGTGTCTGCGTGGGTTTCCTGCGGGTGCTCCGGTTTCCTCCCACAGTCCAAAGATGTGCAGGTTAGGTTGATTTGGCTATGATAAATTGACCCTTAGTGTTAGGGGATTAAATACGTGGGGTTACGGGGATAGGGTGGGATATGTGTCGGTGCAGGCTCGATGGGCCGAAATGGCCTCTATCTGCACTGTGGTGGATTCTGTGGAATGGCAGTTAACATAAAAGGGAACCCAAAAATCTTCTACCGGCATGTAAACAGTAAACAGGCAATAAGAGGCAGGGTGGGGCCTATTAGAGACAAAGAAGGTGATAGATGCTTAGAGGCACAGGGCAAGGCTAGAATACTCAATGAGTACTTTGTATTGGTGTTAACTAAGGAGGTGGATGCTGACAAAATATCGGTAGAAGTGGAAAAGGTAGAAGCAATGGAAGGGTTGAAAATTGATAAACAGGATGTACTAGAAAGGCTGGGTATGCTTAGAGTGGATAAGTCACCTGGTCCAGATGGCTTGCAGCCCAGGTTGCTAAGGGAATTGGGGGAGGAGATAGCGGAAGGGCTTGCCATAATTTTCCAATCTTCCATTAGATGCGGGGGAGATGCCTGAGGATTGGAAAGTGGCAAATGTGACACCGTTGTTCAAGAAAGGGTGTAAGGACAATCCTAGTAACTACAGGCTGTTCAGTTTAACATCAGTGGTGGGTAAAGTTTTAGAAACAATAATCAAGGAAAAATTAACAGGCACTTAGAAAGGTTTAAGCTAACTAAGGAGAGCCAACACGGATTTGTAAAAGGCAGATCGTGTTTCACTAATCTAATTGTATTTTTTGATGAAGTAACAGAGAGGATTGATGAAGGGAATGCAATGAATGTTGTCTACATGGATTTTCGGAAGGCGTTTGACAAAGTACCACATAGAAGGCTGGTTAACAAAATTGAGGCTCATGGAACAGGTGGGTCAGTGGCAGCTTGGATAAGGAATTGGCTTAAGGACAGAAAACAGTGAGTTGTGGTAAATGGCTGTTTATCAGTCTGGAGGATGGTAGACAGTGGTGTTCCCCAAGGGTCAGTGCTGGGGCCACTGTTTTTTTGATATATATACATTACCTGGATATTGGAATACAGAGTGGAATTTTTAAATTTGCCGATGACACCAAACCTGGGGGTGTGGCAAACAGTGAGGATGATACCAATCAACTGCAATAGGACATAGAAAGGCTCGCAGAATGGGCAGACAAGTGGCAGATGGAATTTAATAGAGAAGTGTGAGGTGATGCATTTTGGCAGAAGGAACAGGGAGAGGCAATATACACTTAATGGCACAGTTTTAAAAAGTGTGCAGGGACAGAGGGACCTGGGAGTTAATGTGCATAGGTCCCTGAAGGTGGAAGGACATATTGAGAAAGTGGTTAGCAAAGCTTATGAGATCTTGGGTTTCATAAATAGAGGTATTGAGTACAAAAGTAGAGAAGTTATGCTGAACCTTTATAAAGCGCTGGTTAGGCCACAACTGGAGTATTGCGTCCAGTTCTGGTCACCACGCTTTAGGAAGGATGTGATGGCCCCTGAGAGGGTGCAGAGGAGATTTGCCAGAATGGTTCCGGGTTGGGGGATCTTAGCTACAAGGACAGGTTGGAGAAGCTGGATTTGTTTTCATTAGAGCAAAGGAGGTTGCGGGGTGATTTGATAGAGGTGTACAAGATTATGACGGGTTTGGATAGGCTAGACGGGGAAAGGCTGTTCCCACTAGTTGATGGTACAAGGACCAGGGGACACAGATTTAAGGTTTTGGGCAAGAGATACAGGGTGGATGTCAGGAAAATCTTTTTTATGCAGCGAGTGGTGAGGACCTGGAACTCGCTGCCGACGGAAGTGCTGGAAGCGGAGACACTGAATGTTTTCAACGGGAGGCTGGATAGGCACTTGAGGGAAATAAACTTGCAGGGCTACGGGAATAGAGCGGGGGAATGGGACTGACTGGATTATTCTAGAGAGCCAGCACGGACTCGATGGGCCGAATGGCCTCCTGCTGTGTCGTTATGACTCTATAAGGTGCAGAAAAGAATTACGAGAATGATTCCAGGGATGAGCGACTTCAGTTACGTTGATAGACTAGAGAAGCTGGGGTTGTTCTCCTTAGAGCAGAGAAGATTGAGAGGAGATTTGATAGAGGTGTTCAAAAACATGAGGGGTCTGGACAGAGTAGATAGAGAGAAACTGTTCCCATTGGCAGAAGGGTCGAGAACCGAGGACACAGATTTAAGGTGATTGTCAAAAGAACCAAAGGCGATGTAAGAAAAAACTTTACTCAGCGAGTGGTTACGATCTGGAATGCACTGCTTGAAAAGGTGATGGAGGCAGACTCAATCACGGCTTTCAAAAGGGAATCGGATAAGTATCTGAAGGAAAGAAATTTGCAGGTCTACGGGAAAAGGGCGGGGGAGTGCGACTAGCTGAAGTGCTCTTGTTGATAGTCGGCAGGGGCTGGACGGGCCGAAAGGCCTCATTCTGTGCTGTAACCATTCTATGGTTCTATGAAAGTGGTATGTTTTAAGGAGTAGTGAGGTTGAGGGAGGCATCCGTGGCAGTCGCAGAGTCGGTCGGCCCACTCCCGCTACAGATGCTGTGCATCGGCGCTGATGAGTTCTGCGAGTCAGCGGTGGTGGCAGCAGAAGCAGCGATGGAGGCCACGACGACCCGTTGTAGCACGGCGGCCGGCAGCTCCTTGGCGGGCGGCTCGGAGGTCGAACGGGTAGGAGGGGAGGCAGCCAGCGGACCGATGGCAGGAAAAGCAGGCCCTGGAAGGTCGGACACCGCAGGAGGCTCGTCGGTCAGGTGGGGTGGACGGAGAGCCAGGGAGAAGCAGGCCCCGGGACGTCGGTACCACGGCGGCTGAAGATTGTCGGGCAGGAGTGCGGGAAAGGTGGAGTGAGGCGAGAGCGGACCCTATTGTGATGGCGCCGATGAAGATGGCTGCCGTCCTTGCGGGCTCCGTGCGTACCAGGCAGCTAAGTGTCCTTTGCTGCTTGGTGCGCTCGGCTCGTTAAGAAAAAAGCATTTCACTGACTGGATTTCACTTGTTGTATTTGGTTATGTGACAAATAAAATTTAAATTGGAATTGGAATGCCAGAGCCCAGGCAGCTGGAGGCAGGGCCGCCGATTGTGCGGCGATTCTAATAGGCTGATGGAGGCCCCGCCCCCCAGTGGGTGTGGTTGATCCTCCGAGGCTGTAGGCGGCGCCCCGCCCAGTGCCGCCATTCCGAGGAGCGGCGGTGAGGATGGCCGGGCTTATGATAGCGGTGCTCTGTCTCAGCGCAGGTAGGAGTGGGACCTGGGCCTCTCCCAGCCTTGGCGGCGCTTCATACCGCGGAGATGGGGCTGGGATTGAGGGGCCGCGGCGGGCGGACCCCCGGGGCCGGGCCGGGTGTTTCCTGCCTCTGCCCCGGGACAGTGGCTGTGAAGCCGGGCCCGATCGCTGGGTGATTCTTCCTTCAGTCTTTGTTTCCGCGCCTCCCCCGGATCCACCCTCCCCAAATATAAACTCCGGGCTGGAAACACTCGGCGGGCCAGGCGGCGTCAGTGCAGGGAGGAGCAGAGCTCACCTTTCAGGCCGGTGACCGGCCATCCCCCCCGCCCCAGGCCGGCCTGTGTCCTCGGCCCCGGGTCACCCTGCCCCCCCCCCCCCCCCCCCCAGGTCACCCCCCGGCCCCGGGTCACCCTGCACCCCCCGGCCCCAGGTCACCCTGCACCCCCGGCCCCAGGTCACCCCCCCGGGCCCTAGGCCACCCTGCACCCCCGGCCTCAGGTCACCCTGCCCCCCCCCCCCCCCAGGTCACCCCCCGGCCCCGGGTCACCCTGCACCCCCGGCCCCAGGTCACCCCCCGGCCCCAGGTCACCCTGCACCCCCGGCCCCAGGTCACCCCCCGGCCCCAGGTCACCCCCCGGGCCCTAGGCCACCCTGCTCCGGCCCCAGGTCACCCTGGCCCCCCCCCCCGGCAGCTTTGTGACTGTTGACCTGAGCTCCTGCGCTCACCCACTGAGCCAAATAAAACCCTCACTGAAGCCCTGTTTTTTTTTGTGTGCCCTGGTGTGTGCTGTTTAATCTCAGCCAATGACGTACTTTTGAAGTGTAGTCACTGTTGTAATGTAGGAAACGCGGCAGCCAAATTGCGCACAGCAATGTACCACAAACAGCAATGTGATAATGACCAGATAATCTGTTTTAGTGATGTTGATTGAAAGATAAATATTGGCCGGGACACTGGGGAGAACTCCCCTGCTCTTCGAAATAGTGCCATGGGATCTTTTACGTCCACCTGAGAGCGCAGGCGGGGCCTCGGTTTAACGTCTCATCCAAAAGACGGCACCTCCGACAGTGCAGCACTCCCTCAGTACTGCACTGGAGTGTCAGCCTGGATTATGGGCTCAAGTTTCTGGAGTGAGGCTTGAACCCACGACCTCACACAAAGGCGAGAGTGCTGCCCACAGCCACGGCTGACAATACAAGAGCTGAATAACTCATTATAATGAATTTAAACAGTTGTGTTAGAAAATCCAACTCTGTAAACTGATTATTCGCTTCTTCAAAGACCTGTTTGTTGAGCAGGAAGTGAAACAGGAGCTGCTGAGAGGGATTTGGTGTTCTGTTTAAAGTTATTACAACTGGGTTATTTCGATCTTGTCTGCCTGAAGCAGCTTGTCTGCTGCCATCAGTATCGCCAACCTTGCAATCCCCGGCAATGGGTCGGAGCCCCAGCTAGCCACAGCACGTCTCCTTTGAGATGAAAATGCTGTGGAGGACTTCACAGGCTCAGTTCAGTGACTGCCTGGTTGATTTTTTGGGGAGGGGGGTCCAGTTCCACTGCACCAGCCTGATGTCAAGTCAGGGTGAATTTCTCGCACGGGTCGCTGGCTGACGATTAGCGTTGATTCCTAACCAGCCCAGGGACATCGAGGCCAGTATCAGTGAGGTTGTTTAATGGGTTGGGGGGTTGTGTGGCTCTGAAGGATCCATAGCTGTACTAAATATTGCCCTTCTACCAACTGGTTTCACTGACCTTGCTGTGGGCTCCAGACGGAGTCCAGCTTCACCAGAGCCGTGACCTTTGCCTTTCTTCACTTTCTCCCCGTGTGCCATGAGGGTGTTGACTCTTGCCGCGTCTGCAGCCCTCAGAAAACTTGCCCAAGTGATCATTCTTCAGAGTAACTGGAGTCGGTTAGTTTAGGCAGGTTGAAGGGCATCACGGCCAAGCACGATCCTGCCTTCAACATCCACATGGGACGTTCCAGCCGGACTCGGTGCTTAACTATCTGTGGCTGATTTCCCTCCTCCGCCGGCACATGCACGGTGGGCCGAATGGCCTCGGTCTGTGCTGTTTGATTCTCGGACTCTTACCAGAGGGTTGTGGTCGCATTGACCTTTGACCCTACTGACATCACCCCTGATGGACCATAAAATCTAACCTGGATGCCTGGTTCAGTATTGTGTAACTAGTTTTGAGGTTGGCTGCAAAAACATTGTACTTTTCATTGATCAACAAATATTGGCTTTGTTGAGTGCATCAGATGGGACGTGAATGGATTCAAGCAACACACAGGACATGTTAGTTTGGTGTATAACTTTTAGTCCAAAGTCCACCCGAACTTAAATAATCATTACATTCCTAGCTGGATATTAATGCTATGACACCTATTCTATTACAGGCCATAAGTACACACTCTCAATTAGGGGCACCCTGCCTGGGTCCTGTTCTCTCAGTCCCTGCTAACTAACGTCCCTCCATATACTGGGCTAACACTTTATTACTATGTATTGTACAGAACACTTGGGGGGACATGAAGGGGCCTCAAAGACCCATTCCTCTTTCACTTTCTAAATGACAGTGCCCTTTATTCCTAAGAAAATGTTCTTACCTCTGCACACACATCTGTATACTTGTACAGCAATCCTGACCGTAGAAATCGTCCCACAGCGGTTTATAGGGGCTGGGGAACACTGAAATAGATAAAAGCAATGAAGGAGCTGGCCTCAATCCATGGAAAGGTTGGGAGGGTGATTGAAAAAATGGGTTTTGAGAACTTTAATAAAGATGGGGAGACAAATTGAGAGGGGGTTCTCGGTTAGGGGATAGAGCTGAGACAGTCAGTGGAGCAGGCAAGTCAGGAGGGTGGGGAGAGAGGGAGGGGTGAAGACTGGAGGAGTGTGGGGAGAGAGGGAGGGGCAGAGACTGGGAGTGCGGGCAGAGAGGGAGGGGCAGAGACTGGGAGTGTGGGGAGAGAGGGAGGGGCAGAGACTGGGAGTGTGGGGAGAGAGGGGCAGAGACTGGGAGTGTGGGGAGAGAGGGGCAGAGACTGGGAGTGTGGGGAGAGAGGGGCAGAGACTGGGAGTGTGGGGAGAGAGGGGCAGAGAACATAAGAACTAGGAGCAGGAGTAGGCCATACGGCCCCTCGGGCCTGCTCCGCCATTCAATAGGATCATGGCTGATCCGAACCTAGACTCACGTCCACTTCCCTGCCCGCTCCCCGTAACCCCTAATTCCCTTATCTGCTAGGAAACTCTATCTCCATTTTAAATTTATTTAATGTTGCAGCTTCCACAGCTCTCTGGGGTAGCAAATTCCATAGATTTACCACCCTCTGAGTGAAGAAGTTTCTCCTCATCTCAGTTTTGAAAGGGCAGCCCCTTATTCTAAGATTATGCCCCCTAGTTCTAGTCTCACCCATTAGTGGAAACATCCTTCCCGCATCCACCCGACCAAGCCCCCTCACAATCTTATATGTTTCGATAAGATCGCCTCTCATTCTTCTGAACTCCAATGAGTAGAGTCCCAACCTACTCAACCTCTCCTCATACGTCAACCCCCTCATCTCCGGAATCAACCGAGTGAACCTTCTCTGAACTGCCTCGAGAGCAAGTATATCTTTTCTTAAATATGGAAACCAAAACTGCACGCAGTATTCCAGGTGTGGCCTCACCAATACCCTGTATAACTGCAGCAAGACTTCCCTGTTTTTATACTCCACCCCCTTTGCAATAAAAGCCAAGATTCCATTGGCCTTCCTGATCACCTGCTGTACCTGCATACTAACTTTTTGTGTTTCATGCACCAGGACCCCCAGATCCCTTTGTACTGTAGCACTTTGCAGTTTCTCTCCATTTAGATAATAACTTGCTCTTTGATTTTTTCTGCCAAAGTGCATAACCTCACACTTTCCAACATTATATTCCATCTGCCAAATTTCTGCCCACTCACTTAGCCTGTCTATGTCCTTTTGCAGGTTTTTTATGTCCTCCTCACTCATTGCTTTCCCTCCCATCTTTGTATCGTCGGCAAACTTGGATATGTTGCACTCGGTCCCTTCCTCCAAATCGTTAATATAGATTGTAAAGAGTTGGGGTCCCAGCACTGACCCCTGCGGAACACCACTAGTTACTGATTGCCAGCCCGAGAATGAACCATTTATCCCAACTCTTTGTTTTCTGTTAGATAGCCAATCTTCCACCCATGCCAGTATATTACCCCCAATCCCGTGATTTCTTATCTTGATCAGTAATCTTTTGTGTGGAACCTTGTCAAATGCCTTTTGGAAGTCCAAATACACTACATCCACTGGTTCCCCTTTATCCACCCTGTATGTTACATCCTCAAAGAATGCGAGCAAATTTGTCAAACATGACTTCCCCTTCATAAAACCATGCTGACTCTGTCCTATTAAATTATGTTTATCCAAATGCTCTGTTACTGTTTCCTTAATAATGGACTCCAACATTTTGCCAACCACAGATGTTAGGCTAACTGGTCTATAGTTTCCAGCTTTTTGTCTACTTCCCTTCTTAAATAAGGGTGTTACATTAGCAGTTTTCCAATCTGCCGGGACCTTTCCTGAGTCCAGGGAGTTCTGGAAAATAATCACCAATGCATCCACAATCCCGACCGCCACTTCTCTCAAGACCCTAGGATGCAGGCCATCAGGTCCGGGGGATTTATCCGCCTTAAGTCCCATTATTTTACCGAGTACCATCTCCTTAGTGATTTTAATCGTCTTTAGCTCTTTCCCCCCCCCCCCCCCCATTGCCCCCTGTTTGTCCAGTGTTGGGATATTTTTAGTGTCCTCTACTGTAAAGACTGATACAAAATATTTGTTCAGCGTCTTTGCCATCTCCATGTTCCCCACCACTAGTTTCCTGGTCCCATCCTCTAAGGGACCAACGTTCACTTTAGCCACCCTTTTTCTTTTTATATAGCTGTAGAAACTCTTGCTATCTGTTTTTATATTTTTTGCTAGTTTACTTTCATAACCTATCTTCCCTTTCTTAATTAATCTTTTAGTTATTGTTTGCTGGCTTTTAAATGCTTCCCAATCTTCTATCCTCCCACTAGATTTGGCTACTTTAATATGCCCTTGTTTTCAGTCGAATACTGTCCTTTATTACTTTACTAAGCCACGGATGGCTGTCTTTTCTTTTACTCCCCTTTTTCCTCAGTGGAATATATTTATCTTGAAAGATGTGAAATGTCTCCTTGAATGTAGACCACTGCTCTTGTACCGTCTTACACTTGAATCTGTTTTCCCAGTCCACTTTAGTCAATTCTACTCTCATACCTTCATAGTCTCCTTTATTTAAGCTCAGTACGCTGGTTTGAGATCCAACTCTCTCACCCTCCAACTGAATTTGGAATTCAACCATATTATGGTCACTCATTCCAAGGGGATCCTTTACTAGGACAATTTTTATTAATCCTGTCTCATTACACAGGACCAGATCTAAGATTGCCTGTCCCCTGGTTGGTTCAGTTACATACTGCTCAAGGAACCCGTCCCTAACACACTCTATGAACTCTTCCTCAAGGCTGCCATGCCCAATTTGATTAGTCCAGCCAATATGAAAGTTAAAATCCCCCATGATTATAGCTGTTCCCTTATTACAAGCCCCAACTATTTCCTGATTTATACTCCGACCAACAGAGTTGCCACTGTTAGGAGGCCTATAGACTACTCCCACTAGTGACTTTTTCCCCTTATTATTCCTTATCTCCACCCAAACTATTTCACTATCCTGATCCTTTGACCCAATATCATTTCTGACTATTGCAGTGATTCCATCCTTGATTAACATAGCAACCCCACCTCCCTTTCCTTCCTGTCTGTCCTTCCTAATTGTCAAATACCCTTGTATGTTTAGTTCCCAGTCATGATTATCTTGCAGCCATGTTTCCGTAATGGCCACCAGATCATACCCATGTGTAGTTATTTGTACCGTCAACTCGTCAATTTTGTTACGAATGCTGCGTGCATTCAGATAAAGAACTTTCAAATATGTTTTCTGACAATTTATTCCTGCTTTTACCCCTTTTACTACTTTACCTTTATCATTATACATTCTGTCCCTTCCTGACACGCTCTGGTTTTTAATTTCCCCACTGCTACCTTGCTCTATTGCCTTCTCCGCTGTCATTTTTACTTTTCGCTCTCTTAAAACCTCCCCTCCACTAATTAGTTTAAAGCCCTCTCTACAGCCCTAGTTATTCGATTCGCCAGGACTCTAGTCCCAGCACTGGCCAAGTGAAGTCTGTCCCAACGGAACAGCTCTCTCCTGTCCCAGTACTGATGCCAGTGTCCCAGGAAGCAAAACCCATTTCTCCCACACCAGGCTTTGAGCCACGCATTTAACTCTCTAATTTTATTTACCCTAGCCAAATTTGCACGTGGCTCAGGTAGTAATCCAGAGATTATTACCCTTGTGGTTCTGCTTTTTAATTTGGCCCCTAGCTGCTCAAACTCCCTCAGCAGAACCTCCTTCCTTGTCCTATCTATGTCGTTGGTACCAACATGGACCACGACAACTGGATCCTCCCACTCCAAGTTTCTCTCCAGCCCAGAGGAGATGTCCTTAACCCTGGCACCGGGCAGGCAACACAGCCTTCGGGACTCTCGCTCTCGGCTGCTAAGAACTCTATCTATCCCCCTAACGATACTATCCCCTACCACTACAACATTTCTTTTATCTCCCCCCACTTGAATGGCCCCCCGCTCCACGGTGCTGTGGCCGGGTTGCTCATCCTCCCCGCAGTCCCTGTCCCCATCCTCACAGGGAGTAAGAGCCTCAAACCTGTTGGACAAGAGCAAGGGCTGCGGCTCCTCCAACACTACCTCCTGGATCCCCGTACCTGCCTCACTTCTAGTCACACCATCCTGACCCTGGCCACGGACTACATCTGAATTAATTAATCTAATTGGTGTGACTACCTCCTGATACACAGAGTCCAGGTAACTCTCCCCCTCCCTGATGTGTCTCAGTGTTTTGAAGCTCGGACTCCAGCTCTTCAACACGGAGCCGGAATTCCTCGAGCAGCCAACACTGCAAATGTGATCACCGTGAGCATCAATGGTGTCCACCAGCTCCCACATATTGCAGCAGTAACACATCACCTGATCTGCCATTCTATGTAATTAATTAAATTTATTAATATTATTCTTAAATACCCTCTGCCCCGATTCTAGATGATGAATATCGCACCTTAGAAACTATAAACCACAGAGTTTAAGCTTCAAAAGAAAGAAGGGGAGAGAGAGGGGCAGAGACTGGGAGTGTGGGGAGAGGGGGGGGCAGAGACTGGGAGTGTGGGGAGAGGGGCAGAGACTGGGAGTGTGGGGAGAGGGAGGGGCAGAGACTGGGAGTGTGGGGAGAGGGGCAGAGACTGGGAGTGTGGGGAGGGGCAGAGACTGGGAGTGTGGGGAGAGGGAGGGGCAGAGACGGAGTGTGGGGAGAGGGAGGGGCAGAGACTGGGAGTGTGGGGAGAGGGAGGGGCAGAGACTGGGAGTGTGGGGAGAGAGGGGCAGAGACTGGGAGTGTGGGGAGAGGGAGGGGCAGAGACGGAGTGTGGGGAGAGGGAGGGGCAGCGACTGGGAGTGTGGGGAGAGGGGCAGAGACTGGGAGAGAGGGAGGGGCAGAGACTGGGAGTGTGGGGAGAGGGAGGGGCAGAGACTGGGAGTGTGGGGAGAGGGAGGGGCAGAGACTAGGAGTGTGGGGAGAGGGAGGGGCAGCGACTGGGAGTGTGGGGAGAGGGAGGGGCAGAGACTGGGAGTGTGGGGAGAGGGAGGGGCAGAGACTAGGAGTGTGGGGAGAGGGAGGGGCAGCGACTGGGAGTGTGGGGAGAGGGGCAGAGACTGGAGAGGGAGGGGCAGAGACTGGGAGTGTGGGGAGAGGGAGGGGCAGAGACTAGGAGTGTGGGGAGAGGGAGGGGCAGAGACTAGGAGTGTGGGGAGAGGGGCAGAGACTGGGAGTGTGGGGAGAGGGAGGGGCAGAGACTGGGAGTGTGGGGAGAGGGAGGGGCAGAGACGGAGTGTGGGGAGAGGGAGGGGCAGAGACTGGGAGCGTGGGGAGAGGGAGGGGCAGAGACTAGGAGTGTGGGGAGAGGGAGGGGCAGAGACTGGGAGTGTGGGGAGAGGGAGGGGCAGAGACTAGGAGTGTGGGGAGAGGGAGGGGCAGAGACTAGGAGTGTGGGGAGAGGGAGGGGCAGAGACTGGGAGTGTGGGGAGAGGGAGGGGCAGAGACTAGGAGTGTGGGGAGAGGGAGGGGCAGAGACTGGGAGTGTGGGGAGAGGGAGGGGCAGAGACTGGGAGCGTGGGGAGAGGGAGGGGCAGAGACTGGGAGTGTGGGGAGAGGGGCAGAGACGGAGTGTGGGGAGAGGGAGGGGCAGAGACTGGGAGCGTGGGGAGAGGGAGGGGCAGAGACTGGGAGTGTGGGGAGAGGGAGGGGCACAGACTGGGAGCGTGGGGAGAGGGAGGGGCAGAGACTAGGAGTGTGGGGAGAGGGAGGGGCAGAGACTGGGAGTGTGGGGAGAGGGAGGGGCAGAGACTGGGAGCGTGGGGAGAGGGAGGGGCAGAGACTGGGAGTGTGGGGAGAGGGAGGGGCAGAGACTGGGAGCGTGGGGAGAGGGAGGGGCAGAGACTGGGAGTGTGGGGAGAGGGAGGGGCAGAGACTAGGAGTGTGGGGAGAGGGAGGGGCAGAGACTGGGAGTGTGGGGAGAGGGGCAGAGACTGGGAGTGTGGGGAGAGAGGGAGGGGCAGAGACTAGGAGTGTGGGGAGAGAGGGAGGGGCAGAGACTAGGAGTGTGGGGAGAGAGAGGGGCAGAGACTGGGAGTGTGGGGAGAGAGAGGGGCAGAGACTGGGAGTGTGGGGAGAGAGGGAGGGGCAGAGACTAGGAGTGTGTGGAGAGAGGGAGGGGCAGAGACTGGGAGTGTGGGGAGAGGGAGGGGCAGAGACTAGGAGTGTGGGGAGAGAGGGAGGGGCAGAGACTAGGAGTGTGGGGAGAGGGGCAGAGACTGGGAGTGTGGGGAGAGGCAGAGACTGGGAGTGTGGGGAGAGGGAGGGGCAGAGACTGGGAGTGTGGGGAGAGGGAGGGGCAGAGACTAGGAGTGTGGGGAGAGGGGCAGAGACTGGGAGTGTGGGGAGAGAGGCAGAGACGGAGTGTGGGGAGAGAGGGGCAGAGACGGAGTGTGGGGAGAGGGAGGGGCAGAGACTTGGGAGTGTGGGGAGAGGGGCAGAGACTGGGAGTGTGGGGAGAGGGAGGGGCAGAGACTGGGAGTGTGGGGAGGGGCAGAGACTGGGAGCGTGGGGTGAGGGAGGGGCAGAGACGGAGTGTGGGGAGAGGGAGGGGCAGAGACTTGGGAGTGTGGGGAGAGGGGCAGAGACTGGGAGTGTGGGGAGAGGGAGGGGCAGAGACTGGGAGTGTGGGGAGGGGCAGAGACTGGGAGCGTGGGGAGAGGGAGGGGCAGAGACTTGGGAGTGTGGGGAGAGGGCAGAGACTGGGAGTGTGGGGAGAGGGAGGGGCGGAGACTGGGAGTGTGGGGAGAGAGGGGCAGAGATGGTGTGTGGGGAGAGAGGGAGGGGCGAAGACTGGAGGAGTGTGGGGAGCGAGGGGCAGAGGCGGAGTGTGGGGAGAGAGGGAGGGGTGGAGACTGGGAGTGTGGGGAGAGAGGGGCAGAGATGGTGTGTGGGGAGAGAGGGAGGGGCGGAGACTGGGAGTGTGGGGAGCGAGGGGCAGAGGCGGAGTGTGGGGAGAGAGGGAGGGGTGGAGACTGGGAGTGTGGGGAGAGAGGGGCAGAGATGGTGTGTGGGGAGAGAGGGAGGGGCGGAGACTGGGAGTGTGGGGAGCGAGGGGCAGAGGCGGAGTGTGGGGAGAGAGGGAGGGGTGGAGACTGGGAGTGTGGGGAGAGAGGGGCAGAGATGGTGTGTGGGGAGAGAGGGAGGGGCAGAGACTGGGAGCGTGGGGAGAGGGAGGGGCGGAGACTGGGAGTGTGGGGAGCGAGGGGCAGAGACGGAGTGTGGGGAGAGAGGGAGGGGTGGAGACTGGGAGTGTGGGGAGAGAGGGGCAGAGATGGTGTGTGGGGAGAGGGAGGGGCGAAGACTGGAGGAGGGTGGGGGAGAGACTGGAAGGTTTTGAAGAGGAGGCTGACATTTTAAACTTGCTGTGTTCGGGGCTCCGTGCACTCAATTCACAATTCAAATCGTTTTATTGGCATGATAAGTTACATCTTATGTTGCCAAAGCATCAAAATACATTTATGGTTTAGCACATAAACGCAGTTCTATTCATACAGTGTATAAACAGGTATATCCCTGAGTGTATAAATATACATTCGCATTGTTTATATATATTCTTTTCTTAGTTTACTGGTTGTCCCTCTGTTCATGGCAAGCTGTAACATAGTGTGCCGCCAGTGTTATACAGCTTCTCTCCTCTCCCAGTAGGAATGGGAGTTTTTGGTTGTCATTCAGATTTCTGAAATCAGGGCATATTTGTGAGAATTTTTGGTAGAAATTCTCCCTGATGCCCTGATATTTTCCACAAGCTGTGAGGAAGTGCATCTCTGTCTCCACCACTCCCTGACTGCAGTGAGAGCATATCCTGTCCTCTCTTGGCAGCCTGGTCTGCCTGTGTCTGCCTTTTTCGATCGCTAGGCTATGTTCGCTAAGTCTGTACCTTGTCAAGGTTCTTCTCAGTTTGTTATCCTTTACCATGGTCAGGTAATCAGCTATGTTGTATTGTCTGTTTAGGGCCAAGTAGCAATTGAGTTTGCTTTGGGTTTTTGTTGTTTCTGCCCAATATGTCAGCTATTTTTCCTTTTGCTTAGCGACGATTGTGTTGGGTCGAATTCTTTGTGTTACCCTGTCACTGTCCTGGGGCTGGTTATTGTTAGTAGTTACTTCAATGAGTCCCAGGACTAGTTGACTGAGGGTATTCTTCTTTATGGTGAGGATGAAGTGATTGGTGAGCAGAATAGGATAGAAGCAGCTCAGTTTTGAACAAATTTGAGTTTATTGAGGATGGGAGGCTGCAAGGAGAGGGTTGGTGAAATCAAGTTTGATGGTACCGAAAGCATTGATCAGGGTTTCAGTGCAGAAGTTGGCACGGTTGGGGATGTTGATGGTTTCTGGTGATCTATGGGATGTGGGGCTTGAAGCTGTGCTGAGGCTGACACAGGACTCCAAGCCACACTTGGATGAGGAGGCTGGGAACTGAAACTGATAGCTTCTCTCTCCAATTTAGTTGATCTTGATTTCAGGCGGTACAGAGGGAGTGGAGAGCGTTGCAAGCACTTGCAAGTAGATTAAATGTGAAGCTTGCTGAGTAATCGCATCCAGTGATGAGCTCTGCTGTTTAGTCATGTGACTATCCAGTCAGCAGCATGTGACTGAACTGCAGAGTGTTGTTGATTCCAAAGCACTGGCTAGGTCCAGCTTTCAGTTCCGCATTCTCACAATTGTCCTTTGTCCCTTCTGAGAGGCTCGAGAACTTTGCTGGTGACCATCCAAGAAAATAATCCCTCTCGTAGAGCTTTACATGGGCTGATAGGACCGTGTGTCAGAACGAGAACGTGCTCTGCTTCCTCTTACTGAGCACAAAATTCACAAAAAAGAGTTTAGTAAAATCTCCAACCATAGAGACATGGCAGGCTGTATTCAGTGCGGTCTAGGAGCTGCCCGTCTCCTCTTCCCCTGACCTGTGTCATTCCAACCAAGAAATTAATGAGAACAGATTTTAATTAAAAGACGAGGCCCACACAGTTAGTTGTGTTTCACTTATTTTCATGACTTTGGACACAGAAACTATTGGGACTCGCTGTCTGTCTCGCTCACTTTCCTCTCCGCACACACCCTCACTGTCCTCTCCCCCACCCCACAGCTCAAGTATAGTATCTTTAGTTTTATATTGCTCTGTCCTAGAAATGCAGCCTTAAACCCTAATTGCCTTCCCACCAGCTTTGCCACATTGCTTGTGGATCTTTAATGATTTGCCAGCTATGATCCTCGGGTCACTGAGTCCGTAGACTTTCCCAGGGATGCCTGCACGGTATGAACGTGCCTAGAGTTTCGCAAGCCCAAAAACATCGCACTGCACTTACCTACACTGAATGACATAGGCCATTCAGCCCCTCGAGCCTGTTACACAGCAACAGGAGGAGGCCAGTCAGCCCCTCGTGCCTGCTACACAGCAACAGGAGGAGGCCATTCAGCCCCTCAAGCCTGCTACACAGCAACAGGAGGAGGCCAGTCAGCCCATTGAGTCTGTTACACAGGAACAGGAGAAGGCCATTCAGCCCCTTGCGCCTGTTGCACAGGAACGGGAGGAGGCCATTCAGCCCCTCGAGCCTGTTACACAGGAACAGGAGGAGGCCATTCAGCCCCTCGAGCCTGTTACACAGGAACAGGAGGAGGCCATTCAGCCCCTCGAGCCTGTTACACAGGAACAGGAGGAGGCCATTCAGCCCCTCGAGCCTGTTACACAGGAACAGGAGGAGGCCATTCAGCCCCTCGAGCCTGTTACACAGGAACAGGAGGAGGCCATTCAGCCCCTCGAGCCTGTTACACAGGAACAGGAGGAGGCCATTCAGCCCCTCGAGCCTGTTACACGGGAACAGGAGGAGGGCCATTCAGCCCCTCGAGCCTGTTACACAGGAACAGGAGAAGGCCATTCAGCCCATTGAGCCTGTTACACAGGAACAGGAGGAGGCCATTCAGCCCCTCGAGCCTGTTACACGAACAGGAGGAGGCCATTCGGCCCCTCGAGCCTGTTCCACAGGAACAGGAGGAGGCCATTCAGCCCATTGAGCCTGTTACACAGGAACAGGAGGAGGCCATTCAGCCCATTGAGCCTGTTACACAGGAACAGGAGGAGGCCATTCAGCCCCTCGAGCCTGTTCCACAGGAACGGGAGGAGGCCATTCAGCCCCTCGAGCCTGTTACACAGGAACGGGAGGAGGCCATTCAGCCCCTCGAGCCTGTTCCACAGGAACAGGAGGCCATTCAGCCCCTCGAGCCTGTTACACAGGAACAGGAGGAGGCCATTCAGCCCATTGAGCCTATTACACAGGAACAGGAGGAGGCCATTCAGCCCCTCGAGCCTGTTACACAGGAACAGGAGGCCATTCCGCCCCTCGAGCCTGTTAGACGGGAACAGGAGGAGGCCATTCCGCCCCTCGAGCCTGCTACACAGGAACAGGAGGAGGCCATTCAGCCCCTTGCGCCTGTTCCACAGGAACAGGAGGAGGCCATTCAGCCCCTTGCGCCTGTTCCACAGGAACAGGAGGAGGCCATTCAGCCCCTTGCGCATGTTCCACAGGAACGGGAGGAGGCCATTCAGCCCCTTGCGCCTGTTGCACCATCCAGTTAGACTGTGGCTGATCTGTACCTCAGTTCCAGTTACCTGTCTTGGCTTCATATCCCTGGATACCCTTACCCAACAAAAATCTATTGATCTCAGTTTTGAAAATGTCAGTTGTCCCAGCACCCACTGCCTTTTGGAGAAAGAGTGCCAGATTTCCACTACCCCTTGTTTGAAAATATACTTCCCGATTTCATTCTTAAGTGGCCTGGCTCTAAATTTAAGATTGTGCCCCTTTGTTCTGGATTCCCGCACAGAGGAAACAGTTTCTCTCTCTACCATAATAAATATCTTTATAATTTTAAACACCTCAATTAAATTCCCCTCAACTTTCTGAAGTAAACGGAATACAAACCAAGTTTATCGAACTTGTCCTCATGATTTGACTCTTAGCCCCGTCTCATTCTGGTCCCCGAACTTATTTAAATCAGACAGCAACCTGTGGATTTAATCTAAATGACCAGTTCCTGTGTTCAGCCGTGAGCTGAGCTTCCGACCCCATATCCTCTCCTTCACACAGTCTGCCTGCTCCCGCACCTGTAACATGGCCCATCTGCTGCTAAAACCCTCGCCCACCTCCAGACCTGACGATTCAATTGCTGTCCTGGCCGGCCTCCCGCCCTGTGTAAACTTCAACACGTCCAAAGCTCTGCTGCCCGAACCCTATCCCGCACCAAGTCCGGTTCACCCATCACCCCTGTGCTCGCTGACCTACATTAGCTCCCGGCTCAAGTTTAAAACTCTTACCTTCGTGGTACAACAGTGACTACGCTTCAAAAGTACTTCATTGGCTGTAAAGCGCTTTGAGACGTCCAGTGGTCGTGAAAGGCGCTATATGAATGCAAGTCTGTCTTTCTTAAATCCTTTCACGGCCTCGTTGCTCCCTATTTTGCATCCTTCCGCATTGGTGACCATGGAGGGATGATATATTAGCAGGGTCCTCTAATGAGGCCATATGGGTGGAGCTTAAAAACAAAAAGGGGGCAAGCACTTTGCTAGTGTACTATAGGCCTCCAAACAGTCAGGGGGAGATAGAGGAACAGATATGTAGGCAAATCTCAGAGAAATGTGCAAATAATAGGGTAATAATAATGGGGGATTTCAACTTCCCCAATATTAACTGGGATAGTCAGAGTGTGAAAGGCTCAGAGGGTGTAGAATTCTTAAAGTGCATCCAGGAGAGCTTTTTGAGCCAGCATGTAGAAAGTCCTACAAGAGAGGGGGCGGTACTGGACCTAATTCTAGGGAATGTGGCCGGCCAAGTGGAAAAAGTGCTAGTAGGTGAGCACTTTGGTGATAGTGACCATAATATGGTAAGATTTAAGGTGGTCATGGAAAAGGACAGGGATGGGCTGGAAATAAAGGTTCTAAATTGGGGGAAGGCCAATTTTAACAGGATAAGGCAGGATCTGGCCAAAATGGACTGGGATCAGCTACTTGTAGGAAAATCCGCATCGGAGCAATGGGAGGCTTTCAGAAGGGAGATTGAGATCATACAATGGTAACATGTTCCCGTAAAGGTCAAGAGTGGTTCCAAAAACCACAGGGAACCTTGGATGTCAGGGGATATACGAGAGTGGATTAGGAAAAAAAGGAGGGCTTTTGGTAGATACAAAAGGCTAAAGACGGAGGAAGCCCTAGAGGAGTACAAAAAGTGCAGGGGGATACTTAAAAAAGAAATTAGGAGATCAAGGAGGGGCCATGAAATAACACTGGCGAGCAAAATAAAGGAAAATCCTAAGATGTTTTATAAGTATATTAAGGGTAAGAGGATAACTAGGGAGAAAATAGGGCCCATTAGGGACAAAAGTGGCAATCTGTGTGTAGAGCCGGAAGATGTAGGAGGGGTTCTAAATGAATTTTTTGCATCTGTTTTCACTATGGAGAAGGACGATGTAGACATAGAAATAGGGCGGGGGGACTGTGATATGCTCGAACATATTAACATCGAGATGGAGGAGGTATTGGCGGTTTTAGCTGGCCTAAAAATGGATAAATCCCCAGGCCCGGATGAAATGTATCCCAGGCTGCTGTGTGAGGCAAAGGAAGAGATTGCGGGGGCTCTAACACACATATTCAGGACCTCTCTGGCCACAGGGGATGTGCCAGAGGACTGGAGAACCGCTAATGTAGTACCATTATTCAAGAAGGGTAGTAGGGAAAAACCGGGGAACTACAGGCCAGTGAGCCTAACATCAGTGGTAGGAAAATTATTGGAAAAAATTCTGAGGGACAAAATTTGTCTCCACTTGGAGAGGCAAGGATTAATCAGGGATAGTCAACATGGCTTTGTCAAGGGAAGATCATGTCTGACTAATTTGATTGAATTTTTTGAGGGGGTGACTAGGTGTGTGGATGAGGGTAACGCAGTGGATGTGGTATACATGGATTTCAGTAAGGCCTTCGATAAAGTCCCGCACAGGAGACTGGTCAAGAAGGTAAGAGCCCATGGAATCCAGGGTGCCTTGGCACATTGGATACAAAACTGGCTTAGTGGCAGAAGGCAGAGGGTGATGGTCGAAGGTTGTTTTTGTGACTGGAAGCCTGTGGCCAGTGGGGTACCACAGGGATCGGTGCTGGGTCCCTTGCTGTTTGTGGTCTACATTAATGACTTGGATATGAATGTAAAAGGTATGATCAGTAAGTTCGCGGATGATACAAAAATTGGTAGGGTGGTAAATAGCGAGGAGGGTAGCCTCAGTCTGCAGGACGATATAGATGGGTTGGTCAGATGGGCGGAACAGTGGCAAATGGAATTTAACCCGGAAAAGTGCGAGGTGATGCACTTTGGGGGGACTAACAAGGCAAGGGAATACACAATGAATGGAAAGACCCTAGGCAAGACGGAGGGTCAGAGGGATCTGGGTGTGCAAGTACACAGATCCCTGAAGGCGGCGGAACAGGTGGATAAGGTGGTAAAAAAGGCATATGGGATACTTGCCTTCATTAGCCGAGGCATTGAATATAAGAGCAAGGAGGTTATGATGGAGCTGTATAAAACACTGGTTAGGCCACAGCTGGAATACTGTGTGCAGTTCTGGTCGCCACACTACAGGAAGGATGTGATCGCGTTAGAGAGGGTGCAGAGGAGGTTCACCAGGATGTTACCAGGGCTGGAGCGCTTCAGCTATGAAGAGAGACTGGGCAGATTGGGTTTGTTTTCCTTGGAGCAGAGGAGGCTGAGGGGGGACATGATTGAGATGTACAAAATTATGAGGGGCATAGATAGGACGGATGCTGAGGAGCTTTTTCCCTTAGTAGAGGGGTCAATAACTAGGGGGCATAGATTCAAGGTAAAGGGCGGGAGGTTTAGAGGGGATTTGAGAAAGAACTTTTTCACCCAGAGGGTGGTTGGAGTCTGGAACTCACTGCCTGAAAGGGTTGTGGAGGCAGAAACCCTCACAACATTTAAGAAGCATTTGGATGAGCACTTGAAATGCCATAGCATACAAGGCTACAGGCCAAATGCTGGAATATGGGATTAGATTAGACAGGGCTTGATGGCCGGCGCGGACACGATGGGCCGAAGGGCCTCTATCCGTGCTGTATTACTCTGACTCTATGACTTTCACGTCTAGAACCGCCTTCTGCCTCTCCACCTCATCCTTTAAAACTGTCCTTTAAATCCACCTTTGGTCACCCCTCCTGATATCTCCTCCTTTCTCAGTGATGATTTTTGCCTGATTACGCCCCTGTGAAGCACCATGGGACATGTTTCTGTTAAAGGCCCTGTGTAAATGCAGTTATTGTTTGTCCAACATGGAGTCCACACACTCGCCCGGTCGAGAGACCCAACTTACCCGTGTCGAGAGACCTTGGTTACAAATGGGGAAAGTGCCAAGGGTTGGAAACCCTCCCGTTTCTAAGTGAGCTACTGTTAGATTCACCAGGAATGGGAAACTATGATTATGAAGAATAACTGCAGATACTGGAAACTCCCAGGGTGCTATACTTAACCTCCGCACCTCTGTGTTTGGGAGAGCGCAATAGTCAGTCAGGATTCTCGCCCCTGATCGCTATCCATGCTCCTTCAGTTAATGATTGAATGTTGCTTCTGAAGCGATTTATAAACTGCTTGTTTTTTCCCTGCAGCTGTAGCCAGTCCCCTCTCGGGGCACGAGCGATGTGCTGAAGGGCCCACCTTTTGGTGTCAGGATGTGAAGACCGCATCAGGCTGTGGGGCTGTAAAGCACTGTCAGCAGACTGTCTGGAGACAACCAACTGTGGTAAGTCAGTGGGAACATTGTTTGCAATTGCCCCATATCCCTGTCAATCACGAGCCTGTTGGAGCAGTCTCTCTGTGAGATTAGCAGAATTGCTGAGTAATAGTTAACGGGTTCTCATAGAATGGTTACAGCACAGTAGTAGGCCATTCGACCCGTCCAGCCCGTGCCAGCTCTCTGCAAGAGCACTTCAGCTAGTCCCACTCCCCGCCCGTTCCCCGTAGCCCTGCAAATATTTTTCCTTCAGGTACTTATCCAATTCCCTTTTGAAAGCCACGATTGAATCTGCCTCCACCACCCTCTCGGGCAGTGCATTCCAGATCCTCACCACTCGCTGCGTAAAAAAGTTTTTCCTCATGTCGCCTTTGGTTCTTCTGCCAGTCACTTTAAGTCTGTGTCCTCTGGTTCTCGACCCTTCCGCCAATGGGAACAGCTTCTCTCTATCTACTCTGTCCAGACCCCTCATGATTTTGAACACCTCTATCAAATCTCCTCTCAATTTTCTCTGCTCTAAGGAGAACAACCCCAGCTTCTCCAGTCTATCCACGTAACTGAAGTCCCTCATTCCTGGAATCATTTTAGTAAATCTTTTCTGCACCCTCTCTAAGGCTTTCATATCCTTCCTAAAGTACCCTGCCCAGAATGGACACAATATTCCAGTTGAGGTCAGACCAGTGTTTTATAAAGGTTCATCATAACTTCCTTGCTTTTGTACTCTATACCTCTATTTACGAAGCCTCAGATCCCGTATGCTTTTTTAACCGCTTTCTCAACCTGCCCTGCCACCTTCAACGATTTGTGCACACATACCCCCATGTCTCTCTCTTCATGCATCCCCTTTAGGATTGTACCCTTTAGTTTATATTGCCTCTCCTCGTTCTGGTGAAATTCGGCTTTGACTAGAGTTATTAATGGTAGGGTCAGGAGAGACGCAATAGCAGAAAGTGTGTCGGCTCTGTTGCAATTCCATGTAACGATCGAAAGCTGGAGTAAATTGAGGTCCTGAATTAATAGTATTGCACAACATTAAACAGTACATAAGAATATAAGAAATAGGAGCAGGAGTCGACCATTCGGCCCCTCGAGCCTGCTCCGCCATTTAATGAGATCATGGCTGATCTGATTTTGGCCTCAACTCCACTTTCCCGCCGCTCCCCATAACCCTGTTGCTCAAAGGGAAGTTATGATGAACCTTTATAAAACACTGGTCTGGCCTCAACTGGAGTATGGTGTCCATTCTGGGCACGGTACTTCAGGAAGGATATGAAAGCCTTGGAAAGGGTGCAGAAAAGATTTACTAGAATGGTTCCAGGGATGAGGAACTTCAGTCTTGAATATATTCAATGACTCCGCTTCCCCAGCTCTCTGGGGTAAAGAATTCCAAAGATTCACGACCCTCAGAGAAGAAATTCCTCCTCATCTCCGTCTTAAATGGGTGCCCCCTTGTTCTGAAACTATGTCCTCTCGTTCTAGATTCCCCCACGAGGAGAAACCTCCTCTCAGCAATCACCCTGTCCAACCCCCTCAGAATCTTATGTTTCAATAAGATCACCTCTCATTCTTCTAAACTCCAATGAGTATAGGCCCAACTTGCTCAACCTTTCCTCATGCGTCAACCCCTTCATCCCAGGAATCAACCTAGTGAGCCTTCAATGCAAGTATATCCCTCCTTAAATATGGAGACCAAAACTGTACGCAGTACTCCAGGTGTGGTCTCACCAGCACCCTATACAGTTGTAGCAGGACTTCCCTACTTTTATACTCCATCCCCCTTGAAATAAAGGCCAACATTCCATTTGCCTTCTTAATTACTTGCTGCACCTGCATGTTAACTTTTTGTGTTTCATGTACGAGGACACCCAAATCCCTCTAGCACAGCATTCTGTAGTCTTTCTCCATTTAAATATTTTTCTTGTCTATTCTTCCTACCAAAGTGGATAACTTCACATTTTCCCACATTATACTCCATCTGCCAAATTCTTGCCCACTCACTGAACCTCTCGATATCCCTTTGCCGACTCTCTGTCCTCCTCACAACTTGCTTTCCCACCTATCTTTGTATCGTCTGCAAATTTGGCAACAGCACACTCGGTCCCTTCATCCAAGTCATTAATATAGATTGAAAATAGTTGAGGCCCCAGCACTGATCCCTGTGGCACCCCACTAGTTACAGATTGCCATCCTGAAAATTACCCATTTATCCCGACTCTGTTTTCTGTTAGTTAGCCAATCCTCTATCCAATCTAATATATTACCCCCAACACCATGAGCTCTTACCTTATGCAGTAACCTTTTATGTGGCAACTTATCGAATGCCTTTTGGAAATCTAAATACACCACATCTACTGGTTCCCCTTTATCCACCCTGCTCGTTACCACCTCAAACACAATTTCCTTTTCATACAATCAAACAGAGTCAACATGGTTTTATGATGATTTTCTAAATGCCCTGCTACTACTTGCTCCATCATGGATTCGAGCATTTTGCCAATGACAGATGTTAGGCTAACTGGCCTATTGTTTCCTGCTTTCTGGCTCCCTCCTTTTGAATAAAGGCATTACATTTGCGGTTTTCCAATCCGCAGGGACTTTCACAGAGTCGAGGGAATTTTGGAAGATTCTGGCTGGGCAGCTTTTTCCTGTAGCTTACTGGAACTAAAATGCATAATAGACTTGATGACAACATTGTATTATTGTATGGGTCTTTGTGTCACAGCTGAATGGCTGGGGGCGTATCACAATTTAATGTTTATCTTCTAAATCGGACTTGTAATTACTTGTCTGAATGTGCCAGCATAGCTTAAGGTAGAATGCTGTGTCTGGTAGGATCCATGCTTTCCTCAGCTTGTGGTGGCCTGTGCAGGAATTCTTCAATTGCAATTTGTTGGTTATCAAATGCAGTATAATGTGGATAAATGCGAGGTTATCCACTTCGGTGGCAAAAACAGGAAGACAGATTATTATCTGAATGGCAATAGATTGGGAAAAGGGGAAGTGCAACGAGACCTGGGTGTCCTTGTGCACCAGTCGCTGAAGGTAAGCATGCAGGTGCAGCAGGCGGTTAAGAAGGCAAATGGTATGTTGGCCTTCGTAGCGAGAGGGTTCGAGTGCAGGAGCAAGGATGTCTTGCTGCAGTTGTACAGGGCCTTGGTGAGACCACACCTTGAGTATTGTGTGCAGTTTTGGTCGCCTTATCTGAGGAAGGATGTTCTTGCCATGGAGGGAGTGCAGCGAAGATTCACCAGGCTGATACCTGGGATGGCAGGAATGACGTATGAGGAGAGATTGGGTCGATTAGGCTTATATTCGCTAGAGTTTAGAAGAATGAGAGGGGATCTCATTGAAACTTATAAAATTCTAACAGGACCAGACAGAATAGATGCAGGAAGGATGTTCCCGATGGCGGGGGAGCCAAGGACCAGGGGTCACAGTCTAAGGATAAGGGGTAAGCCATTTAGGACAGAGATGAGGAGGAATTTCTTCACCCAGAGCGTGGGAACCTGTGGAATTCTCTACCACAGAGGGCAGTTGAGGCCAATTCATTAAATATATTCAACTCCTTTTCTTGAATATATTTCTTGAGGCGAAAGGGATATGGGGAGAAAGCAGGGACAGGGTACTGAATTTGGATGATCAGCCATGATATTAAATGGCGGAGAGGGCTCAAGGGGCCGAATGGCCTACTCCTCCTATCTTCTATGTTTCTATGTGGATTAGTGAGGTAGTATTAAAGAACCGATCAGTCGGGGTATTGATGGGGACCCGCTACCTCATTAGAAAGCATTATATGGCCATTAAGGGTTTTTAAACAGGGGGAAATGATTGTTGCATGTTGCACATTGACCTTTCACCTCTGGGTTCAGATCCTGTCTAGATTGATGGGATGAAAGTTTCCTTTGGTTTGTGTGTGAAATGAATTTGTGCATGTTCAATCCAGTTCTTAGTGGGCATGGGCTGGAGGTAGACTGGTGCGAGGAGAAAGAACAATCTTGCACTATTAGGAGTGCTGCTCTGAGGCTGGAGTTGAGACACACCGACAGTCGAGTGAGCTGAATGCTGCATCTAACCAGCTGCACCTGGTCTGCGGGCTTCTTCCTGACACTGAGCAGGAAATTCCCACCCATTGCCTGACACGGAGCAGGAAATTCCCACCCATTGCCTGACACTGAGCAGGAAATTCCCACCCATTGCCTGACACTGAGCAGGAAATTCCCACCCATTGCCTGACACTGAGCAGGGGCAAGGTACTTACTTGGATAGAGAACTGGTTGGCAGACAGAAAGCAAAGAGTTGGAATAAACGGGTCTTTTTCCGAGTGGCAGGCAGTGACTAGTGGGGTACCGCAGGGATCGGCCCTTGGACCCCAGCTATTCACTATATATTAATGATCTGGACAAGGGAACTAGATGTAATATCTCCAAATTTGCAGACGACACAAAGCTGGGTGGGCGTGTGTGCTGTGGGGAGGATGTCGAGAAACTCCAGCATGATTTGGGCAGAAGCATGGCAGATGCAATATAACGTGGATAAATGCGAGGTTATCCACTTTGGTAGCAAAAACAGGAAGGCAGAGTATTATCTGAATGGCAATAGATTGGGAAAAGGGGAAGTGCAACGAGACCTGGGTGTCCTTGTGCACCAGTCGCTGAAGGTAAGCGTGCAGATGGCAGTTAAGGCAAATGGTATGTTGGCCTTCGTAGCGAGAGGGTTTGAGTACAGGAACAAGGTTGTCTTGCTGCAGTTGTACGGGGCCTTGGTGAGACCACACCTTGAGTATTGTGTGCAGTTTTGGTCGTCTTATCTGAGGAAGGATGTTCTTGCCATGGAAGGAGTTTAGCGAAGATTCACCAGGCTGATACCTGGGATGGCAGGAATGACGTATGAGGAGAGATTGGATCGATTGGGCTTGTACTTGCTGGAGTTTAGAATAATGAGAGGGGATCTCATTGAAACTTATAAAATTCTAACAGGACTAGACAGACTAGATGCAGGAAGAATGTTCCCGATGAGGGGGGAGTCCAGAACCAGGGGTCACAGTCTAAGGATAAGGGGTAAGCCATTTAGGACAGAAATGAGGAGGAATTTCTTCACCCAGAGAGTGGTGAACCTGTGGAATTCTCTACCACACAAGGCAGTTGAAGCCAATTCATTAAATATATTCAAGAAGGAGTTGGATATATTTCTTAAGGCTAAAGGGATCAGGGGATATGGGGAGAAAGCAGGGACAGGGTACTGAATTTGGATGATCAGCCATGATCTCATTGAATGGCGGAGCAGGCTCGAGGGGCCGAATGGCCTACTCCTGCTCCTATATTCTATGTTTATGTCTATCCAATCTTTCCTCATAGCTAAAATTCCCCACCCCAGGCAACATCCACGTAAATCTCCTCTGCATCCCCTCTAGTGCAATCACGTCCTTCCTGTAATGTGACCAGAATTGCACGCAGTACTCTAGCTGCGGCCTAGTGTTTTATACAGTTCAAGCATAATCTCCCTGCTTTTATATTCTGTGCCTCGGATAATAAAGGCAAGTATTCCATACGCCTTCTTAACCACCTCATCTACCTGTCCTGCTACCTTCAAGGATCTGTGGCCATGCGCTCCCAGGTCCCTCTGATCACAGTGACAGTCGAGCGAGCTAAATGCTGCATCTAACCAGCTGCACTTGGTCTGCGGGCTTCTTCCTGACACTACATCAGGAAATTCACACCCATTACCTGACACTGACCCCTCACTGAGCAGGACATTCACACCCATTACCCGACACTGACCCCTCACTGAGCAGGACATTCACTCCCATTACCTGACACTGACCCCTCGCCTACAGGAAATTCACACCCATAACCTGACACTGACCCCTCACCTACAGGAAATTCACACCCATTACCTGACACTGACCCCTCGCCTACAGGAAATTCACACCCATAACCTGACACTGACCCCTCGCCTACAGGAAATTCACACCCATAACCTGACACTGACCCCTCACCTACAGGAAATTCACACCCATAACCCGACACTGACCCCTCGCCTACAGGAAATTCACACCCATAACCTGACACTGACCCCTCACCTACAGGAAATTCACACCCATAACCCGACACTGACCCCTCGCCTACAGGAAATTCACACCCATAACCTGACACTGACCCCTCACCTACAGGAAATTCACACCCATAACCTGACACTGACCCCTCGCCTACAGGAAATTCACACCCATAACCTGACACTGACCCCTCACCTACAGGAAATTCACACCCATAACCTGACACTGACCCCTCGCCTACAGGAAATTCACACCCATTACCTGACACTGACCCCTCACCTACAGGAAATTCACACCCATTACCCGACACTGACCCCTCGCCTACAGGAAATTCACACCCATAACCTGACACTGACCCCTCACCTACAGGAAATTCACACCCATTACCTGACACTGACCCCTCACCTACAGGAAATTCACACCCATTACCTGACACTGACCCCTCACCTACAGGAAATTCACACCCATTACCTGACACTGACCCCTCACCTACAGGAAATTCACACCCATTACCTGACACTGACCCCTCACCTACAGGAAATTCACACCCATAACCTGACACTGACCCCTCACCTACAGGAAATTCACACCCATTACCTGATACTGACCCCTCACCTACAGGAAATTCACACCTATTGCCTGACACTGACCCCTCACCTACAGGACATTCACACCCATTGCCTGACACTGACCCCTCACCTACAGGAAATTCACACCCATTGCCTGACACTGACCCCTCCCCTACAGGAAATTCACACCCATTACCTGACACTGACCCCTCACCTACAGGAAATTCACACCTATTGCCTGACACTGACCCCTCACCTACAGGAAATTCGCACCCATTGCCTGACACTGACCCCTCACCTACAGGAAATTCACATCCATTACCTGACACTGACCCCTCACCTACAGGAAATTCACACCCATTACCTGACACTGACCCCTCACCTACAGGACATTCACACCCATTGCCTGACACTGACCCCTCCCCTACAGGAAATTCACACCCATTACCTGACACTGACCCCTCACCTACAGGAAATTCACATCCATTACCTGACGCTGACCCCTCACCTACAGGAAATTCACACCCATTACCTGACACTGTGCCGACACTGAGCAGGACATACGCACATTTTTTAAAAAGCAGACTTGAGGACATAGACTGGTGAAATGGGCAGACACATGGCAGATGAAATTTAATGCAGACAGTGTGATGTGATGCACTTTGGTAGGAAAAATGAGGAGAGGCGATATGAACTAAATGGTACAATGTTAAAGGGGGTGCAGGAGCAGAGAGACCCGGGGTTCACATTCACAAGTCTCTGAAGGTGGCAGGACAAGTTGGTCAGGCTGTTTTATAAAAAAAAAAGGGCACCTGTGGGATCCTCGGCTTCGTAAACAGAGGCACAGGATACAAAGACAAGGACGTTAGGCGAAACCTTCATCAATCACTGGTTAGGCCCCAGCTGAGAGATTTGTGTCCAATTCTGGGCACCGCACTTCAGGATGGATGTCAAGGCATTGGAGAGGGTGCAGAGGAGATTTACTGGAATGGTAGCAGAGTTCACAGAATCACAGAAATCACAGAAACCTCACAGTACAGATAGAGGCCATTTCGGCCCATCGAGCCTGCACCAACACATATCCCTCCCAATCCCCGGAACCCCTACACCAACACATATCCCACCCTATCCCCGTGTATTTAATCCCCCTAACACTAAGGGTCAATTTTTATCATAGCCAATCAACCTAACCTGCACATCTTTGGACTGTGGGAGGAAACCGGAGCACCCGGAGGAAACCCACGCAAACACGGGGAGAATGTGCAAACTCCACACAGTCACCCGAGGCCGGATTCGAACCCGGGTCCCTGGCGCTGTGAGGCAACAGTGCTAACCACTATGCCACCGTGCTGAGCAACTTCAGTTATGTGTGGAGAGACTGAAGAAGCTGGAGTTCTCCTTAGAGCAGAGAAGATTAAGGGGAGATTTGATAGAGGTGTTTAAAATCATGAAGGGTTTTAATAGAGTAAAAAAGGAGGAACTGTTTCCAGTGGCAGGAGGGTCGGTAACCAGGGGACACAGATTTAAGATAATCGGCAAAAAAAATCCATTAGGAAATGAGAATTTTTTTTACACAGTGACTTGTGATAACAACATAAGAAATAGGAGCAGGAATAGGCCACTTGGCCCCTCGAGCCTGCTCCGCCATTCAATAAGATCATGGCTGATCTTGGGCTCAAAGCCACTTCCCTGCCCACTCCCCATAATCCTTCACTCCCTTATCTTGCAAAAATCTGTCGATCTCCACCTTAAATATATTTAATGACCCAGCCTCCACGGCTCTCTGGGGCAGAGAATTCCACAGATTTACGACCCTCTGAGAGAAGAAATTCCTCCTCATCGCTTTTCTAAAAGGGCGACCCCTTTATTCTAAAACTATGCCCCCGCGTTCTAGATTTCCCCATGAGGGGAAACATCCTCTCTGCATCTACCTTGTCGAGCCCCCTCAGTATCATATGTTTCAATAAGATCACCTCTCATTCTTCTAAATTCCAATGAGTATCGGCCCAGCCTGCTCAACCTTTCCTCATAAGTCAAACCCCTCATCTCTGGAATCAACCGAGTGAATCGTCTCTGAACTGCCTCCAATGCAAGTATATCCTTAAATAAGGAGACCAAAATTGTACGCAGTACTCCAGGTGCGGTCTCACCAATACCCTGTACAGTTGTAGCAGGACTTCCCTGCTTTTATACTCCAACCCCCTGGAAATAAAGGCCAACATTCCATTTGCCTTTTTGATTACTTGCTGTACCTGCATGCTAACTTTTTGTGTTTTATGCACAAGGGCCCCCAGGTCCCTCTGAACTGTAGCATTTTGTAATCTCTCTCCATTTAAATAATTTGCTTTTTTATTTTTCCTGCCAAAGTGTATAACCTCGCACTTTCCCACATTATACTCCATTTGCCAAATGTTTTCCCACTCACTTAGCCTGTCTATATCCCTTTGCAGATCCTTTGAGACCTCTGCACAACTTGCTTTCCCACCCATCTTTGTATCATCCGCAAACCTGGCTACATTACACTCGATCCCTTCATCCAAGTCATTAATGTAGATTGTAAATAGTTGGGGCCCCAGCACCGATCCTTGTGGCACCCCACTAGTTACCGTTTGCCAACCAGAAAATGGCCCATTTATCCCGATTCTCTGCTTTCTGTTAGTTAGCCAATCTCTGTCCATGCTAATATATTACCCCAACTCTGTGAGCTCTTATGCAGTAACCTTTTATGTGGCAACATATCGAATGCCTTCTGGAAATCCAAATACACTACATCCACTGGCTCACCCTTGTCCACCCTGCTTGTTACATCCTCAAAGAACTCAACAAATTTGTCAAACATGGTTTCCCTTTCATAAAACCATGATTGACTGCATTATGATTTTCCAAATGCCCTGCAACTGCTTCCTTAATGAAGGACTCCCGTAAATGTCGGGTGGGACCAACAAGCCCAGGGAACCTTGGATGTCAAGGGATATACGAGAATGGATTAGGGAAAAAAAGGGGGGCTTTTGGCAAATACAAAGGACTAAAGACAGAGGAAGCCCTAGAGGAGTATAAAAAGTGCAGGGGGATACTTAAAAAAGAAATTAGGAGAGCGAGGAGGGGCCATGAAATAACACTGGCGGGCAAAATAAAGGAAAATCCTAAGGTGTTTTATAAGTATATTAAGGGCAAGAGGATAACTAGGGAAAGAGTAGGGCCCATTAGGGACCAAAGTGGCAATCTGTGTGTGGAGCCAGAAGATGTAGGTGGGGTTTTAAATGAATTTTTTGCATCTGTGTTCACTATGGAGAAGGACGATGTAGACATAGAAATTGGGCAGGGGGACTGTGATATGTTTGAACATATTAGCATCGAGAGGGAGGAGGTACTAGCGGTTTTAGCAGGCTTAAAAGTGGATAAATCCCCAGGCCCGGACGAGATGTATCCCAGGCTGTTGTGTGAGGCAAAAGAGGAGATTGCAGGGGCTCTGACACAAATTTTCAAAACCTCTCTGGCCACAGGGAATGTGCCAGAGGACTGGAGAACAGCTAACGTACCATTATTCAAGAAGGGTAGTAGGGATAAACCAGGGAATTACAGGCCAGTGAGCCTAACATCAGTGGTAGGGAAATTATTGGAAAAAGTTCTGAGGGACAGAATTAGTCTCCACTTGGAGAGGCAAGGATTAATCAGGGATAGTCAGCATGGCTTTGTCAAGGGAAGATCATGTCTGACTAATTTGATTGAATTTTTTGAGGGGGTGACTAGGTGTGTGGATGAGGGTAGTGCAGTGGATGTGGTGTACATGGATTTCAGTAAGGCTTTCGATAAAGTCCCGCATAGGAGACTGGTCAAGAAGGTAAGAGCCCATGGGATCCAGGGTGCCTTGGCACATTGGATCCAAAACTGGCTTAGTGGCTGAAGGCAGAGGGTGATGGTCGAAGGTTGTTTTTGTGACTGGAAGCCTGTGTCCAGTGGGGTACCGCAGGGATCGGTGCTGGGTCCCTTGCTGTTTGTGGTCTACATTAATGATTTGGATGTGAATGTAAAAGGTATGATCAATAAGTTTGCAGATGACATGAAAATTGGTGGGGTGGTAAATGGCGAGGCGGGTAGCCTCAGTTTGCAGGATGATATAGATGGGTTGGTCAGATGGGCGGAACAGTGGCTAATGGAATTTAACCCTGAAAAGTGTGAGGTGATGCATTTTGGAGGGACTAACAAGGCAAGGGAATACACAATGAATGGTAAGACCCTAGGAAAGACAGAGGATCAGAGGGACCTTGGTGTGCATGTACATAGATCCCTGAAGGCAGCAGAACAGGTGGATAAGGTGGTTAAAAAGGCATATGGGATACTTGCCTTCATTAGCCGAGGCATAGAATATAAGAGCAAGGAGATTATGATGGAGCTGTACAAAACGCTGGTTAGGCCACAGCTGGAACACTGTGTGCAGTTCTGGTTGCCACACTATAGAAAGGATGTGATTGCATTGGAGAGGGTGCAGAGGAGATTCACCAGGATGTTACCTGGGCTGGAGCACTTCAGCTATGAAGAGAGACTGGACAGGCTGGGGTTGTTTTCCTTGGAGCAGAGAAGGCTGAGGGGGGACCTGATTGAGGTGTACAAAATTATGAGGGGCATAGATAGGGTAGATAGAAAGGAACTTTTTCCCTTAGTAGAGGGGTCAATAACAAGGGGGCATAGATTCAAGGTAAGGGGCAGGAGGTTTAATGGGGATTTGAGGAAAAACTTTTTCACCCAGAGGGTGGTTGAAATCTGGAACTCACTGCCTGAAAGGGTGGTAGAGGCAGGAACCCTCACATCATTCAAGAAGCATTTGGATGAGCACTTGAAATGCCATAGCATACAAGGCTACGGACCAAGTGCTGGAAAATGGGATTAGATTAGACAGGGCTTGATGGCCGACGCGGACGCGATGGGCCGAAGGGCCTCTTTCTGTACTGTATGACTCTATGACTCCAGCATTTCCCAATGACTTGGTGCGAGTTAGGACAGCCGAGTTTTGGATGAGCTCAAGTTTCCGTCGGGTAGAATGTGGAGGGAGGTATACAGTGGCGTTCCCCAGGGTTCAGTGCTAGGACCACTGCTCATTTGAATGTACACTAATGGCTTGGACTTGGGGGTTCAGGGCACAATTTTGAAATTTACAGACGACACGGAACTTGGAAATGTAGTTAACAGTGAGGAAGATACTAATAGACTTCAAGAAGACACACAGGCTGGTGGAATGGGCGGACACACGGCAGATGAAATTCAACACAGCGAAGTGTGAGGTGATACATTTTGGTGGGAAGAATGAGGAGAGATAATACACACTAAACGGTACAATGTTAAAGAGGGAGCAAGAACAGAGACCTGGGGGTTCTTGTGCACAAATCTCTGAAGGTTCCAGGACAGGTTAACAAAGCAGTTAATAAAGCACACGGGATCCTGGGCTTTATAAATAGAGGCAGAGAGTACAAAGGCCAGGAAGTATGTTAAACCGTTATAAAACACTGGTTCGGCCCCAGCTGGAGTATTGTGTCCAGTTCTAGGCACCGCACTTTAGGAAGGATGTGGAGGCTTTGGAGAGGGTGCAGAGGAGATTTACTAGAATGGTTCCAGGGATGAGGGATTACAGTTACATGGATAGACTGGAGAAGCTGGGGCTGTTCTCCTTCGAGCAGAGAAGGCTAAGAGGAGATTTGATAGAGGTGTTTAAAATCATGAAGGATTTCGATAGAGGAAATAAAGAGAAACTTTCCAATGGCTGAAGGGTTGATAACCAGAGGACAAAAGAACCAGAGGAGACATGAGGAAAAACATTTTTACCCAATGAATGAATAGGATTTGGGACGCACTGCCTGATAGGGCGGTGGAAACAGATTCAATAGTAGCCTTCAAAAGGGAATTGGATAAATACTTGCAGGGATATGGGGAAAGAGCGAGGGAGTGGGACTAATTGGATTGCTCTTCGAAAGACCAGTGCAAACTCGATGGGCCGAATGGCCTCCTTCAGTATTCTACTATTCTATGATTCTATGATGTAAAGATCTTTTCTCTACTATATTGGTACTTACTATGTTCTTGTTTTATTTCAGAAAAGTGCCCCTTGTGACCTGTGCAAAGATGCTATATCTGTGTTGGGAAACCTTCTGAAGGACAATGCCACAGAGGTACTGAGAGTGTGGGCTTGTTCTGTGTGCAGTAGCCCTTTTAGAGACAGCTGTATTTTAAATGAGGTGAGGTACATGCCCACAGACCCAAGAGCCACCAGGTCCCTCTGGGCCCAACGTGCTACTGGCAGCAAGGGCAAATGGTGCTACCCTGATCCAAATCCCGAGCCCCAGCACGGAGCCGGGGTGTCGAGCCCCAGCACGGAGCCGGGGTGTCGAGCCCCCGCATTATTCTGATGTTGCCACTGGTCTCTACTTCTAAATGGGACGGACTTCACAGAATCACAGAAACCCCACAGTGCAGATAGAGGCCATTTCGGCCCATCGAGCCTGCACCGACACATATCCCACCCGATCCCCGTAACCCCTACACCAACACATATCCCACCCTATCCTTGTAACCCCACGTATTTAATCCCCCTTACACTAAGGGTCAATTTATCATAGCCAATCAACCTAACCCGCACATCTTTGGACTGTGGGAGGAAACCGGAGCACCCGGAGAAAACCCACGCAAACACGGGGAGAATGTGCAAACTCCACACAGACAGTCGCAGAAACAGCTGCACAGTGTTCCCTGGAAATAGCTTTAATATCGCAATAGACTTGCAGTCAAGTTGCTAAATAAGGATTTGAAACTCCATTCAGCGTTTGAATCCACCCTAGTTCCTATTTCCCAGAGCGCATTTACCACATTCCTTTTTGGGAGGCGGAGAGTTCGAATACTGGGTGAGGAGGGGAGTAAAACCAGATTGCGAGCTCGGTGGGTGCGTTCTAGGTTGACTCTGTTATAGTGCCAATATTTCCTGGAATCTGCCTGATTATTCCTACAGATCCTGTGTATTATGTAAATGTTGCTAATGCTCCAAGTCAAATAGAGCACACTACAGTGGTCAGAACATTGTATTAAGCATTCACTGTGTTACAAAGGAACGATCTGTCACATCTGGACAGCGCTAAATGTGGAGATCATATGGTCAGGAGCTGAATGCCACCTTTGTTGCTTATAGTAATCTCTAATCTCTATCCAATGATGTTGTGCAATACACTCTCAGCGCTGGGGTATCTCACTCCGCAGTCACGCTGGCGTAGCAGGATTGAGCTTGCAGCTTCACTCTGACACTCCGTGCACTGTAGACCTTTCAGCTGGAGGCTCTTGTCTGACTTTCTGCAACAGCTGACAGGATTTGGGGCTGTTTTATAAGGAAGATTTTCACTCCTGAATCTTTTAATGTTATGATATGTAAGTATGTCAGGTCAGGTGTTAAACCTGTTACCGTAGTGACAGTAAACGCTGCTACCTGTGATTGGTCACCCTGGAGTGCCAGGCAGTATTTAAGAACCTGACCACAGCCAGGAAGAGCCAATGCCTTCGGCCGGGTGAGTCCCTGGAGGAGGGGAGCGAGAACCTCGATGGAGGAAATGCCATCAAAAGGCGGATGAGCTAATCCTTGAATTAACCAACGGTGTCCACAACCTGCGAACAGTGACCCAGCCGCAGTACAGAACACGGCAATGAGAGAGTGGCCGCGGACAGTCCCAAACACAACATGGTTCAGGTCCCTTCCCTAAGAGGTGTGGAGGACAGTCTCAGGAACTCTGATGGTAGTCGGCCAATGATATCCTGGTGCAAGTGGTAACTTCTGTTAGCTAATATGAGTAGGGAAAGGCTGTGCCCCCATCATCCAGGTGAAATGGCCTTTTCTTACAAACATTTGTGTTCTTGTGTATTAGTGAGCTAACAGGAACATATCGATCTGGTCATGCTATCACCATTCCCTTCTCCAGAAGCACATCTGTTTGTCTCCTGAACCCATTCAGATTTGTCTGCTTTAGTGGGTTTGCCAGTTTAGCCTTTGGGTAAAAGAGTCAAACCAAATGGCCATGTAGGATGAGGCTGCATGGTGGCACTGAGTGCAGGTACAAGTAGGAACACTGTCCGGTGTCGGAGCCTCCCAGTGCTGTTTAACCATACTTGCCTATCTCAGCATCACCAAATATGAAATGTTTTTGAATTTACTCAGGATTGTTATAGAAAATTACTTCTTGAATTCTATGAAAGTTTGTTGAGGGTTTGCTTTGATGTGCTTATTTCATCTTCCAGGGGGAGATGCGAAGTTACTTGGCCAAAGCCTGTCACCTGCTTCCAGACCCGACCTTGACAGCACAATGCAACGGATTAGTAGATGAATACTTGCCAATTATCTTGGACATTCTCAAGGGAGAGCTGGTAAACTGGGCTTTTCTTGGCCTTACATCTTATATCGTTGCTCCAGTGAAGCGGTACATGGTTGAAACAAGAAATAACCTTTTTCTTCCCTCCTCTTTTCCTCCGCACCGTGCCCACCCCCCCCCCCCCCCACCTGCCCAGTTGAAGGCAGGAGAACCTTCTTTACCCAGAGAGTGCTAGAATGTGGAATTCGCTGCCACGTGGAGAGGTTGAGGCGTATAGTGTAGATGCTTTTAATGGGAAGCTGGATAAACACGAGAAAGGAATAGAAGGATGTGTTTATAGGGTTACATGAAGTAGGGTGGGAGGAGGCTCGTGTGAAGCATAAACACCGGTATAGAGCATATAATAGCAAAATACTGCAGATGCTGGAAGTCTGAAATAACAACAGACAACGCTGGAAAAACTCGGCAGGCCAGGCAGCATCCGTGGAGAGAGAAACAGAGTTAACGTTTCAGGTCTGGGACCCTTCATCAGAACTGGGAAAAGCTGGAGATGGAACAGATATTAAGCAGGTGCAGAGATGGGGGGGCGGGGGGGGGGGGTTAAAGTGACAGGCGACTGGAAGCTCAGGGTCACCCTTACGGACTGACCAATCTGCGTTTGGTCTCCCCAATGTAGAGGAGACCGCATCGTGAGCAGCGAATACAGTATACTAAATTGCCAGAAGTACAAGTAAATCTCTTTCACCTGGAAGGGGTGTTTGGGGCCCTGGACAGTGGGAAGGGAGGAGGTAAAAGGGCATGTGTTGCATCTCCTGCGCTTGCACGGGAAGGTGCCAGGGGAAGGGCTGTTAGGGGTGATTGAGGAGTGGACCAGGGTGTTGTGGAGGGAGCGGTCCCTTCGGAATGCTGAAAGGAGGTGAGGGGAAGATGCGTTTGGTGGTGGGATCACGTTGGAGGTGGCGGAGGATGATCCGTTGAAGGCTGGTGGGGTGAAAGGTGAGGACAAGGGGAACCCTATCATAGTTCTGGGAGGGAGGAGAAGGGGTGAGAGCAGAAGTGCGGGAAATGGAACGGACACAGTCAAGGGCCGTGACAACCACGGTAGAGGGGAATCCTCGGTTGAGGAAAAAGACATGTGGGAAGCACTGGTATGGAAGGTGGCATCGTCAGAACAGACGCGACGGAGAAACTGGGAGAATGGAATTGAGTCCTTGCAGGAAGCGAGATGGGAGGAAGTGTAGTCCAGGTAGCTGTGGGAGTCAGTGGGCTTGTAGTGGATGTTTGTCGAAAGCCGATCGCCAGAAATGGAGATGGAGAAGTCAAGGAAGAGAAGAGTCGAAGATGGACCATGTGAAGGTGAGGGAAGGGTGGAAATTGGAAGTAAAGTGAATGACCTTATCAAGTTCAGGGCGAGAGCAGGAGACAGCACCTGAAATGTATCGGATCATCCTCTGCAATTTCCGCCAACTCCAACGTGATCCCACCACCAAACGCATCTTCCCCTCACCTCCCCTTTCAGCATTCCGAAGGGACCGCTCGCTCCACGACACCCAGGTCCACTCCTCAGTCACCCCTAACAGCCCTTCCCCTTCGCTTGGCACCTTCCCGTGCAAGCGCAGGAGATGCAACACATACCCTTTTACCTCCTCCCTTCCCACTGTCCAGGGCCCCAAACACCCCTTCCAGGTGAAACAGCGATTTACTTGTACTTCTTGCAATCTAGTATACTGTATTCACTGCTCACGATGCGGCCTCCTCTACATTGGGGAGACCAAACGCAGATTGGGCGACCGCTTTGCGGAACACCTCCGTTCAGTCTGTAAGGGTGACCCTGAGCTTCCGGTCGCCTGTCACTTTAATTCACCGCTTCACTCCCACTCTGATCTCTCTGTCCTTGGCCTATTACATTGTTCCAATGTAGCTCAACGTAAGCTCGAGGAACAGCACCTCATCTTTCGATTAGGCACTTTAAAGCCTTCTGGCCTCAACATTGAGTTCAACAATTTCAAACTATAACCCCTGCCCCCATTTTTCATGCTGTATGATTTTGCCATTCCCATTTGCAACATTTTATCTTTCCTGCCTCTTACAAAAGCACAGTATGTTCCTTCAATTCCTCCCACCCCCCGTCTCTGCACCTGCTTATTATCTGTTACATATTCAGTTTTTTCCAGTTCTGACGAAGGGTCCCAGACCTGAAACATTAACTCTGTTTCTTTCTCCACGGATGCTGCCTGGCCTGTTGAGTTTTTCCAGCGTTTTCTGTTGTTATTACCGGTATAGAGCATTTGGGCCGAATGGCATGTAACTGCTGTAAATGCTACGTAATGGGAGGAGGATCCGGCTCACTGTGGTACTTTGCACGATCGATTCTGCCAACACTGTGTCTCGGCTTGTTCATAAATAGTGGCCACCCATGGAACTATCCCAGAACCTTGAGAGAGGGCAGAAAAGGGAAGAACATTGGGGGTTAGCGCTTCATTGCTGGACTGCCTGAGTTAAAAAATGGTGCAATTTTGCCCATCTCACTTTCTGTGTACTTCTTTGACAGGAAAACCCTGAGGTGGTGTGCCGTGCTCTGCACTTGTGCCAGTCGTTCCAAGAGACTCTTACTGAAAAAGATATTCTCTCCAATGAGATACCAGAAGTGGAAATGTCCAAACTGGTCTCCCCTTTCATTGCCAATGTTCCTCTTCTCCTTTACCCGCAGCAGCCCAGCAAGCCCAAGGTAAGCAGAAACCAGGATACTGTTGTGTGGTGTTGATGTCTTTGTCTGAAGTTGATACTTGTTGTGCAGTGCATATTGTGACTGCAGCCTGTGGCCCCAGCCCCCCTCTCCATCATCACTTCACTTTACTTCCAAACTTCATCTCTTTCTTTAAAATACTCAGCAGGTCAGGCAGCATCTGTGGAGAGGGAAACAGAAGATCATCGAGCTGAAACATTGACTCTGTTTCTCTCTCCACAGATGCTGCCCGACCCGCTGAGTATTTCCAACATTTTCTGTTTACATTTCAGATTTCTAGCATCCGCAGTATTTTGCCTTCATCTTTTGGTCTTCACCTCACTCTGCCCTCCTCGGCTGCTCAGCTCTCCCTCCCAATCTGACACGACTTTCCTGCCAAGCTCTTACCCTGGCGCAGTCCCAGGCTTTTGTCTCCCTGGATCAGTACATGACGCCCCTATGCTCTGATCTATTGCCACGCTCATTATGGTACGCCACAGGCTGCTTCCCAGCAGTCTCTCAACTGTCTCACATTCACGTTTCTACCACGTTCCTCAGATTCAACATCTCCACAGTTCTCTCCTCCAATGCCCCAGTTCATAGAATCATAGAATTGTGCAGCACAGAAAGAGGCCCTTCGGCCCATCGTGCCTGTGCCGGCTCTTTGAAAGAGTTATCCAATTAGTCCCACTCCCCCTTTCCCCAGAGCCCTGCAAATGATTCCTTTTCAAGTATTTATCCAATTCCCTTTTGAAAGTTAGTATTGAATCTGCTCCCACCGCCCTTTCAAACAGCGCATTCCAGATCACTTATTGGTCTCCAACTGTACCTTTCTAGACTGCCCTGCAAAATGTCTACTGCTGCCAACAAAGGTGTCTCCTCCTAGGACCCGAAGGAGCAGCTTGACATTGAGACCCACAGGGATCTGTTTCATTGGCGACTCCTCTCTTACGGAGGCTGAGCTACCTGGCCAACTCCTCCCACCTCACCTTTCAGATCCATAGGGCTGGATTTTCATTGGGCCATGGAGTCGAGATTGGAGACGTGCGGGGGGTTAAAATCACGAAATCGGGGGGCACGAACCCATCCCGCCCCCCAACCCGCCTCCCTGCCAGTTTCAAAGGAGGCGGGTCCCCGCCCCGCACTGGGACCCGCCTCCCCGAGGCGGGAAGGGGATTAGTGCCAATTAACTGCCTGTTAACAGGTAGTGAACGGGCAGTTTTTAGCCTAATCCCTATTTTCATTGGTGAAATGTGGGATTCCCGACGGCTCCAAACCACGCCAAGTTAGCGAGGCGGGCCGTCGGGATGAAGGGCTTGGAGGGGTCGAGATGTCCGGTGTTCAGGTGAGTGATGGGTGCATGAGTGCAGAGGTAAGTGTATTTGGTGTGTTTAAAGTGTTTAAAGAAGTTCTACTAACCTTTACAGCCTTCCTTCCTTAATCTCACCGGCACAGAAAGCAGAATGGCCACGAGCTGTCAAAAGTTCCAGCATTCAGCTTTCTGTTCCGGGGAGATCGCTAAATCACCCTGAGAGGAAGGAATTAACCTGGAGTACAGATTGTCAGTGTTTGACGGCTTCAAACAGCTGTGAAACGCTGATATTTCTTCTGTCAAAAGTCTGTGACGTCACCTGTTGCCGGGTGGCCCTTAATCGGCCTGCTGAGCCCGCTGGGCGGGCTCAACAAGGTCAATCAAGTCAAAATCGCGTGGGTTGGCTAGAACTCTAGAGACGGGACTACAACCCCGAAAGTTGCAGTCCCGACGACTCAATGAAAATCCAGCCTTGTGTGTCTGCCCTCCTCCCAAGCAAAGCTCTTGGGCTCCTTTCTCACTGAATCTCTTATTTTACTTGGTTTCTTATACTTGGAGATTTCAACCTGTATTGAACTCATTCCTCTGAATTCTCCACTTTCTTCCTTTAACCGCAATCAGCTTGGCTCAAGGAAGGCAGTCTCATGACTAAGTCAGGAAGTTGTAGGTTTGAATCCCACTGGCGGATTGAGCTTTTAATCTGTGCTGATGAAATGCTTTTACCTCTAATTCCATAGAATGTTACAGCACAGAAACAGCCACTTGTACCAGCAGGGCAGCGCCTCTCGTCTAATCCCACTCTCCCCCTCACTCCCAGTACGCTTTAATATCCCACCCAGTCTAATCCCACTCTCCCCCTCACTCCCCGTACCCTTTAATATCCCACCCAGTCTAATCCCACTCTCCCCCTCACTCCCCGCACCCTTTAATATCCCACCCAGTCTAATCCCACTCTCCCCCTCACTCCCCGCACCCTTTAATATCCCACCCAGTCTAATCCCTCTCTCCCCCTCACTCCCCGCACCCTTTAATATCCCACCCAGTCTAATCCCACTCTCCCCCTCACTCCCCGTACACTTTAATATCCCACCCAGTCTAATCCCACTCTCCCCCCTCACTCCCCGTACCCTTTAATATCCCACCCACTCTAATCCCACTCTCCCCCTCACTCCCCGTGCCCTTTAATATCCCACCCAGTCTAATCCCACACCCCCCCCCCCCCCACTCCTCGTACCCTTTAGTAATCCCACCCAGTCAAATCCCACTCTCTCCCTCACTCCCCATACCCTTTAATATCCCACAGAGTCTAATCCCACTCTCCCCCTCACTCCTAGCACACTCTAATATCCCACCCAGCCTAATCCCCCTCACCCCCCGTACCCTTTAATATCCCACCCAGTCTAATCCCACTCCCCCCCACTCCTCGTACCCTTTAGTAATCCCACCCAGTCAAATCCCACTCTTCCCCCTCACTCCCCATACCCTTTAATATCCCACCCGCCCCCAGTCTAATCCCACTCTCTCCCTCACTCCCCGTACCCTTTAATATCCCACAGAGTCTAATCTCACTCTCCCCCTCACTCCTAGCACACTCTAATATCCCACCCAGTCTAATCCCTCACTCCCCGTACCCTTTAATATCCCACCCAGTCTAATCCCTCACTCCCCGTACCCTTTAATATCCCACCCAGTCTAATCCCACTCTCCCCCTCACTCCCCGTCCCTTTAATATCCCACCCAGCCTAATCCCACTCTCCCCCTCACTCCCCGTACCCTTTAATATCCCACCCAGTCTAATCCCACTCTCCCCCTCACTCCCCGTACCCTTTAATATCCCACCCAGTCTAATCCCACTCTCCCCCTCACTCCCCGCACCCTTTAATATCCCACCCAGTCTAATCCCACTCTCCCCCTCACTCCCCGTACCCTTTAATATCCCACCCAGTCTAATCCCACTCTCCCCCTCACTCCCCACACCCTTTAATATCCCACCCAGCCTAATCCCACTCTCCCCCTCACTCCCCGTACCCTTTAATATCCCACCCAGTCTAATCCCACTCTCCCCCTCCCCGCACCCTTTCATATCCCACCCAGTCTAATCCCACTCTCCCCCTCACTCCCTGTACCCTTTAATATCCCACCCAGTCTAATCCCACTCTCCCCCTCACTCCCCGTACCCTTTAATATCCCACCCAGTCTAATCCCACTCTCCTCACTCCCCTTAGCCTGTACAAATTAGATATATTTCCCACCATCTAAACTGCATATTGTCTAGTAAGCAGCTTACTGCAATTAGTTAATAGTTAGATGTGGACTTTCTAATACAGTGCAGCAGAAAATAGCTGCAAGTCCTAATTCTTGCGATGCTCAGTCAGACTGTTGTCAAACTATTCACACAGGAAAGCTGTGGTAAAAAGCCTGACCAAGGCATGGTTGGTTGAAATGATTAACCCCTTCCTATCCACTGTTACTGTCCCTTCCCTTTTCAAGACCACTGTCATTGTTCCATTTTTTGAGGGGAAAGTACATACCCTGACCCCACTAATTTTAAAATTCCCACCCTCTCTCCATCCTGTCCTTTATTGTAAAGGTCCTTGGAGGTGTCACACTGTGAAACTTGCCTCTTTTTCAACTCTATTTGTCTCTCTACAAACCAGTTTTTGACTGCTCCTCATACAATGACTCTTCAAAGTCACCAATGACATCTTGTGTTGCTGTTCCCATGGATCGTGATCCTTAACCTCACTGCTGTTGAATCTTCTCATCAACTCTGCTCCACACCATCTGTGTGGTACCATTCATTACTGGTTCCATTGTGGCCTCTGCCAATGCAGGCACTTTGTGTCTTCTATTTCTCCTCTCTCTCCTCCCCCCTCCCTCTTCGCCCCCCCCCCCCCCCCCCCCCATGCTGCTGCTGGTGATTTGGTCCAGGCCTTCTAACTCTGATCTATTTGTTGCAGCGCACTGACGACGTGTGTCTGGACTGCAACCAGTTCATCACTGACATTCAGACTGCTGTGAAAGAGAAGGCCGTCGTCTTGGATGAACTCATTGCTCAGCTAAAGCAACAGTGTAATATGGGACCCGGCTTAACAGAACTGGTGAGTATCATTGAGTGTGTCACACAACTGGTGCGTATCATTAGGGGTGATGACGGTGATGCGCTATCAATTACTCATAAAAGACTGAGAGTTAGAAGAGTAACTAAAGGCTTTTATTAACAATAGAATGGAGGTCTGCCTCGCGTGGTCGACCGGTCCAGGATACAAAGGGCTGGGGAGCAGTCACCTTTATACTAGGACCTGTGGGAGGAGTCAGCCGAGGCATGTCCAGGCATGTACACAGTGGAAGACAAACAGGACAAACAGGAATACAAATAGTGGTTTACCACATTCACCCCTTGTTTAAAATTGAGTCCGGCGGGGTGAAGTGTATTAAAAGTTAGTGTATTGGAGTCTCTCCGGAGGTCTTGTCTGCCGCTGTGATCGGCGTGGCGACGGCAGGGGTAGTGAAGCTTCCGGCGTCGAGTCCAGCGTAGGCTGTGGCACAGGCGTGTCGTCCTCGTAGATGTCGAGCGGGTCGCGGGGCCCAGGCCTGCCGTCTGCTGGGGCTGGATATCGGATCGTGGGGGGGGGGTGGTAGTGGGTTACTGCGGCCCCCGAGGGTGCAAGGTCTCTTATGGAGACTGTGTCCTCCCGCCCGTCCGGGTATGCGATGTAAGCATACTGGGGGTTGGCGTGGAGGAGGTCGACCCTCTCGACCAGGGGGTCCGTTTTATGAGTCCTCATGTGTCTTCTCAGTAGGACTGGCCCTGGGGACGTCAGCCATGGCGGTAGCGATGTCCCCGATGTGGACTTCCTTGGGAAGACAAACATTTTCTCATGAGGGGTGGCGTTAGTGGCAGTGCAGAGCAGTGACCGAATAGAGTGGAGCGCATCGGGGAGCACATCCTGCCAGCAGGAGGTTGGAAGGCCCCTAGACTTTAAGGCTAGCAGGACGGCCTTCCAAACTGTCGCATTTTCTCTTTCCACCTGTCCGTTCCCCCGGGGGTTGTAACTGGTGGTCCTGCTTGTGGCAATACCCCTAGTTAGCAGGTACTGACTGAGTTCGTCGCTCATAAACGATGAGCCCCGGTCGCTATGGATATAGCTGGGGAAGCCGAACAGGGTGAAGAGGTTGTTCAGACATTTAATGACCGTGGCACTGGTCATGTCCGGGCAGGGGAAGGTGAACGGGAAACGGGAGTACTCATCAATAATATTGAGGAAGTACACATTGCGGTCGGAGGAGGGGAGAGGCCCTTTAAAATCAACGCTCAGGCGCTCGAAGGGGCGAGTGGCTTTTATCAGGTGGGCCCTGTCTGGTCTATAAAAGTGCGGTTTGCACTCAGCGCAGACTTGGCAGTTCCTGGTCATGGTCCTGACCACCTCAATAGAGTAAGGCAGGTTGCGGGCCTTGATGAGGTGGAAGAACCTGGTGACCCCCGGGTGGCAGAGGTCATTGTGGAGGGCCCGCAGTCTATCGATCTGCGCGCTGGCACAGGTGCCACGCGATAGCGCATCCGGGGGTTCATTTAGCTTCCCGGGCCGGTACAAGATCTCGTAGTTGTAGGTGGACAGTTCGATTCTCCACCTCAAGATCTTGTCATTTTTGATTTTGCCCCTCTGCTTGTTGTTAAACATAAAAGCAACTGAACGCTGGTCAGTGAGCAGGGTAAATCGTTTTCCGGCCAGGTAGTGCCTCCAATGACGCACAGCCTCCACAATCGCCTGGGCCTCCTTCTCAACAGCGGAGTGTCTGGTCTCCGGGCCTTGGAGGGTTCGTGAAAAGAAGGCCACGGGTCTCCCCGCCTGATTGAGGGTAGCGGCCAGGGCAAAGTCGGACGCGTCGCTTTCCACCTGGAAGGGGATGGATTCGTCCACTGCGTGCATGGTGGCTTTGGCAATGTCCTCCTTGATACGGTGGAAGGCTAAGCGGGCCTCTGCCGTCAAGGGAAAAGAGGTGGACTTGATCAGCGGATGGGCCTTGTCCGCATAGTAGGGGACCCACTGGGCGTAATAGGAGAAAAACCCTAGGCACCTCTTCAGGGCCTTGAGGCAGTGGGGCAGTGGAAGTTCCATAAGGGGACGCATCCGGTCGGGGTCGGGGCCGATGGCTCCGTGTTCCACAACACAGCCAAGGATGGCGAGGCGGTTTGTGCGGAATATGCACTTCTCCTTGTTATATGTCAGGTTTAGGAGTTGGGCGGTGCGGAGGAATTTTTCGAGGTTTGCGTCATGGTCCTGCAAGTCACGGCCGCAGATGGTCACATTGTCCAGATATGGGAAAGTGGCCTGCAACGCATTTTGATCTACCATCCGGTCCATCTCCCTTTGGAAGACGGAGACCCCGTTGGTGACACCAAAGGGAACCCTAAGGAAGTGATAGAGGCGGCCGTTTGCCTCAAAGGCAGTGTACTGGCGGTCCTCAGGGCGGATGGGGAGCTGGTGGTACGCTGATTTCAGGTCAATGGTCGAGAAGACGCGGTACTGCGCGATCTGGTTGACCATATCAGCTATACGGGGGAGTGGGTAGGCGTCCAGCAGGGTGTAGCGATTTATTGTCTGGCTGTAGTCGATGACCAGGCGCTGCTTCTCGCCGGTCTTAACGACCACAACCTGGGCTCGCCAGGGGCTGGTGCTGCCCTCAATAATCCCTTCTTTCAGGAGCCGCTCCACTTCGGTTTTAATGAAAACCCTGTCCCCGGCACTGTATCGCCTGCTCTTTGTGGCGATGGGCTTACAGTCGGGGGTGAGGTTAGCAAACAGTGGTGGGGGGGTGACTCTGAGTGTGGAGAGGTTGCACCTGGTGCGCGGCGGGCAATTTGGAAGCTGCTGGCTGCAGACTGTGAGTGGGGGTAGGGGTCCACCGTACGCCATCGTAACACTTTTAAGGTGGCACTGAAAATCTAACCCCAGCAGGACGGCAGCGCAGAGGTCGGGGGCCTGCTGCGTCCCGGCTGTCGTCCAAGATGGCGGCGTCCATGATCCCCATGTGGCTGGAGGCGTCCAAAATGGCTGCTGTACCGGTGATTCGCACATGGCCGGGGAGGTCCAAGATGGCGGCCCGCATGGCCCACACGAGGCGCTGCTGGGGTTCGGGGTGGCTTTGGCCCTGCAGACGCTAGCGTAGTGTCCCTTCTTCCCGCAGCCCGAGCAGATCGCGTTTTTCGCCGGGCAGCGCGCTCTGGGGTGTTTTGCCTGGCCACAGAAGTAGCATTTCTGGCCTTGGGGCACTGCTGTCTGGCCTTGGGACACTGCTGCGGTAGTTGGGCCGTTGTTGGGGTGTGGCTGGGGTGGCACGGCGCTATGAGGCGGTCCTACCGTGTCCCAGGCTGTCATTCCCCGCGGCGTCCACCGTGCAGAGGAGTAGGCATCCATGCCCTGGTAGGCTGCATCCAACGATAGTGCGAGTTCAGAGGCCTTGTTGAGGTCGAGGTTACTCTGCTCCAACAGTCGCTGTCGGGTGTAATTGGATCTGTGGCCCGCTACAAAAGCGTCCCGGATAAGTTCCTCTGTGTACACGGCGGCCTTTACATCCTTACAACCACAGGCCTGGCCAAGCACAGACAGTGCCTGAAGGTATTCCACGGTCGATTCCCCAGGTTGTTGTTTACGACTCCCCAGGAGGTGCCTGGCGTACACTTCGTTCACTGGGCGCGTGTACTGGTCCTTGAGGAGCTTGATAGCGTCCGCGTACGAGGTCGCGTCTTGGATGACCGAGTACACTCGGTGGTTCACTTTGGAGGTCAGGACATCCAGTTTGTCCTCGTCCGATTTGATTGCTGCGGAGGCGGTCAGGAATTTTTCGAAACACTTAAGCCAGTGAGTAAACTTGGTGGATGAGTCCGCCTCCCGATGGTCTAAGTCCAGGCATGCTGGTGTGAGGATCTTCTCCATTATAAAAATGTTGTTAATAAAATTGATGCGCTATCAATTACTCATAAAAGACTGAGAGTTAGAAGAGTAACTAAAGGCTTTTATTAACAACAGAATGGAGGTCTGCCTCGCGTGGTCGACCGGTCCAGGATACAAAGGGCTGGGGAGCAGTCACCTTTATACTAGGACCTGTGGGAGGAGTCAGCCGAGGCATGTCCAGGCATGTACACAGTGGAATACAAACAGGAATACAAACAGTGGTTTACCACAGACGGCAGATTTGAAGGGGCGGGGGACAGTACCTGAGGAGAGAGAACCATTAAAAATATCAGCTAACATGGGACACAAGAAGGGAAGTTGGGTGGTCAGCAGTTTAGTGGGAATCGGTTCAAGGAAGCGGGGGTTGGGTCTAATGGACAAGATGAGTGCGGAGAGTGATGATAGGAGATAGGAGAGAAACTGGAGAAATATGAGAGTTCAGGGCAAGGGAAACCTTAAGGGAAGTTTGTCCCGGTGGGCATGGGGAAGGGAGGGATGCGGCAGAGGCAGTTGATTGGATGGCCTCAACCTTAGAAAGAAGTCCATGAGCTCCTCGCACTTGTTATTGACGGGGCGGGTGGAGGAGGCAGGGGAGAAGGGTTTAAGAAGACAGTTAGTGGTAGAGAAAAGAAGCCGGGGGTTATCTTTGCATCCCAGGATGATCCTGGAACAGTAGCAGTTTTGACCGAGGCGAGCAGGACCCGATCGTGCTTTGTGTCCAGCCAGATCTGGCGGTGAATGGCTAAACCAGTTAGACTCATAGAATCATCGAAAGTTACAGCACGGAAGGAGGCCATTTCGGCCCATCGTGTCCGCGCCGGCCAACAAAGAACTATCCAGCCTAATCCCACTTCCCAGCTCTTGGTCCGCAGCCCTGCAGGTTACAGCATCCCAAGTGCACATCCAAGTACTTTTTAAATGTGGTTAGGGTTCCTGCCTCTACCACCCTTTCAGGCAGTGAGTTCCAGACCCCCACCACCCTCTGGGTGAAGACATTTCCCCTCAAATCCCCTCTAAACCTTCCACCAATTACTTTAAATTGGTGCCCCCTGGTTTTTGACCCCTCTGCTAAGGGAAATAGGTCCTTTCTATCCACTTTATCTATGCCCCTCATAATTTTATACACCTCAATAAGGTCTCCCCTCAGCCTCCTCTGTTCCAAGGAAAACAGACCCAGCCTATCCAGTCTTTCCTCATCGCTCAGATTCTCTACTCCCAGCAACATCCTTGTAAATCTCCTCTGTACCCTCTCTAGTGCAATCACATCTTTCCTGTAATGCGGTGACCAGAACTGCACGCAGTACTCTAGCTGAGGCCTAACTAGTGTTTTATACAGTTGAAGCATAACCCCCCTGCTCTTGTATTCTATGCCACGGCTAATAAAGGCAAGCATTCCGTATGCCTTCTTAACCACATTATCTACTTGCCCTGCTACCTTCAGGGATCTATGGACATGCACTCCAAGGATTCTTTGTTCCTCTACACTACTCAGTGTCCTACCATTTAAAGTATATTCCCTTTTCTTGTTAGCCCTCCCCAAATGCATTACCTCACACTTCTCCGGATTGAATTCCATTTGCCACTGTTCTGCCCACCTGACCAATTTATTGATAACTTCCTTCTTCAGTATCAACCACACAGCCGATTTTAGTATCCTCTGTAAACCTCTTAATCATACCCCCTATATTCAAGTCGAGATCGTTGATATATACCACAAAAAGCAAGGGACCTAGTACTGAGCCCTGCGGAACCCCACTGGAAACAGCCTTCCAGTCATAAAAACACCCATCAACCATTATCCTCTGCTTCCTGTCTCCGAGCCAGTTTTGAATCCAACTTGACACTTTGCCCTGGATCCCATGGGCTTTTAACTTTGTGACCAGTCTGCCATGTGGAACCTTATCAAAAGCCTTGCTAAAGTCCATATACACTACATCAAATGCACTACCCTCACCTACCCTCCTTGTTACCTCCTCAAAAAATTCAATCAAGTTTGTCAGACACGACCTTCCCTTAACAAATCCGTGCTGACTATCCTTGATTAATCCATGTCTTTCCAAATGAAGATTTATCCTGTCCTTCAGAATTCTTTTCAATAATTTTCCCACCACCGAGGTTAGGCTGACTGGCCTGTAATTACTCGGTCTATCCTTTTCTCCCTTTTTAAACAAGGGTACCACATTAGCAGTCCTCCAGTCCTCCGGCACCACACCTGAAGCCAGAGAGGATTGCAAAATGATGGTCAGGGCCTCTGCTATTTCCTCTTTTGCTTCGCTTAACAGCCTGGGATACATTTCATCTGGGCCTGGGGATTTATCCACTTTTAAAGCTGCTAAACCCCTTTATACTTCCTCTCTCACTGTTTATTTCATCTAATATTTCACACTCCTCCCCCCGATAGCAATGTCTGCTTCACCCCTCTCCTTTGTGAAAACAGACGCAAAGTATTCATTAAGAACCCTGCCGACGTCTCCCGCCTCCACACACACATTACCCTCATGATCTCTAATAGGCCTCACCCTTTCTTTAGTTATCCTCTTACTCTTAATATATTTATAAAACATCTTTTGGTTTTCCTTGATTTTACTTGCCAAGAATTTTTCATGCTCTCTCTTTCCTATGCTTTCCTAATATCCTTTTTAATTGCACCCCTGCATTTTCTGTACTCCTCTTAAAGATTCTGGAGTATTTAGCCCTCGGTATCTGTCATACGCCTCACTTTTTTTTCTTTATCCTACCCTGTATGTCCGTAGACATCCAGGGGGCTCTAGATTCGTTAGTTCCACCTTTTTTCTTTAAGGGCACATATTTGGTCTGAACCCTCCAGAACTCCTCCTTGAATGCCTCCCACTGCTCTGACACTGATTTACCTTCAAGTAGCTGTTCCCAGTCCACTATGGCTAAATCCCCTCTGAGCTTAGCAAAATTTGCTTTTCCCCCAATTTAGAATTTTTATTCCTGGTCTATCCTTGTCCTTTTCTATAACTACCTTAAATCTAACAGAATTATGGTCACTAGCACCAAAATGCTCCTCCACTGATGCGCCTTCTACCTGCCCAGCTTCATTCCCTAAAACTAGAAGGGAACTGGAAGGTGGTGAGATGCTCAAAGGAGGAGAATGTGCCAGAGGAGCAGGGGAACAGACCAAGGTGTGATTTGGTGATGAGAGCCACACCGCCACTGCAACTGTCTGGGCAGGGCAAGTGATGGAAGGTATAGCCAAGCGGGGAGGCTTCCTGTAGGGCGGCGATGTCATCACCCCTCAGCCTGGTTGCCGTCAAGGCCACGATGTCGATGTAGTCATCCACAATAAGCTAGTAGATGGCAAGGCCCTTGTTCACAAGTGAACGGTCATTGTGGAGGGAGATGTGGAGAGGGTCGGTGATGGCTGATCCACTGGCAGAGTCCCCAGGGTCAGCACTGGGAGTGGCGAGTTGGACAGGGAGGAGATTGGCAAGATTAGCCCCCAGCGGGTACGCCAAACACTGATGGACATGAGGGAGCAATGTCAGTACGTTCTGTTTGCCCTCGCCCTGTGGGGTGTACTTGACCTCTTGGCACCATGCCAGCGGTGCAGCACATCACGAATGTCAATGTGAATTTTCATTGGGTACCATTTTACAGTTTCCTTAGTTCAAATTTATGATTTCCCAAGTTATCACTGATACTTGAGTGTTGCACTTGTCTCTAGTTTAATTTTTACATTTTAAAAATTGGGCTTTGCCACTCGGGATGATGTGGCAGCTTGTTTCTGCTCCTGGTGGACAGAGGGTGTCCACTGTCCGCACAGCCCCTGCTCACCTGTGATTCCAACCAGGCGTGTTGGTGTTTCGCAGTAACTGAAGCAGCTGTTTGTCCAGAGGACGTTTCCAGGCTATCAAATGAGAATTGCAGTTTGATGTCATTCCCCATCTGACATTCCCATAAATTCTAACGAAAACTGTGGACCCTTCGATCAGCGGCTCTGTAACTCTCGCTCCTAATCTTTGGTCCCATTTGTAACCAAGTGAAGTACAGGAAACTTTCGTTTATCCGGAGGTTAAATGTCCGGAAAGCTCTATCCACCGGCAAAATTCAGGAGCCGGTTCAGATAAGTTTTTTTTCTTTTCGTTGCTTTTTTTCTGCAGTCTTGGCTCTGCAAGGTCTAGCTGAAGCTGTTGCTTAGCTACAGAGACGCTTGCAAGCTGTGCCGACTGTCTTGAAGCTGTTGCTAAGCAGCAGGGTTTGTTGCTTCACACGGAGCTCAGAAGCTCCGTATGTTTTAACATTAGCGCTGGTTTCTACAGTTTTGATGGGACGGCACCAGCTCGGTCCCGTCAGTGCCAGCTACCAGAAAGTTTCCTGTATTGTGTATCCGATTACCTTTATATCCTTACCCAGTGATCTGTGTAGAAGTGGTGATTAAACACACCAATTGGTGTGTAACAATGTCCAAATGTGTATTAACAGGCATTCACTTGTTATTTCAGTGTGAGAAATACATCGCTCTGCACGGACCACGGGTGGCTGAGATCTTGATGCAGACAGTGAGTATTAGAGCAATCCTTGTACAGACATAACATTGAGTGTGGGAATGTTGCTCTTCCTGACATAGCTCCCTAGTCTTCCTGTCCTTCTCTATTCTGGGATGTGGCTGCGGGAGTAACCCTCAGCCTGCCTAATCTCCTAACTCGATGAGCAGCAACTTGGCTTTCTGTTAGGCACTTCTCAACCCTCTGGCCTTAATATTGATGTTAACAACTTCAGACCTTAACTATAGCTCCCATTTTCTCGAGTGGCACATGTTGGCAATATTGGGTGGGTGTGTGCGCATTTCCGGGGGAGGGGGACTGGCGGGTAGTGGGTTGGTGCGTGAGATGGGGACTCCAACCCCATCGGAACACCATACTGACAGAGTGGTCTTGGTGTCGATCTGCTTTTTTCTCTTCTACCAGACTTTGTAATTAATTTGATGGGCCTGTCCCAAGCCCTCAACCTCCCACAGGGTGCCACTCTTTCACACTTCTTGGAGAGGGAAATTTGCTCCCTCATAAACTCTGTTTGGCGTTTTCCTGTGTACGGTTGAAGTATGTACCAGAGCAAAATAAAGTGACTTTATATAAAGTTTTCAAATGACTCCAAGCTCTCTGTTCCTTGCCAATTAATCACCCGACACTAAAAAGTCCTGTAGGTCAGGTTCTCAGTGAAGTGAGTGGAACACTCCTGCTGATTGGGTCAAGTAGACTTATCACAAAATCCTGTTCTATTTTAGAAACCACTTTCAAAACGAATGGATAGCATTCCATGAATTCTGTTTTGGGATACCACCAGGAAATGTTATGGAGAGTGCGTTAGATCAGTACCCTGGGGTGGATTGTTATGGACAGGGAGGCAGTGGGTTAGATCAGTACCTGAGTGGAATGTAATGGGCAGGGAGACGGTGGGTTAGATCAGTACCCTGGGGTGGATTGTAATGGACAGGGAGGCAGTGGGTTAGATCAGTACCTGAGTGGAATGTAATGGACAGGGAGGCGGTGGGTTAGATCAGTACCCTGGGGTGGATTGTAATGGACAGGGAGGCAGTGGGTTAGATCAGTACCTGAGTGGAATGTAATGGACAGGGAGACGGTGGGTTAGATCAGTACCCTGGGGTGGAATGTAATGGACAGGGAGACGGTGGGTTAGATCAGTACCCTGGGGTGGAATGTAATGGACAGGGAGACGGTGGGTTAGATCAGTACCCTGGGGTGGATTGTAATGGACAGGGAGACGGTGGGTTAGATCAGTACCCTGGGGTGGAATGTAATGGACAGGGAGGCGGTGGGTTAGATCAGTACCTGGGGTGGAATGTAATGGACAGGGAGACGGTGGGTTAGATCAGTACCCTGGGGTGGATTGTAATGGACAGGGAGGCAGTGGGTTAGATCAGTACCCTGGGGTGGATTGTTATGGACAGGGAGACGGTGGGTTAGATCAGTACCCTGGGGTGGATTGTTATGGACAGAGAGGCGGTGGGTTAGATCAGTACCCTGGGGTGGATTGTAATGGACAGGGAGACGGTGGGTTAGATCAGTACCTGGGGTGGAATGTAATGGACAGGGAGGCAGTGGGTTAGATCAGTACCCTGGGGTGGAATGTAATGGACAGGGAGGCAGTGGGTTAGATCAGTACCCTGGGGTGGAATGTAATGGACAGGGAGACGGTGGGTTAGATCAGTACCCTGGGGTGGATTGTAATGGACAGGGAGGCAGTGGGTTAGATCAGTACCCTGGGGTGGAATGTAATGGACAGGGAGACGGTGGGTTAGATCAGTACCCTGGGGTGGATTGTTATGGACAGGGAGACAGTGGGTTAGATCAGTACCCTGGGGTGGATTGTTATGGACAGGGAGACAGTGGGTTAGATCAGTACCCTGGGGTGGATTGTTATGGACAGGGAGGCAGTGGGTTAGATCAGTACCCTGGGGTGGAATGTTATGGACAGGGAGGCAGTGGGTTAGATCAGTACCCTGGGGTGGATTGTTATGGACAGGGAGGCAGTGGGTTAGATCAGTACCCTGGGGTGGAATGTAATGGACAGGGAGGCAGTGGGTTAGATCAGTACCCTGGGGTGGATTGTTATGGACAGGGAGGCAGTGGGTTAGATCAGTACCCTGGGGTGGATTGTTATGGACAGGGAGGCAGTGGGTTAGATCAGTACCCTGGGGTGGATTGTAATGGACAGGGAGGCAGTGGGTTAGATCAGTACCCTGGGGTGGATTGTAATGGACAGGGAGGCAGTGGGTTAGATCAGTACCCTGGGGTGGAATGTAATGGACAGGGAGACAGTGGGTTAGATCAGTACCCTGGGGTGGATTGTAATGGACAGGGAGGCAGTGGGTTAGATCAGTACCCTGAGGTGGAATGTAATGGACAGGGAGACAGTGGGTTAGATCAGTACCCTGGGGTGGATTGTTATGGACAGGGAGGCAGTGGGTTAGATCAGTACCCTGGGGTGGATTGTTATGGACAGGGAGGCAGTGGGTTAGATCAGTACCCTGGGGTGGATTGTTATGGACAGAGAGGCGGTGGGTTAGATCAGTACCCTGGGGTGGATTGTAATGGACAGGGAGGCAGTGGGTTAGATCAGTACCCTGGGGTGGATTGTAATGGACAGGGAGGCGGTGGGTTAGATCAGTACCCTGGGGTGGAATGTAATGGACAGAGAGGCAGTGGGTTAGATCAGTACCCTGGGGTGGATTGTTATGGACAGGGAGACGGTGGGTTAGATCAGTACCCTGGGGTGGAATGTAATGGACAGGGAGGCAGTGGGTTAGATCAGTGCCCTGGGGTGGATTGTTATGGACAGGGAGACGGTGGGTTAGATCAGTACCCTGGGGTGGATTGTAATGGACAGGGAAGCGGTGGGTTAGATCAGTACCCTGGGGTGGAATGTAATGGACAGGGAGGCAGTGGGTTAGATCAGTACCCTGGGGTGGATTGTTATGGACAGGGAGACGGTGGGTTAGATCAGTACCCTGGGGTGGATTGTAATGGACAGGGAGACGGTGGGTTAGATCAGTACCCTGGGGTGGATTGTAATGGACAGGGAGACAGTGGGTTAGATCAGTACCCTGGGGTGGAATGTAATGGACAGGGAGGCAGTGGGTTAGATCAGTACCCTGGGGTGGATTGTTATGGACAGGGAGACGGTGGGTTAGATCAGTACCCTGGGGTGGATTGTAATGGACAGGGAAGCGGTGGGTTAGATCAGTACCCTGGGGTGGATTGTAATGGACAGGGAAGCGGTGGGTTAGATCAGTACCCTGGGGTGGATTGTAATGGACAGGGAAGCGGTGGGTTAGATCAGTACCCTGGGGTGGATTGTAATGGACAGGGAGACGGTGGGTTAGATCAGTACCCTGGGGTGGAATGTAATGGACAGGGAGACAGTGGGTTAGATCAGTACCCTGGGGTGGATTGTTATGGACAGGGAGGCGGTGGGTTAGATCAGTACCCTGGGGTGGATTGTAATGGACAGGGAGACAGTGGGTTAGATCAGTACCCTGGGGTGGATTGTTATGGACAGGGAGACAGTGGGTTAGATCAGTACCCTGGGGTGGATTGTTATGGACAGGGAGGCGGTGGGTTAGATCAGTACCCTGGGGTGGATTGTAATGGACAGGGAGGCAGTGGGTTAGATCAGTACCCTGAGGTGGAATGTAATGGACAGGGAGACGGTGGGTTAGATCAGTACCCTGGGGTGGATTGTAATGGACAGGGAGACAGTGGGTTAGATCAGTACCCTGGGGTGGAATGTAATGGACAGGGAGACAGTGGGTTAGATCAGTACCCTGGGGTGGATTGTTATGGACAGGGAGGCGGTGGGTTAGATCAGTACCCTGGGGTGGATTGTAATGGACAGGGAGGCAGTGGGTTAGATCAGTACCCTGGGGTGGATTGTAATGGACAGGGAGGCGGTGGGTTAGATCAGTACCCTGGGGTGGAATGTTATGGACAGGGAGACGGTGGGTTAGATCAGTACCCTGGGGTGGAATGTAATGGACAGGGAGACAGTGGGTTAGATCAGTACCCTGGGGTGGATTGTTATGGACAGGGAGGCGGTGGGTTAGATCAGTACCCTGGGGTGGATTGTTATGGACAGGGAGACGGTGGGTTAGATCAGTACCCTGGGGTGGATTGTTATGGACAGGGAGACGGTGGGTTAGATCAGTGCCCTGGGGTGGAATGTAATGGACAGGGAGGCAGTGGGTTAGATCAGTACCCTGGGGTGGATTGTTATGGACAGGGAGACGGTGGGTTAGATCAGTGCCCTGGGGTGGAATGTAATGGACAGGGAGGCAGTGGGTTAGATCAGTACCCTGGGGTGGAATGTAATGGACAGGGAGACGGTGGGTTAGATCAGTACCCTGGGGTGGATTGTTATGGACAGGGAGACGGTGGGTTAGATCAGTACCCTGGGGTGGATTGTTATGGACAGGGAGGCGGTGGGTTAGATCAGTACCCTGGGGTGGATTGTAATGGACAGGGAGACGGTGGGTTAGATCAGTACCCTGGGGTGGATTGTTATGGACAGGGAGGCGGTGGGTTAGATCAGTACCCTGGGGTGGATTGTAATGGACAGGGAGACGGTGGGTTAGATCAGTACCCTGGGGTGGATTGTTATGGACAGGGAGGCGGTGGGTTAGATCAGTACCCTGGGGTGGAATGTAATGGACAGGGAGGCAGTGGGTTAGATCAGTACCCTGGGGTGGATTGTTATGGACAGGGAGGCGGTGGGTTAGATCAGTACCCTGGGGTGGATTGTTATGGACAGGGAGGCGGTGGGTTAGATCAGTACCCTGGGGTGGATTGTAATGGACAGGGAGGCAGTGGGTTAGATCAGTACCCTGGGGTGGAATGTAATGGACAGGGAGGCAGTGGGTTAGATCAGTACCCTGGGGTGGATTGTTATGGACAGGGAGACGGTGGGTTAGATCAGCACCCTGAGGTGGATTGTTATGGACAGGGAGACGGTGGGTTAGATCAGTACCCTGGGGTGGATTGTTATGGACAGGGAGGCAGTGGGTTAGATCAGTACCCTGGGGTGGATTGTAATGGACAGGGAGGCAGTGGGTTAGATCAGTACCCTGGGGTGGAATGTAATGGACAGGGAGACAGTGGGTTAGATCAGTACCCTGGGGTGGATTGTAATGGACAGGGAAGCGGTGGGTTAGATCAGTACCCTGGGGTGGATTGTAATGGACAGGGAGGCAGTGGGTTAGATCAGTACCCTGGGGTGGATTGTAATGGACAGGGAGACAGTGGGTTAGATCAGTACCCTGGGGTGGATTGTAATGGACAGAGAGGCAGTGGGTTAGATCAGTACCCTGGGGTGGATTGTTATGGACAGGGAGGCAGTGGGTTAGATCAGTGCCCTGGGGTGGAATGTAATGGACAGGGAGGCGGTGGGTTAGATCAGTACCCTGGGGTGGATTGTTATGGACAGGGAGGCAGTGGGTTAGATCAGTACCCTGGGGTGGATTGTAATGGACAGGGAGGCGGTGGGTTAGATCAGTACCCTGGGGTGGATTGTAATGGACAGGGAGACGGTGGGTTAGATCAGTACCCTGGGGTGGATTGTAATGGACAGGGAGACGGTGGGTTAGATCAGTACCCTGAGGTGGAATGTAATGGACAGGGAGACGGTGGGTTAGATCAGTACCCTGGGGTGGATTGTAATGGACAGAGAGGCGGTGGGTTAGATCAGTACCCTGGGGTGGATTGTAATGGACAGGGAGACGGTGGGTTAGATCAGTACCCTGGGGTGGAATGTAATGGACAGGGAGACGGTGGGTTAGATCAGTACCCTGGGGTGGATTGTAATGGACAGGGAGACGGTGGGTTAGATCAGTACCCTGGGGTGGAATGTTATGGACAGGGAGACGGTGGGTTAGATCAGTACCCTGGGGTGGATTGTTATGGACAGGGAGACGGTGGGTTAGATCAGTGCCCTGGGGTGGATTGTAATGGACAGGGAGACGGTGGGTTAGATCAGTACCCTGGGGTGGATTGTTATGGACAGGGAGACGGTGGGTTAGATCAGTGCCCTGGGGTGGATTGTAATGGACAGGGAGACGGTGGGTTAGATCAGTACCCTGGGGTGGAATGTTATGGACAGGGAGACGGTGGGTTAGATCAGTGCCCTGGGGTGGATTGTAATGGACAGGGAGACGGTGGGTTAGATCAGTACCCTGGGGTGGATTGTTATGGACAGGGAGACGGTGGGTTAGATCAGTACCCTGGGGTGGATTGTAATGGACAGGGAGGCAGTGGGTTAGATCAGTACCCTGGGGTGGATTGTTATGGACAGGGAGGCAGTGGGTTAGATCAGTACCCTGGGGTGGAATGTAATGGACAGGGAGACGGTGGGTTAGATCAGTACCCTGGGGTGGATTGTAATGGACAGGGAGGCGGTGGGTTAGATCAGTACCCTGGGGTGGAATGTAATGGACAGGGAGGCAGTGGGTTAGATCAGTACCCTGGGGTGGATTGTTATGGACAGGGAGGCAGTGGGTTAGATCAGTACCCTGGGGTGGATTGTAATGGACAGGGAGACGGTGGGTTAGATCAGTACCCTGGGGTGGATTGTAATGGACAGGGAGACGGTGGGTTAGATCAGTACCCTGGGGTGGATTGTAATGGACAGGGAGACGGTGGGTTAGATCAGTACCCTGGGGTGGAATGTTATGGACAGGGAGGCAGTGGGTTAGATCAGTACCCTGGGGTGGATTGTAATGGACAGGGAGACGGTGGGTTAGATCAGTACCTGGGGTGGAATGTAATGGACAGGGAGACGGTGGGTTAGATCAGTACCCTGGGGTGGAATGTAATGGACAGGGAGGCAGTGGGTTAGATCAGTACCCTGGGGTGGATTGTAATGGACAGGGAGGCGGTGGGTTAGATCAGTACCCTGGGGTGGATTGTTATGGACAGGGAGACGGTGGGTTAGATCAGTACCCTGGGGTGGAATGTAATGGACAGGGAGACGGTGGGTTAGATCAGTACCCTGGGGTGGATTGTAATGGACAGGGAGACGGTGGGTTAGATCAGTACCCTGGGGTGGATTGTAATGGACAGGGAGACGGTGGGTTAGATCAGTACCCTGGGGTGGAATGTAATGGACAGGGAGGCAGTGGGTTAGATCAGTGCCCTGGGGTGGAATGTAATGGACAGGGAGACGGTGGGTTAGATCAGTACCCTGGGGTGGAATGTAATGGACAGGGAGGCAGTGGGTTAGATCAGTACCCTGGGGTGGATTGTTATGGACAGGGAGACGGTGGGTTAGATCAGTACCCTGGGGTGGATTGTTATGGACAGGGAGACGGTGGGTTAGATCAGTACCCTGGGGTGGAATGTAATGGACAGGGAGACGGTGGGTTAGATCAGTACCCTGGGGTGGATTGTTATGGACAGGGAGACGGTGGGTTAGATCAGCACCCTGGGGTGGAATGTAATGGACAGGGAGACGGTGGGTTAGATCAGTACCCTGGGGTGGATTGTTATCGACAGGGAGGCAGTGGGTTAGATCAGTACCCTGGGGTGGAATGTAATGGACAGGGAGACGGTGGGTTAGATCAGTACCCTGGATGGTAGGATGCACATTCATAATCAGACAACTTGCTGAGTCATCAGTCTGTTGTGGGCCGGCGACATGTTTGACACCTAAAGCTGACTTTCTCAATGATAGATTGCCAAAGTAGTTTTGGTTTGATTAACTCTGAATGACAGCAGTTGGTGACTTTTCAGGGCAGTGATAAACTGCTGGCTGATCGAGCTGTATCGCAGCTGTAAGCCCAGTCAATTCCACCACCGTCCTCTCCAGAACCTGGGCTGTGTTCTGGTGACTGGGCATCCAATGGGCATTACACATACACATGATTAATACAAGCCTGCTTTCAGATGCCTTTAGCAGTGGTGCCATTGGTGTCGAAGCAGTTTTAGAGAGTTCAGAATCTACACATCCAGCGATGCATTGGTTGGAACATTTTGCCCTTTCACCTCGGGTGTCTGTTTGAATCTGGCTGAGACGGGGAATCATTTTCCTTCTGTCCATTATGCTGAGAGTTGAGTCTTCACTGGGTGCAGTCCCAAGGGTAGTGGTTCCTCTCACATTCCCGGGCTGGTGTTCATGTGTGACCTCGCAGTCAAAACACAAAAATTAAATCATCTACAGTTGTTCAATCCAATTAACTGAAATTGGATTTATTGCTGTGATTGGAAGACTTTCTCCACTTCCTGATGCTCTACCCCCCACTCGGGCTGTGGAACAGTTCCTCCTCTATCAAGTGAATATTTTAACATGCGAGTGTAGATGGAGAATCTTGGCAGGTTATTCAACTACGCAGGCCATGCCAGCCAATCTCAATCCTGTCTGCAACTGATGTGCACGCGGGTGCTTTCCCCGCCCGGTGCCCCCCGGGCCTGCGCTCGCCCCCGCCCGGTGCCCCCTGGGCCTGTGCTCTCCCCCGCCCGGTGCCCCCCAGGCCTGCGCTCGCCCCTGCCATGTGCCCCCCGGGCCTGCGCTCGCCCCTGCCATGTGCCCCCCGGGCCTGCGCTCGCCCCCGCCATGTGCCCCCCGGGCCTGCGCGTGCCCCCCAGGCCTGCGCTCTCCCCGCCCGGTACCCCCCGGGCCTGCGCTCTCCCCGCCCGGTACCCCCCGGGCCTGCGCTCGCCCCCGCCATGTGCCCCCCGGGCCTGCGCTCGCCCCCGCCCGGTGCCCCCCCGGGCCTGCGCTCTCCCCGCCCGGTGCCCCCCGGGCCTGCGCTCGCCCCCGCCCGGTGCCTGCGCTTGCCCCCGCCCGGTGCCCCCCGGGCCTGCGTTCGCCTCCGCCCGGTGCCCCCCCGGGCCTGCGCTCGCCTCCGCCCGGTGCCCCCCCCGGGCCTGCGCTCGCCCCCGCCCGGTGCCCCCCGGGCCTGCGCTCGCCCCCGCCCGGTGCACCTCCCAGCAGGGCGCACTGAATAGCAATTAGAAGCACTAATGATCACGTTTTCTTCTCTTCAGCTGAGACACCGATGCCAATTATAGCCCTCACATCATTCCCCCAGCTACAATCAGGCAACTCCTCACAGTCTTGGAACATTTATTGGTCTCGGTGGCTCAGTACATTGCATGGCCGTTTCCCACTCCGCCATCGCACAAAACCCCGCCTCCACTCCGGTCTACAAATGTTTGTGTCACAGCCCATAATACCCACTGGGATTGAGAGCCAGTGTCACAGCCCATAATACCCACTGGGATTGAGAGCCAGTGTCACAGCCCATAACACTCACTGGGATTGAGAGCCAGTGTCACAGCCCATAATACCCACTGGGATTGAGAGCCAGTGTCACAGCCCATAATACTCACTGGGATTGAGAGCCAGTGTCACAGCCCATAATACTCACTGGGATTGAGAGCCAGTGTCACAGTCCATAATACTCACTGGGATTGAGAGCCAGTGTCACAACCCACAAGACCCACTGGGACCCGCCTGACGGCACAGCTGGTTAGCGTTGTTGATAGCTGAGCTGTACGCAGCAGAAAGTCTCAGTTTTTAGCGTGGGCTGTGCAATGCTGTCTGGTTGCCAAAAAGAACTCTTCCTGAAGCCAATTTTAAAACACAGCCAAATAGTAAATCTGTCGCCCAGCAGTGTTCCTGTTTAAGGCCTCAGTGCTCTGCCTCCGCCCCTGCTTCTGTCTGATATTTGGTTTGATTTGCATGGTTGGTGAATAACTGACAACTGTGTCATGCTGCTTTACATGCATTAAAATTGCCCCCTCATTGCCTGCCTTATTTCTTGCAATAGTGCTTGATGTTGATTTAATGTTGTTTTTAACTATGGAATTGTACTTTGATTCCCCTTCCTCCTTTAGGACGCACAAGAGATCTGTACAGTAAGCGGATTCTGCCAGAGAGCAGACACTGTGCCAATGCAGCTCCTCCAGAAAGCCATTGTTAACCCCGTCCAGGTACAGTTAACCGCCATTCCTGTGTTCAGAAATGTCTGTGGATAATTTCTGCCATGCGAGGTTTGAACTCCTTACCCTCTGAAGCTGGGATATACGGCCATAGAGGCAGAGTACAAAAGCAAGGAAGTTATGGTAAACCGTTATAAATCACTGGTTAGGCCTCCGTTCTGGGCACCACACTTTAAGGAGGATGTCGAGGCCTTGGAGAGAGTGAAGAGGAGATTTACATTGAATTTACAGCACAGAAACAGGCCATTCGGCCCAACTGGTCTTTGCCAATTTTTCTGCTCCACGCGAGCCTCCTCCCACCCTACTTCTCACCCTGTCAGCAGGAAACTTTGTGCTATCCGGGATCGAGCTGTTGCCGTCCCATCAAAACTGCCAGACAAACCAGTGCTAATGTTGAAACATACGGAGATTTTGAGCTCCGTATCTGGCAACAAACCCTGTTGCTTAGCAACAGCTTCAGCGAGACCTTGCAGAGCCTGACTGGTGAAAAAAAGCAATGAGAAGAAAAAAAACCTAACAAAATGGCTCCTGATTTTTGCCGGTGGCTTGAGCATTCCGGACAGTTAACCTCCAGATAAACCAAAGTTTCCTGTATTCCTTTCTCTCTCATGTACTTAACTAGCTGCCCCTTAAATACATTTGTCATTTGCCACAACTATTCCAATGTTCCACATTCTCACCACTCTCTGGGTAAAGAAGTTTCTCCTGAATTCCCCATTGGATTTATTAGTGACTTTTCTTATATTTATGGCCCCTAGTTCTGGTCTCCCCCACAACATCTTCTCTATGTCTACCCTATCAAACCCCTTCATAATTTAAGACCTCTGTTAGGTCACCGTCAGCCTTCTCTTCTCCAGAGAAAAGAGCCCCAGTCTGTTCAGCCTTTCCTTATATTTAAAACCTCTCCGTTCTGGTATCATCCTGTAAGGTGTTTGGTTTCCTCGTCCTTACAAGGGTTCTTTGACTCGGGGTTTTACAGGAACAAAATGGTAGACGACACAAAGGTTTAGGTTCAACCCAAAACTGTTAGTTTATTAAACCCAACAATCCAGCCAAGTGTACAGCACAGAAGGCGCCCGTTCGGCCCATCGCATCTGCTGGCTCTTGGCCAAAACAATCGGAAGGTTTAATCCTCTGCCCCACACTCTCCCCATAGCCCCGTATCTTCCTCTGTTTCAAATATCTATCCACTTTTCCCTTAAAAGATGCAATGTTTTCTGCCTCTTGTAACAAAGCCATCCATTCTCCTAACCCCTCTCCTCACTCTTTGATGATTTAAATCTTTCCCTATTCACTGTCAGAACCCTTCATAATTTTAAAAGCCTCTATTGAAGAACTGCTTTGAACACTGCAGTCAAATTTACTGTGTCGCACTGACTGCTACTACTGACGGCCCACTCTACCAGTGGCTGCATGCACCATGTTTCCAGCCTTCTCTGTCTTGTGCGTAGTACCATGCGGTGTGGAGCTTGAGCTGAGCTTTGTTAGGTCCTCCATGACTGCGAGGGTCTAAGTGTTTGTTGGCCAGTCTGGAGCGACGGTCAATTGGGAGCCTGCTGGGCTCTCTTCACATCAAAATTCTCACCTGACCGGGTGACATGCCCAAATAGTTGCAACTGTCTGAGACTGATTGCTCGGAGACAGTGGTTGTGCTGTGCCCCTTCTGACCGCCGCATTCCTGACATTGTTGTACCAGTGGCAAGAATTCGTTGGAGACTCCGTTGGTCAAAGGCATCCAGTCTCAATTGGTCTCACACTGTCGGAGCCCATGTGTCTGTTCCGTATGTCAGGACTGGGATAATAAGACCATTGTACAATCTGAGCTTGGTTGCTCGTTGGATTCTTGACATCCACGCGTTCTTGTCAAGCGATTACAACACTTCTGGCGATCTGTATTAGACATCATCTCTCCTTCAGAGGCACCTGAGTCATGTACCGAGCTTCCACAGTAGTTGAAATTGTCGACTATCGCTGTGCTTTCACTATTCACAGTGGTGGGAACTGGAGGTTTGTGACTCTGAGCTGCTGCCCTTTGATTCTCTGCTGGTTGAGCTCAAGGCCTAATGGTTCAGCCTCTTTGAGGATCCTCTAGCATTACCGCAGCACTGGCGACTTTCCCAAACTAAAAGGCTTCTCTCAAAAGCTCCCCCCTTATTTTTTGACCGAATTGTTCACTATTTTCTATGAAAGGTGTCTGGGAGCTGCGTTAAACCAACGGGAGCAGAGTGGTTATGTTACTGGACTAGTAATCCAGAGGTCAGAGTTCAAATCCCACTGGGGAATTTAAATTCATTTAATTAAATCTGGAATAAAAAGCTAGTATCAGTAATGGTGACCATGAAACTGCTGGGTTGTTGTAAAAACCCAGCTGGTTCACTAATGTCCTTTAGGAAAGGAAATCTACTGTCCTTACCCGGTCTGGCCGGGTATATGTGACTCCAGACCCACAGCAACTGCCCCTCTGAAATGGCCATGTTTTGATTTTCCATAATGGGGAAAAAATCTTTAGATTTAGGCGTTGCCGCACTTTTCCAGTGTTAATCACATGACTTCAGTTACCTCGATCATTTCCTCGCGTTGTGTTTTCTGTCTTTAGAAGAGCCTGGTGCCTGTGGCAGCGTCGCAGGGATGTGTAATCTGTGAGTTTGCCATGCAACAGATCGACAAACTTCTGGAGAAGAACACAACTGAGGTGAGCACCTGAAACTCCAGGGCAAGGGTTGCAAAACTGGATAAAAAATCTAGCGATGTGTAGCTGTTACCAAGTATGGGGAAGTGATGGTGGCAGCAGGGTGGGACTGATGTACGGGGGGAGTCTCATCAGACGCCTGCTTGATTCAACAGTGTCAGCAGGGGCTCAGTGGGTAGCACACTTGCCTCTGAGTCAGAAGGTTGTCAGAGACTTGAGCACATAAATCGAGGCTGACACTCCAATGCAGTGCTGAGGGAGTGCTGCACTGTCGGAGGTGCCGTCTTTCAGATGGGACGTTAAACCGAGGCCCTGTCTGCCCTCTCAGGTGGACGTAAAAGATCCCAGGGCACTATTTCGAATAAGAGTAAGGGAGTTCTCCCCGGTGTCCTGTTCAATGTTTATCCATCAATCATCATCACTAAAACAGATGATCTGGTCATTATCACATTGCTGTTTGTGGGAGCTTGCTGTGTGCAAATTGGCTGCCGCATTTCCTACATTACAACAATGACTACACTTCAAAAAGTACTTCATTGGCTGTAAAGCGCTTTGAGACGCCCGGTGGTCGTGAAAGGCGCTATATAAATGCAAGTCTTTCTGTCTTTTCTTTCTTTTATAAATTAACATGTTTCTCTCCTACAGGATGTGATCACTAAGGCTGTGGCAAAAGTGTGCTCCATCCTGCCGGCCACTGTCAAAAGCGAATGTGAAGACTTTGTTGAACAATATGGGAAGGCTTTGGTGGAACTTCTTGCACAGGAATTGGATCCCGCTCTTGTATGCACAGCCATTGGCCTCTGCAAGCATGCAGAACGTGTGGTTGTTGGTACGTGGAATTTCTCCTCTCCATTGTAATTGAGATACAAATATATCACTCGCCTAAGCCTTCCAGTCCATCCCGCCAGTTTCCCAGCAGGATCTGGGTTGGACAGAGCCTGAAATGTGCTGAGGAACCTGTCCTGCATCCCACCTCACCCGCAGTCCTGTCAGCATCAAATGTGAGTGGGTACAGGCAGATCACCGGGCGAGGGGGGGTAGAGACGGCCCCGTTTACCCAGCTCTGGTGATGGATCTGGACCACCTGTTCGGCTGCAGCCTTCAGATGTTCATGACCTGAGGGCCGGAAATACTGCTGTGGTCAGGGGGGCATCTTGAGCAGGCAGAATCTCCGCCCATTGGAGAGATGTCACAATTAAGGGGGTAGAAAGCCTAGGCCGGTTTGTGTGATGTCCGCTCCTGATGGCTCCCTTGTGGTACTGCACCAATACCTACAATGTGAGAGATCAGGTATATTGTGCAATAAATGTGAAGCTTTGAAGCAGTCAGGTATTCAAGGCTCGGGCTCTTTCTAACTCGTGTAAAACAGATGAGAATAGTTGGGTCGTGTGTGTTCCGCTCATGTTATGCAGAACAATCTATCACAGACAGCGAGTCGGAATCGAGAGGGGTCATGGATCAAAGTGAAGCCTGCAAGTGGAGGATTAGCTGGCTACTCATAGTTCCCACCACATTTATCATTTCATTATTCCCTTCAGTCTCGCCGATTAAATTCGTAGATGCTTCAGTTTAGTCAGGGGATTAAGGGGGATCTGCAGGAAAGTGGGCGACTGCCCTGGCCGCTTGATTGGTCGATTGCCCCGGCCATGCGATTGGTCGATTGCCCCGGCCATGCGATTGGTCGATTGCCCCGGCCATGCGATTGGTCGATTGCCCCGGCCATGCGATTGGTCGATTGCCCCGGCCATGCGATTGGTCGATTGCCCCGGCCATGCGATTGGTCGATTGCCCCGGCCACGCGATTGGGCGATTGCCCCGGCCGGTGTTGGTTGCTCCGAGGCTGCAGTGTTACGTTATGTTCTGGTTGTGCAACAATTTGTTTTGAAGGAGCTGCCGTTTTAATGGGTGCCATTTCCAGTAAATGTGTATTTGGATTGTGTCCTGATGTATATCTTTTCAAACCTCAGAGAAAGTTAAACCAAAGCCACTGAAAGCAGGTGCTTTGTGTGAAGTCTGTAAGACCGTGGTAAGGGAACTGGATAGTTTACTGGAAAAGAACGCCACACAGGAGGAGATCGAGGCCGCCCTGGACAAAGTCTGTAACTTGCTGCCAGCTTCAATGCACGACGAGGTAAACGACGAGCAGGGTTCCCAACTTGACCATCTGAGCGAACCAATAGTGTAACTGCAGGTTCCAGCCTAGCCAGCATAGGCAGGGTGGGCTGAATGGTGGCCTCCTGCACTGTGCATTCCACGGCTAAAATGTGGGGATGTGTTGTTCAGCGACCTCCTGTGGGCACGTGTGAACGAGCGGACAGTGCCTGGCGGTACGTGCTCAGTGCGCGGCTCGTGATGCTGCGGGGTAGGCGGGGCCACACTCTCCAGTGGCAGCAGCCAGTGAAGGGCTGCCCGTTTAGTGACTGCCTTGTTTTCTTGGGGGGGGGGGGGGGGGGGGGAAGCTGGAGGGCCAAGCAAGGGATAAATTTCAGTCATTACTTGTGCCTCCCCTTCAGCGTCTGCACGAGAGCACTGCTCAGGATCCTCCAGTTCCATCGTGTCATTGAATGCCTTTGGAACGGGAACTGCATGAGATTTCCTGCAGTGTCTCAATGGCCACCTGCTGAAACAATTTCTTTGTGTTGCAGTGCGACCAGCTGGTAGCTCAGTACGGATCCGTTATACTGCAAGTTCTGTTGCAAACTCTGGACCCGGACTTTGTTTGCAGAGTGAGTATGATTTTGATTTCTTCTCGTAAATACAGTTCGGTCATTTCTCTGCGCTGTCATGTGTAAACTGCAGCCTTGTGCAGCATTGATCTGCTTCACAATGGGTTTGAGGCACTGCATGTAACTGCCACCAATTCATTTAAGCACAGTAGCAACTCACAGGATTGCTCAGAACTTGCCCACCGGAGCACTTCAGACCTCCAACCCACACACCGCACCCCACCCCCCACCTTAGGTCAACCGTCCCTCCTCAGCCCTTTAGAGCTCAGTCCTGACCTTGTAACATGGCTCTGACCTGCCCACTGATTCCTGGTCCTGACTCTCAAAAACAGAGAATGGGAGCAGAGTTCAATTTAAACAGCAATGCCTGTTAACATCGTCTGGTCTTTGAAAATAGCACATCACCACTCAGCTATTCTTTCATACGCTGTACAGACAGTGAGAGAGTATTCAACACCTCAATAAGACACCTCTTGGTGTTTGTAATTTTACAATTACACTTAATTGAGATTTAAATGATTAACCAGACTGTTGTGTCTCTTTATCCAGCCTTCTCTTGCTCTAAACGGATGTAATAAACACGCACAGCCAGACTACACGTGGCCCTCGCTCCCCGTGTGGCACACCACGGATATCAGCTAATTAATACATTTCCAGTGTCCCTTTGCCCACATTTAGAATGGAAAGTGCCTATTGCCACACTAATTACAGAAAGGGACAAGTCAAGCATCCTCCATCTTAGCAGCACCAGAATACATTGTGTGGCACAGAACCGGTCATTGCCAAACAGGAATTGTTGTGAGCAGCGCCATGGCAAAGCCAGTAGTGAGGCGGACAGTGTCTATCTAACATTAAACAAATAATATTTTTGTCACCCAGTGTTGCTGTTCTGTTGGGTGCAGCAATGGCTGTAAATTTAGTGAACAGCAGGATTATATGGATCTATAAGCGAGACTTTTCAAATGGGTGACTGGCTTTTAGTACAACACACCTTTTAGGGGTTTCTTGGATCTTGCGATGAAAGCTATCTGCGCCTAATAAATACCCTTTCCCATGAACAGAAAGTTGGAGCTTGCACAGGTGCAAAAAAGCAACTCTTGGGTGCAGATAAGTGTGTGTGGGGTCCATCGTACTGGTGTCAGAATATGGACACGGCAAACCAATGCAACGTAAGTAACTGCACCATTGTAAAAGTTGCTGCCCAGTTGGATGTGCTTTTGAATATTTGTATAAAACGTGGCCAGTGAGAGGTTGCACAGTGGGTGAGATGGTTGAAATTTTAATCTCAGCTGTGTATTGAGCTAGGTGATGTGCCTGAATTGCCATCCCAGGTCGTGGGTTCAAGTCCTGCTCCATTGAGCACATAATCCACCTGACACTCTGCAGTACTGAGGGAGTGCTGCACTGTCCGATGAAAGAAAGATGAGACGTTAAACCTCAGGTGGACATCTCTGACAGTACTGCCCCTCAGTACAGCCCCTCCAACAGCGCGGCGCTCCCTCAGTATTGCCCCTCTGACAGTGCGGTGCTCCCTCAGTTCTGCCCCTCCGACAGCGCGGCACTCCGACAGTGCGGTGCTCCCTCAGTACTGCCCTGAAGTGACAGCCTAGAGTATGAGCTCAAGTTTCTGGGGTGGGACTTGAACCCACAACCTTCTGACTCCGAGTCAAAATTGCTATCCACTGACCCACAGCTGACACCTTTCATTGGCATATTCGAGTAGTTCAAAATAATTGCCTCATATTTTGAAGTGGTTTTGGAAACGGCCCGAGTAATGGCGGTATCTTGGATACAAGATTCAGAAAACTCATTAAATATGTCAATGCTGTTTCTCTTTAATAGATCTGAGCTGATGCATGTCATTTTTAAATGCTGATCTTGAATTTAATGGATTGTAAAGGTTTGCCCACAACCGATGTAAGACGAGAGTTGCCTTATAATGAAAAGTCAATGATGAGGGTTTTGGAATGCAGTGAGACGAGAGGGACCTGATTAGATTAACTGAGCAGAAAATGCTTCTTTTATTCTCGGGACGTGGGCGTCGCTGGCAAACCGGTACCCAGCGAGATGTAGTGCATCGGAGTCTGTATCTGCACGGCCTTTAATCACTGACGGTGCAGCTTCTAATAATAGCTACTTTCCCATTTCCTAACAGGCGACTGAACATTGCAAACGTCATATCTGGAACTGAAAGGCATCACCTTCTGGATAAACACAATGATTTAAAAATGAGAATCCTTTTTGTTTCTATCTCACATTTTTCTGTTTAGTTTGCTTGCGATGTACACTGCCACATTCGGGAGAAATGTGTCTGTTGTAACAATCTGTAACGGTTCCTTAAAGTCTTACATCTGAGATGACGCAAGAATATTTTGGAATCTAATTGCCCTGTGGTGATTAAGTAAATCTGTAAATGCTATCTAACTTATGGTGAGTTTGGTTCCAGCCACACTATGGGGTGCTTACTATGCTGCACTGCTGGAGATTGAGTATCGAGGTAAGACCCTAACACGGGCTGTGTACTCTCGCAGGAAAATGCAGTAATTGTTTTGGAGGTTTGAGAATTAATGTATAAATTTTTGATGTTCGAGTCGAGCAGTTTTACTACTTGAAGTACAGCTGGGCTCGGTTTACCTAAATGTGAGGATGACTGGTCCGAATGGCATGAGTTTGCAAGTTCAATGTTTCTAAAATATTGCTGTTTTTGAATCAAAATTGTTTGCTGATCTGTTTGCTAATCATTACCTTGGTTTGTTGGAATCGTCTTTTAATCCAGTAAAATGTGTAAAAGTTGGTTTGTCAATAAAATCTGCCCTAAATCCTATCTGCTGGTCATTTTCTTCGAGCGGTCGGAGTTGCTGCCAGTTTGTCATTTCCAGTTTACGCAAAGGGAGTTCAGTGCAAGCAAGCTTTTCCTGCCAGTTCTACATACCTTACCTTGATGTAATGGTAACTCCCTACCCCGGGGTGTTGCAGGTGTCTGTGTACCAGCCCCAACCTGGCATATGCTTTGCAGACGGTGAAATGCTCATTGGGAAATGCATAAGAAATAACCGCCCGACTCCACCACTTAACATAAGATAAGATACATAACATAAGAAGTAGGAGCAGGAGTAGGCCATACGGCCCCTCAGGCCTGCTCCGCCATTCAATAGGATCATGGCTGATCTGAACCTAGACTCACGTCTTCTTCCCTGCCTGCTCCCCGTAACCCCTTATTCCCTTATCAGCTAGGAAACTGTCTCCATTTTAAATGTATTTAATGTCGCACTTCCTCGTTTCATCTGCTGCTGAAACCCTCATCCATGCCTTTGTTACTATCCAACGCACCCCTGGCCGGCCTCCCATGTTCTATCCTCCGTAAACTTGGGGTCATCCAAAACACTGCTGCCCGCGTTCTAACTCGCACCAAGTCCCGTTCACCCCATCACCCCTGTGCTTGCTGACCTACATTGGCTCCCGGTTAAGCAATGCCTCAATTTTAAAAATTCTCGTTTTCAAATTTCTCCATGGCATCGCCCCTTCCTATCTCTATAATCTCCTCCAGCCCTACAACTCTGTCTCTGTCCTCTAATACTGCCCTCTTGAGCATCCCTGATTTTAATCGCTCCATCATAGGTGTCCGTGCCTTCAGCTGCCAAGGCCCTAAGCTCTGGAATTCCCTGCCTAAACCTCTCCGCCTCGCTACCTCTCTTTCCTCATTGAAGATGCTCCTTAAAACCTACCTCTTTGACCAAGCTTTTGGCATTGCCCTAATATCTCCTTATGTGACTCGGTGTCAAATTTTGTTTGATAACACTCCTGTGAAGCGCCTCGGGATGTTTTACTACACTAAAGACGCTGTATAAATACAAGTTGTTGAAATAGGAGCAAGAGTAGGGCATACGGCCCATCGAGCCTGCTCCGCCATTCAATGAGATCTTCTCGAGCTGAAATTCCACTTTCCCGCCCGATCCCCATATCCCTTAGTGCCCAAAAATCTATCGCTCTCGGTCTTGAATACACTCATCGACTGAGCATCCACAGCCCTCTGGGGTGGAGAATTACAAAGATTCACAACCCGCTGATGGAAGAAATTTCTCCTCACCTCGGTCCTAAATGGCCGACCCCTTATTCTGAGACTCTGACCCCTGGCTCTAGACCCTCCAGCCAGGGGAAACAGTCTTTCAACATCTACCCTGTCAAGCCCTCTAAGAATTTTATGTTTCAATGAGCTCACCTCTCATTCTTCTAAACTCTAGGGAACGTGCGACTCACGCAGTGTGTGTGAAGTTCTACAGAGGAAGAGCCAGACCTGCGTTGCCAAGTTTAACTCTCGGAACGCTCTGCGCCTTGCTCCTCCCAGCTGACAATTCCCTGTAACATACAGAACTGAGTGTGCAAATTGGAAGGAATTGTCTCGGTCTTTGAGATTTCAAAGCCCAAGACCATTTTAATAGATTTGGAGAATTGCTTAAATCTAGACAATCACCTGTTGCATTTGATGCTGAAATCATCATTCATTGGCAATGTTTTATTGAAAAGAGAGTCGACGAAAAAGTGAGAATGTTAGGACATACGGTCAGAACAGTACAACTTGGGTACAGCTTCACGCCATCCTTCACACCTTCAGTTTTGTTCACTGCAAAGAGAGGGGCAACACAATTATCACAAGTAATCAGAGATTCAAGCAGGTATTGTGATTCAGTAACACATAGAAAGTTACAGCACGGAAGGAGGCCATTTCGGCCCATTGTGTCCGCGCCGGCCAACAAAGAGCTATCCAGCCTAATCCCACTTCCCAGCTCTTGGTCCGTAGCCCTGCAGGTTACAGCATCCCAAGTGCACATCCAAGTACTTTTTAAATGTGGTTAGGGTTTCTGCCTCTACCACCCTTTCAGGCAGTGAGTTCCAGACCCCCACAACCCTCTGGGTGAAGAAATTTCCCCTCAAATCCCCTCTAAACCTTCCACCAATTACTTTAAATCTGTGCCCTCTGGTTTTTGACCACTTTGCTAAGGGAAATAGGTCCTTTATATCCACTTTAGGCCTCTCAATTTTATACACCTCAATAAGGTCATCGAAACATAGAAGATAGGAGCAGGAGTAGGCCATTCGGCCCTTCGAGCCTGCTCCGCCATTCAATGTGATCATGGCTGATCATCCAAATTCAGTACACTGTCCCTGCCTTCTCCCCATATCCCTTGATCCCTTTAGCCTCAAGAAATATATCCAACTCTTTCTTGAATATATTTAATGAACTAGCCTCCACCGCCCTCTGTGGCAGAGAATTCCACAGGTTCACCACTCTCTGGGTGAAGAAATTCCTCCTCATTTCAGTCCTAAATGGCTTACCCCTTATCCTTAGACTATGACCCCTGGTTCTGGACTCCCCGGCCATCAGAAACATCCTTCCTGCATCTAGTCTGTCCAGACCTGACAGAATTTTATAGGTTTTGATGAGATCCCCTCTCAATCTTCTAAACTCCAGTGAGTATAAACCCAATTGACCCAATCTCTCCTCATACATCATTCCTGCCATCCCAGCTATCAGCCTGGTGAATCTTCGCTGCACTCCCTCCATGGCAAGAACGTCCTTCCTCAGGTAAGGTGACCAAAACTGCACACAATACTCAAGGTGCGGTCTCACCAAGGCCCTGTACAACTGCAGCAAGACATCCTTGTTCCTGTACTCGAACCCTCTTGCTACGAAGGCCAACATACCATTTGCCTTCTTAACCGCCTGCTGCACCTGCATGCTTACCTTCAGTGACTGGTGCACAAGGACACCCAGGTCTCTTTGCACTTCCCCTTCTCCCAACCTATTGCCATTCAAATAATCTGCCTTCCTGTTTTTGCCACCAAAGTGGATAACCTCACATTTATCCACATTATAGTGCATTTGCCATGTTTCTGCCCAATCACCCAATCTGTCCAAATCGTACTGGAGTTTCCCGACATCCTCCTCGCAGCTTACCCTCCCGCCCAGCTTTGTGTAGTCTGCAAATTTGGAGATATTACATCCAATTCCCTCGTCCAGATCATTAATATATATTGTGAACAGCTGGGGTCCTAGGACTGATCCTTGCGGTACCCCACTAGTCACTGCCTGCCACTCGGAAAACGACCCGTTTATTCCAACTCTTTGCTTTCTGTCCGCCAACCAGTTCTCTATCCAAGTCAATACCTTGCCCCCAATCCCATGTGCCTTAATTTTGCACGCTGATCTCTTGTGTGGGACCTTATCGAAAGCCTTCTGAAAGTCCAAATACACCACATCCACTGGTTCTCCCTTATCTATTTTACCAGTTACATCCTCAAAAAATTCCAGTAGATTAGTCGAGCATGATTTACCTTTTGTAAATCCATGTTGACTTTGTCCGATCCTGTCACTGCTTTCTAAGTGCTCTGCTATTACATCTTTTATAATAGACTCCAGCATTTTCCCCACTACCAATGTCAGGCTTACCGGTCTATAATTCCCTGCTTTTTCTCTACCACCTTTTTTGAATAATGGGGTAACATTAGCTACCCTCCAATCCATGGGTACCGTTCCAGAGTCTATCGAGTTCTGGAAGATGACCAGTAATGCATCTACTATCTCTAGGGCCACTTCCTTAAGTACCCTGGGATGTAGACCATCAGGCCCTGGGGATTTATCGGCCTTCAGTCCCATCAATTTTCCTAACACCATTTTCCTACAAATACTGATTTCTTTCAGTTCCTCTCTTTCATCAGACCCTATGTTCCCCGGCATCTCTGGGAGGTTATTTGTGTCCTCCTTTGTGAAGACAGAACCAAAGTATGTATTTAGTTGGTCTGCCATTTCCTTGTTTCCCATTATAAATTCCCCTGATTCTGACTGTAAGGGACCTACGCTTGACTTCACCAATCTTTTTCTCTTCACATATCTATAAAAGCTTTTACAGTCAGTTTTTATGTTCCCTGTTAGCTTACTCTCATATTCTATTTTCCCTTTCTTAATTAATCCCTTTGTCCTCCTTTGTTGACTCCTAAACTGCTCCCAATCCTCAGGATTATTGTTTTTTCTAGCCAATTTATATGTCCTCTCCTTGGATCTTATGCTATCCCTAATTTCCCTTGTTAGCCACGGTTGAATCACCTTTTTTGTTTTATTTTTATGCCAAACCGGGATGAACAAATTCTGTAGCTCATCCATTCGGTCTTTGAATGTTTGCCATTGCCTATCCACCGTCAACCCTTTGAGCACCATTCCCCACTCAATTCTACCCAACTCGCTCCTCAGGCCATCGTAGTTTCCTTTATTTAAATTGAGGACCCTTGTCTCTGAGTCAACTACTTCATTCTCCATCTTAATGAAGAATTCGATCATATTATGATCGCTCCGGCCCAAGGGGCCTCGTACAAGATTGCTAATTAATCCTTTCTCGTTACATAATACCCAGTCTAAGATGGCCTGATCTCTGGTTGGTTCCTCGACCTATTGGTCCAGGAAACCATCCCGTAAACACTCCAGGAATTCCTCCTCCACAGTATTGTTACTAATTTACTAATCTCCCCTCAGCCTCCTCTGTTCCAAGGAAAACAGACCCAGCCTATCCAGTCTATGCTAGACTGGAAGGATTGTAGCTTCCAAAAGCTCTTTATAATAATGTGTCCGTGACTACATAACCCGCTCTGGGTCCAGGTATATTGTGTATGAGTAAAACAGTCTGTGACTACACAAACCGCTCTGGGTCCAGGTATATTGTGCATCAGTAAAACAGTCTGTGACTACACAAACCGCTCTGGGTCCAGGTATATTGTGTATGAGTAAAACAGTCTGTGACTACACAAACCGCTCTGGGTCCAGGTATATTGTGCATCAGTAAAACAGTCTGTGACTACACAAACCACTCTCGGTCCAGGTATATTGTGTATCAGTAAAACAGTCTGTGACTACACAAACCACTCCAGGTCCAGGTATATTGTGTATCAGTAAAACAGGTCTATTGAGCATTAAACATCTAGTACAATGGAGTAACAACAGAAAATGCTGGAAAAACTCAGCAGGTCAGGCAACATCCATGGAGAGAAATTTGAGTTGACGTTTCGGGTCGAAACCCTTCTTCAAAACTGGAAAGAAAAGAAAATAGATCGAAGGCAAGACTGCGATCGAACAAAAGAAGAAAAAGAGACAATAAAAGGTATTCGAAGCCAGACGAGATGGTAATAGGCCCGTGGAGACTATAGGCAGCTGAGATTAGGTGTGAATTGTACAGGCAGGTAAGAGACAGCTGCCAGGTGGGAGAGAGAAACAAAAGGAAAGGGGGGGGGGAGGGGAAAGGAGGACCTAAAACAAAGGGGTGGAAAAAATTATAAGTAAAAAAGTAATAGGGGCCAAGGTTATGATCTGAAATTGTTGAACTGGATATTGAGTCCGGAAGGCTGCAAAGCGCCTAATCGGAAGATGAGTTGCTATAGTACAATGGAGTAATACTTAACAAGGAGATAGTCACAGTCTGTTCGTTTGAGCCTCGGCGTTCCTTCCGAGCGACTGGCGCGGTCTCTTTATCCTCTTGCTGTTTTCTCTCGACTGAAGCTCCTTCACCTCTGGTTCGCGCTGCCTTCAGTGTTCAAAATCCATATCTTTATACACCTTTTTTTCCCTCTTCCTACGTGACTGCAAACAGCTATCCGACACCAATACATGTTTTATGACCTTGTTGATCCCACTCGGACTGCCTTGTGCATATCAAAGGGCCCTTTTAACTTTAGATATTCTCTTTCCAAAACCCATGTCCCAAGATGTTGTCTGAACAATTTGTCCATTTTATAGTGTTTTCACTGAGGGGCACTTCTCTTATCTCTCTCTCTTCACCAACACTCATCTCTTTCCTATCACTATACTGAATACCACCTCCCTGATAGTCTCCATAAACTTAGCGTTACATTCCAATACTTCAGTCTTTGCAAACAGAGCGACTTTCAGTCAGGTTAGCACAATTTCCCATCCTGCTTTTCTCTCAGCCATTCGCCATTTTATACAGGCTTTTTAGGCTTTTAACATACAATTTCACATATTATAGTTATACAAAAATGTTTTGCTAAATCATACAAATACACCCTATCCTACAGGATTTGGATACTAGAGAGATGAGCTCTGATGGATCAAATGGCCACATCTCACTCCTGACGTGTGTGTTTTAAGTTATGTGACACAAATGAGGTATTTATCAAAGATGAGAATGGTGTTGCTTCTGCCATTCTATCCCAGTAAAGGGTAGAAAATGCCCTAGTTAATTGCAATCAGTCACTATCTGACACAGGTGTCCAAGAGCGGGATTATAAGCTACTCCATTTACAAGCATCTTATGGGATTTACAACTATTTTGGCGTTTAACCAGCAATTATTCAAATTTACTTGGTCCTAGTATCTTTCAGAATTATTTCTCAACCTGTCTGTGGCCAATTGGGGAGTCTGAAGCCTTTGTAGAGAGAGAGAGAATGGCCAGAGACCTGTGGACATGTCATGTGCACTGTCACTGCTACTGTTCCATTATACTTACTGTTTATTCAAGTCCAAGTCTCAGGCTAGTGAAGAAGTCAAGGAAGATTACATGATGACATGTGCCAAAGCTAAGTAGAGGGCTTGTTTTCATTCCCTGGGCACACAACAAATTTACCTGAATAACTGAGCAAGTGAATTGCGTTCGCTGGGATATTACACAGAAATTACAACCCAAACAGGCCATTGGGCACAACCAGTCAGTGCTTCACGTGAGCAGTATCCTAATCCCCTGTGCCGGTCCAAATCCCATATCCCTTTGTTCTATGTAACCTCTGATCATAGGGTCTCTGCTTCAGTCACTGACTTGGGCAGTGAATTCTACAGCTTCACAACCTTCCGTAACATAAACGCTCCTGCTCTGAATCGTAAATTGCTTGTATTTAATCTTATATCTATGTCCCCTTGTTCTCAACCCTCAACCACTGAAAACAGTCTGTTTCTATCTGCTCAGTCCCAGTCCTTCATATTTTCAAACACCTCAATCAAATCACCCCCTACTCTTCTAATGAAAGCAACCCCAGATAACAACAGAAAATGCTGGAAAAACTCAGCAGGCCAGGCAACATCCGTGGAGAGAAATTAAAAGTCGACGTTTCGGGTCGAAACCCTTTTTCAAAACTGGAAAGGAAATGAAATAGATCGAAGGCAGAGCTGGGAGAGAACAAAAGAAGTAAAGAGACATTAAGAGGTATTCATTTTCAAGTCTGTCTTTATATTTACTCAGACCAGGCAGTATCCCAGTCAATCTGTGCTGTACCCTCTCCATTGCCTCAACATCCTTCCTATAATGTGGAGCCCAAAACTGGTATATAGATTGGTATTACATCTTTTGGGCATGTAATTGGTAAATGAACTTCTGTCTAACCAAATGTGACGTTTTACATTTTGGTAGGAAGGATAAGCCCGCATACTCGTTGGAAAATAAGTGTCTAAATAGGATAGAGGAGCGGCGGGATCTGGGGGTACAGATACACAGATCACTGAAAGTAGTGGTGAAGGTTAACAAGGCCATAAAACAAAGCACTGGGGTTCATTTCTAGAGGGATAGAATTGAAAAGCAGAGAAGTTATGTTAAACTGGTATAGAACCTTGGTTAGACCACACTTGGAGTATTGCGAACAGTTCTGTTTATTAAAAAATGATAAAGGCGCAAGAGAAGGTGCAAAAAATATTTACTAGAATGATACCAGAACTGAGAGGTTCTATCTATCAGGAAAGATTGAACTGATTGGGGCTCTTTAGAAAGGAGAAGATCTGATATAGCGGTCTTCAAGATTATGAAAGGGTTTGATTGAGTAGATGTAAGAAGAGGTTCCCACTTGTGGGACCAGAACTAGGGGCCATAAATATAAGATAGTCACCAAGAAATCCAATGGGGAATTCAGGAGAAATCTCTTTACCCAGAGGGTGGTGAGAATGTGGAACTCGCTCCCACAGGGAGTGGTTGAGGCGAATAGCACAGATACATTTAAGGGGAAGCTCGATAAACACACAAGGGAGAAAAAAGGAGGATATGCTGATGGGGTTAAATGAAGAGGGGTGGGAGGAGGCTGGTGTGGAGCATAAACACCGGCATAGACCAGTTGGGCCGAATGGCCTGTTTCTGTGCTGTAAATACTTTGTAATCTCAACTTTTGTATTCTATACCTCCTGCCGTAAAACCCAGGATTCCATGACCTTTTTTATAGCCTTATCCACTTGAGGTGCTGCTTTAATGTGAACCTGAAGCCCCCAAATCTCTCTGCTATTCCACATCAATCATAGTATAAGACACTAGTTAGGCCTCAGCTAGAGTACTGCGTGCAGTTCTGGTCAGCACATTACAGGAAAGATGTGATTGCACTAGAGAGGGTACAGAGGAGATTTACAAGGATGTTGCTGGGAGTAGAGAATCTTAGCTATGAGGAAAGACTGGATAGGCTGGGTCTGTTTTCCTTGGAACAGAGGCAGCTGAGGGGAGACCTTATTGAGGTGTATAAAATTATGAGGGGCATAGATAAAGTGGATAGAAAGGACCGATTTCCCTTAGCAGAGGGGTCAAAAACCAGGGGGCACAGATTTAAAGTAATTGGAGGAAGGTTTAGAGGGGATTTGAGGGGAAATTTCTTCACCCAGGGGGTTGTGGGGGTCTGGAACTCACTGCCTGAAAGGGTGGTAGAGGCAGAAACCCTAACCACATTTAAAAAGTACTTGGATGTGCACTTGGGATGCTGTAACCTGCAGGGCTACGGACCAAGAGCTGGGAAGTGGGATTAGGCTGGACGGCTCTTTGTTGGCCGGCACGGACACGATGGGCCGAAATGGCCTCCTTCCGTGCTGTAAATTTCGATGATCAGCCTCCCCCCCCCGCACCCCTCCCCAAAGTATAATTACTATTTTTTAATCAAAATGTGCCACCTCACAGTTACTGACATTGAATTCCATCAGTCAAACAGCTTCGATATCCCCAAACAGCTTCGATATCCCCAAACCACTTCGATATCCCCAAACAGCTTCGATATCCCCAAACAGCTTCGATATCCCCAAACAGCTTTGATATTCCAAACAGCTTCGATATCCCCAAACAGCTTCGATATCCCCAAACAGCTTTGATATTCCAAACAGCTTCGATATCCCCAAACAGCTTCGATATCCACAAACAGCTTCGATATCCACAAACAGCTTCGATATCCCCAAACAGCTTCGATATCCCCAAACAGCTTCGATATCCACAAACCGCTTCGATATCCCCAAACAGCTTCGATATCCCCAAACAGCTTCGATATCCACAAACAGCTTCGATATCCCCGAACCGCTTCGATATCCCCGAACCGCTTCGATATCCACGAACAGCTTCGATATCCACGAACAGCTTCGATATCCCCGAACAGCTTCGATATCCCCGAACAGCTTCGATATCCACAAACAGCTTCGATATCCCCAAACAGCTTCGATATCCCCAAACAGCTTCGATATCCCCAAACAGCTTCGATATCCACAAACCGCTTCGATATCCACAAACAGCTTCGATATCCACAAACCGCTTTGATATCCACAAACAGCTTCCTCTGGTCCGCAGAATTACTTATGATGGTCTGCAAATTTGGGTCTAAAATCCTGTGGGACACCACTACTCCCACCGAGAAACTACTCTTAATTCCTCTGTTTCTCCATACTAACCAGTTTTTAATCCAATTTGCTATCTTCCCCCTAACAATCCCTCTTAAACATCTCCAATAAACATCCCATGTGGCACCTTGTCGAAGGTGTTCCGGAGTTCCATATCTATTGCGCCCCCCAGTGCCTGTGGAACTGTACCCTAGTGGGCCAGAGCGTGTGTAAACATGTCAGGGAGAATTGGACCAATATTTGAGCCATGGGTGGTTGAGGGGGATTGGCTTTAGGGACAGGCCGGACAAACGGAAGAGACTTTTCCGATTCTGGACTTTTATGAGAGTCAGGAGAGGAGAAAATGGAGCAAAAATTTGAAATTGTCTGAATTGGAACTCTAGGCAGCTTGTGCGATTTGAGTAAAATTGTGTTTAACATTGTCTGTGTGGAGTCAGTGGTAATTATTGTATCGGATAACTCAGTGGGATTAGCGAGGACCAAGTACCCATGATCCAGGTACAGTGAAGTCAAACCCCTTTACAAAATGTATCTGAGCTGGGACACTACCTCCAGTGACCACCAGGCAGCACTGTGCCCTCATTTAGTCACAGGCCTGTTCATTTAATGAGCAAAATTCTGCTCCCTTGTCTACGTGATAAATAAATTTGTAAACAGTGTGATTTAAGAATCATAGGCCAGGAATTTTCATAAATCTTGAATAAAAAGCTACTATCAGTGATGGTGACCATGAAAGTACTGGGTTGTCGTAAAAATCCATCTGGTTCCTTTCGGGAAGGAAATCTGCCGTCCTTACCCGGTCTGGCCGATATGTGACTCCAGTCCCACAGCAAGCCACTCAGCTGTAAAAAAACAATACAAAGAAGTATAATAAGAATAAAACCGGACCGACCACCCGGCATCAACCTAGGCATCAGATTCGAACACGACAACAGCACACCCAGCCCAGTCGACCCTGCAAAGTCCTCCTCACTAACATCTACTTGTGCCAAAATTGGGAGAGCTGTCCCACAGACTCATCAAGCAACAGCCTGACATAGTCATACTCACAGAATCATACCTTTCAGCCAATGTCCCAGATTCCTCCATCACCATCCCTGGGTATGTCCTGTCCCACCGGCAGGACAGACCCACAAGGGGTGGCGGCACAGTGGTATACATTCAGGAGGGAGTGGCCCTGGGAGTCCTCAACATTGACTCCGGACCCCATGAAGTCTCATGGCTTCAGGTCAAGCATGGGCAAGGAAACCTCCTGCTGATTACCACCTACCTCCCTCCCTCAGCTGATGAATCAGTACTTCTCCATCATGGCCAGTATATCCCTGTCTCTACCATTAACATCAAGCCAGGGGACCAACCCTGATTCAATAAGGAGTGTAGAAGAGCATGCCAGGGGCAGCACCAGGCGTACCTAAAAATGAGGTGCCAACCAGAGGAAGCTGCAACACAGGACTACATGCATGCTAAACAATGGAATGGTGGTGGACCATTAAACAACTGACAGGAGAAGGAGGCTCCATGAATATCCCCATCCTCCATGATGGTGGAGCCCAGCACGTGAGTGCAAAAGACAAGGCTGAAGCGTTTGCAGCCACCTTCAGCCAGAAGTGCTGATTGGATGATCCACATCGGCCTCCTCCTGATGTCCCCACCATCACAGAAGACAGTCTTCAGCCAATTCGATTCACTCCACGTGATATCAAGAAACGGCTGAGCGCACTGGATACAGCAAAGGCTATGGGCCCGGACAACATCGCCGGCTGTCATGCTGAAGACTTGTGCTCCAGAACTAGCCACGCCTCTAGCCAAGCTGTTCCAGTACAGCTACAACACTGGCATCTATCCGACAATGTGGAAAACTGCCCACAAAAAGCTGAACAAATCCAATCTGGCCAATTATCACCCCATCAATCTACTCTCAATCATCAGCAAAGTGATGGAAGGTGTTGTCGACAGTGCTATCAAGCGGCACTTACTCACCAATAACCTGCTCACTGATGCTCAGTTTGAGCTCCGATAGGACCACTCGGCTCCAGACCTCATTACAGCCTTGGTCCAAATGTGGACAAAGGAGCTGAATTCCAGAGGTGAGGTGAGAGTGACTGCCCTTGACATCAAAGCAGCATTTGACCGAGTGTGGCATCAAGGAGCCCTAGTAAAACTGAAGTCAATGGGAATCAGGGGGGAAACTCTCCACTGGCTGGAGTCATACCTAGCACAAAGGAAGATGGTTGTAGTTGTTGGAGGTCAATCATCACAGCCCCAGGACATCACTGCAGGAGTTCCTCAGGGCAGTGACCTAAACCCAACCATCATCAACTGCTTCATCAATGACATTCCCTCCAACATAAGGTCAGAAATGGGGATGTTCATAGAAACATTGAAGATAGGAGCAGGAGTAGGCCATTCGGCCCCTCGAGCCTGCTCCGCCATTTAATGAGATCATGGCTGATCATCCAAATTCAGTACCCTGTCCCTGCTTTCTCCCCATATCCCTTGATCCCTTTAGCCTTAAGAAATATATCTAACTCCTTTTTGAATATATTTAATGAATTGGCCTCAACTGCCTTTTGTGGTAGAGAATTCCACAGGTTCACCACTCTCTGGGTGAAGAAATTCCTCATCTCTGTTCTAAAAGGCTTACCCCTTATCTTTAGACTGTGACCCCTGGTTCTGGACTCCCCCGCCATTGGGAATATCCTTCCTGCATCTAGTCTGTCTAGTCCTGTTAGAATTTTATAAGTTTCAATGAGATCCCCTCTCATTCTTCTAAACTCCAGCGAGTATAAGCCCAATCGACCCAATCTCTCCTCATACATCATTCCTGCCATCCCAGGTATCAGTCTGGTGAATCTTCGCTGCACTCCCTCCATGGCAAGAACATCCTTCCTCAGATAAGGTGACCAAAACTGCACACAATACTCAAGGTGTGATCTCACCAAGGCCCTGTACAACTGCAGCAAGACATCCTTGCTCCTGTACTCAAATTCTCTCGCTATGAAGGCCAACATACCATTTGCCTTCTTAACCACCTGCTGCACCTGCATGCTTACCTTCAGCGACTGGTGCACAAGGACACCCAGGTCTCGTTGCACTTCCCCTTCTCCCAATCTATTGCTGTTCAGATAATAATCTGCCTTCCTGTATATGCCACCAAAGTGGATAACCTCACATTTATCCATGTTATATTGCATCTGCCATGCATCTGCCCACTCACCCAACCTGTCCAAATCATACTGGAGTTTCTCGGCATCCTCCTCACAGCACACACGCCCACCCAACTTTGTGTCGTCTGCAAATTTGGAGATATTACATCTAGTTCCCTCGTCTAGATCATTAATATATAGTGAATAGCTGGGGTCCTAGCACTGATCCCTGCAGTACACCACTAGTCACTGCCTGCCACTCAGAAAAAGACCCATTTATTCCAACTCTTTGCTTCCTGTCTGCCAACCAGTTCTCTATCCAAGTCAATACCTTACCCCCAATCCCATGTGCTTTGACTTTACATGCTAATCTCTTATGCGGGACCTTATCGAAAGCCTTCTGAAAGTCCAAAGGCACCACATCCACTGGTTCTCCCTTATCTATTTTACCAGTTACATCCTCAAAAAATTCCAGTAGATTAGTCAAGCATGATTTACCTTTTGTAAATCCATGTTGACTTTGTCCGATCCTGTCACTGTTTTCCAAGTGCTCTGCTATTACATCTTTTATAATGGACTCTAGCATTTTCCCCACTACCGATGTCAGGCTTACCAGTCTGTAATTCCCCGTTTTCTCTCTACCACCTTTTTTAAATAGTGGGGTTACATTAGCTACCCTCCAATCCATGGGAACTGTTCCAGAGTCCATAGACTTTTGGAAGATGACCAGCAATGCATCTACTATTTCTAGGGCCACTTCCTTAAGTACCCTAGGATGTAGATTATCAGGCCCTGGGGATTTATCGGCCTTCAATCGCGTCAATTTCCCTAACACCATTTCCCTACAAATACTGATTTCATTCAATTCCTCCCTCTCATTAGACCCTATGTTCCCCGACATCTCTGGGAGGTTATTTGTGTCCTCCTTTGTGAAGACAGAACCAAAGTATGTATTTAATTGGTCAGCCATTTCTTTGTTCCCCATTATAAATTCCCCTGATTCTGACTGCAAGGGACCTACGCTTGACTTCACCAATCTTTTTCTCTTCACATATCTATAGAAACTTTTACAGTCAGTTTTTATGTTCCCTGAAAGCTTACTCTCATACTCTATTATCCCCCTCTTAATTAATCCTTTTGTCCTCCTTTGCTGAATCCTAAACTGCTCCCAATCCTCAGGTTTGCTGCTTTTTCTGGCCAATTTATATGTCCTCTCCTTGGATCTTATGCTATCCCTAATTTCCCTTGTTAGCCACGGTTGTGTCACCTTTTTTGTTTTATTTTTATGCCAGAAAGGGATGAACAAATTCTGTAGTTCATCCATGCGATCTTTAAATGTTTGCCATTGCCTATCCACTGTCAACCCTTTAAGTAACATTCCCCAATCCATCCTAGCCAACTCGCGCCTCATACTATCGTAGTTTCCTTTATTTAAATACAGGACCCTAGTCTCTGAGTCAACTACTTCACTCTCCATCTTAATGAAGAATTCTATCATATTATGATCGCTCCGCCCCAAGGGGCCTCGTACAACAAGATTGCTAATTAATCCTTTCTCATTACATAATACACAGTCTAAGAAGGCCTGATCTCTAGTTGGTTCCTCGACATATTGGTCCAGGAAACCATTCCGTATATACTCTAGGAATTCCTCCTCCACAGTATTATTACGAATTTGGTTAGCCCAATCTATATGTAGATTAAAGTCACCCATGATAACTGCTGTACCCTTATTGCATGCATTTCTAATTTCCTGTTTAATGCCATCCCCAACCTGTTAGCAACACACATTACTGTTTGGGGGTCTGTATACAACTCCTGATGTAAGAAAAAGGAGACTTACCATCAAGTAACTTTAAAGTAAGCTTTAAGTAACTTATAAACACACTATATACACAAGAGAGGTCTTTACCATGCCTCTGGTAGAAGCCTCTTACAATACTGAACAGACCAGTATTTATACCAGTCCAACAGGAAGTGACATATGACAGGAAGTGAGGTATGTACACAGTTCATAGTTCACAGGAAGTGATGACATAACTTCCCGGAAGTTATCATTTTTATCACATTCTTCCCTCCTGCAGGATTAGGAGGCTGTGGTCTACCTTTTGGTCCGCAGCCGCCGAACAAGGAAGAGTCGCACCCGTTTGGATTCCCGTCGTAGAGGGTCGCTGGTCCGCTTACATGCGGTTGGCCATTGGTCAGAGTCTGTGTGGCCTGGATTGCCCTGTGAAGGGTCGGGGAGATCATGGCTTCGAGTACGAGCCCCAATAGGTTCAAAGTCGGACTGCCTCTGTTCAGAGGGAGGTGCAGAGCTGGTCTGTGGTGGATCAGTACTTTCATGCGCGGTACTGGGAGGGTCGCAACCTTGAGCACGGGGTTCTACCGGCACCAAGCTAGTTGGTGTCCAATCAGGATCCTGGAGAGGGGTACCCGATAGGTCCCAAGAGTTTCCTGGTGAAATGCCATCACCCGATGTCCCACTAGGTCCTGGTGGGCAGGGAGCCAGATCCCGTAATGATACGGTAGATTCTCGGCCGTCGGAATATCGTATGTTTGCATAGGTGGGGTTGGCATCGGTTAGTTCGACCTCGTCTACAAGAGGGTCATTTTTAGACGTCCGAACGTATCTTCGGAGTAATACAGGTCCAGGAGTAGTTAGCCATGACGGGAGTGATGTCCCATGAGATGAGCGAAGCTGGAATCCAAAGAACCGCTCATGAGGTGTAGTATTTGTGGCTGTAGAAAGCAGGGACCGTATAGAGTGCAATGCATCCGGAAGCACTGTTTCCCATTGCTGGTCTGGTAGGCCCCGAGATCTTAAAGCGAGACGTATGGAATTCCAGATGATACCGTTATACCTCTCTACCTGCCCATTTCCGATGGGATGGTATGGTGTTGTTTTGCTTGTAGCAATTCCCCGTTCTGAGAGGTAGTCCTTGAGTTCCCTTGACATAAAGGATGGACCCCGATCTGAGTGAATATAAGCCGGCATGCCACAGAGAGAAAATACCTGCTCAAGGCAGCAGATTACTGTGGACGCCAGCATATTGGAGCAGGGGAAGGCAAACGGAAAACGTGAATATTCGTCGATCATGGTGAGCAAATATGTGTTCCGAGTTGAAGAGGGCACTGGGCCCTTAAAATCGATGCTAAGTCGTTGCATCGGTTGGGTTGCATGTATGAGTATACCATCTGAGGGGCAGAAGAACTGAGGTTTTAATTCCGCACAAAGCCGGCATTCTGAGCATATTTTCTTTACATCTCCAGTGGAAAAAGGGAGATTCCGTGATCGTACGAAATGTAGCATGCGCGTAACGCCAGGATGACACAAACCATTGTGGACATCCATGAGAGTGGAGGATGACATAGTGGAGCAGAATGCCCGTGTGAGGGTGTCCGGGGCCACATTCTCCTTGCCAGGCCGATAGAGAATGGTATAACCAAAAGAGGCCAGTTCCATCCTCCAAAGTTGTATTTTATTATTCTTAATTTTGGTTCGTTTTCGATTATCGAGCATGAAGGCGACTGATCGTTGGTCCGTGATCAATGTAAAGTGCTGGCGAGCTAGAAAATGGTTCCACTTCCATACTGCCTCTATGATGGCTGTGGCTTCTTTCTCAACCGGAGGATAATGTAGCTCGGCACCTTGTAAGGTCCTGGACATAAATGCTACAGGACGACCTTCCTGATTCAGAGTAGCCGAGATCGCCACCTCCGAGGCATCACATTCAACCACGAAAGGGAGATTCTCATCAATGGAGTGAAGAGCCGCTTTCTCCAACTGTTTTTTGAGAAGGTTAAAGGCTGCAACAGCCGCTGTTCCCAGTGGAAATGATCTAGCATGCAGCAAGGGTTGGATTTTGTCCGAAAAATGAGGAATCCATTTAGCGTAGTATGCAAACAGACCGAGAGCCCGACGTAAAGAAGCCGGATTCTTAGGTGACGGGAGCTCTTGGAGCGGGCGAAGTCTTTCTGGGTCTGGCTTAATGATACCATTGCCTACGCAGTAGCCAAGGATGTTGATGGTCGGTTGCGACTCAACAGATTTGGATTCATTCAGGGTCAAATTACGGCGATGGAGGGCATCCTGAAATTTTTGGAGGTTGGAGTCGTGTTCCTGTTGATCGTGACCTGCAATGGTAATGTTATCAAGATAGGGAAAAGTGTCCCTTAGGTTTTCCTGCTTAACCAGGCCATCCATTGCCCGTTGAAAGACAGCCACTCCATTAGTAACCCCGAATGGGAGGCGACGAAATTGGTACAGCCGTCCATTAGCCTCAAAGGCTGTGTACTGCTTATCTGAGACCTTCAAGGGTAACTGATGATAGGCACTTTTTAAATCGTAAGTTGAGAACACTTTGTATTCGGCCAGTTTATTAACCATATCATCAATGTGTGGCAATGGGTAGGCGTCCAAGTCGGTATATTGATTGATGGTTTGCGAATAATCGATGCATAGTCGCTGTTTGTGAGGTTTTAGAGGGTTCTTGACAATGACGACTTGAGCCCGCCAGGGCGACGAACATGGTTCAATGATATCCTCTGCTAGAAGTCGAGAGATTTCAGCCGCAATAAAAGATTGGTCTTCCTGATTAAAGCGCCGCGATTTCGTTATTATCGGTTGGCATTGAGGCGGAATACTGGCAAATAATGAGGGTTCATCAAGTGAAGCTGCTGATAATGCACAAAATGGTAATTTAGATGGTATATTAGAAATAGTAAGTCCGGGTTTGGATCCACCAAACTCAATGGTGAGTTTCTTATGCTGTTTTTGGAAGTCCAGCCCTAAGAGGAGATCACTACATAAGTCTTTGAGCACCGAAAGTCGGGTGGAGGGATACATACGACCATGAAGTGTCATATCAACAACACAAAAGCCGGAGATTCTGGTATTAAGTGATGACTGGGCCATCGCAATTGCCTAGTCCGATGGGAAGACATGTAGTTTCAATTTCGCAACAATCTGTTCCTTAATGAAACTATCAGTACTTCCTGAGTCAATTAAGGCATCTAAGGTATGCCCTTTAATTGAAATTTTTGTGGCTGCATGAGACAGGTTCTGTGGGCAAGCAGCTGTAATTGGTGTCGTTGCACAGAGAGTGGCTAAAACTCTCGGTGTGCTTCTTCGGGAGAGAGCTCGAGAGGAAGCTTGATAGGTCCTAGCTGGAGCATCTTGATAGGCCCTAATTGGGGCAGTTCGGTAGGCCTTAGCTGGATTGGCCCTCGTAGAGGCCCTTGATAGGCAAACTTTAGCAAAGTGTCCTTTTTTCCCGCAATAACTGCAGATTGCATTGCGAGCAGGGCAGGTTTTCCTAGGGTGAAAAGCATCTCCACAAAAGAAGCATTCCTTCCTAGATTGCCAAGAGGCTGCTAAAGTGGGGTCGTCCTCCTCTTCTTCATCAGAATTATCAGAATTAGATTCCCCCATGATAGGGTTCACCTGAGACCGCTTGAATTGTCTGGTTGCAGCTACAGCAGCAGATCGAGATCTGGGCAGCTGATAGAGGTCTGCATTTCTCTTTGCCAAATCCAGTGAACAAGCTAGGTCAAAAGCTTTTTGTAGCTCAAGTGTTTTACTTTCTAGTAGACGCTGGCGTATAAATGGAGAGGCAATCCCGCAGATGAAAGCATCACGAATCATTTCTTGGCGGTACAGCTCAGCTGAGGCTGCCTGAAAGTTACAATCTACGCTGAGCCTGCGAAGTTCTTGCAGGAATTCGTCAATTGATTCCCCTGGCCCTTGTCGGGCTGTGGCCAGTAGATGTCTAGCATAGACCTCATTTGGGGTCTTCGCATACAGTTTCTTAAGTGCCCGAATCACCTCTTCGTAATTATCCCAGTCATCAACATATTCGAACACTTTTGGGGTCACATAATTGACAAGTATCTTCAATTTAGCAGGAGCATCCGCTTTACATTCATCCAGAAAATTCTCAAAAGTACGATACCAATGCTTCCATACCCTGCCAGCTGCTGGTGTATTCGGGTCCAAGTCCAGACGAATAGGTCTAAGGATTTTCTCCATGATGGGTGGTTCCCTGGATCCTTAACTTCCGAGTTTGTCTGAAGGTCGAGTATTTGTCAGTGTAAATACTAAGTTACTTAAATTGATGTAAGAAAAAGGAGACTTACCATCAAGTAACTTTAAAGTAAGCTTTAAGTAACTTATAAACACACTATATACACAAGAGAGGTCTTTACCATGCCTCTGGTAGAAGCCTCTTACAATACTGAACAGACCAGTATTTATACCAGTCCAACAGGAAGTGACATATGACAGGAAGTGAGGTATGTACACAGTTCATAGTTCATAGTTCACAGGAAGTGATGACATAACTTCCCGGAAGTTATCATTTTTATCACAACTCCCACTAACGTTTTCTGTCCCTTGGTATTTCTCAGCTCTACCCATACAGATTCCACATCATCAGAGCTAATATCCTTCCTTACTATTGTGTTAATCTCCTCTTTAACCAGCAATGCTACCCCATCTCCTTTTCCTTTTTGCCTGTCCTTCCTGAATATTGAATACTCCTGGATGTTGAATTCCCAGCCTTGGTCACCCTGCAGCCATGTCTCCATAATCCCAATAATATCATATCCATTTACATCTATTTGCGCAGCTAATTCATCCACCTTATTATGAATGCTCCTGTAACGGCTTCAGCGGCACTTCCCTCTGCTCGCCGCCTGAGGGCGGTTTTTGAGGCCTCGATGCGCTGCTGCCGTGCCTTTGGGCCCCTCTCCTCACCTGTTTCTCGAGTAATTGATCTCATCAGAGTAATTAGGCTAGTTAATAAAGTTGTTCGGTCTTGTTTTGTCTGTGTGCCTCTGGCCTCACCTGTGTGTTGTTAAAGTATTTGTCTCCTGTCTCATTTGAATAATTATGTCACGTGACCACTCTGGCCTGTATTTAAGCTTCCTGTTTCCTGTCCTCTTGGCTCAGTCCTGGGTTTGCCTGCCTGCAAGTAACAGCTCTTGCTGTGTCTCTGGCGTTCTCGAGTCGCTCTATGTTTTCGAGTCCTAACTGAATCTCCTTTCGAGTGTTACCATGTCTCTGTGTTTTCGAGTCTCAAGTGAATCATCCTTTCGAGTGTTACCCTGTCTCTATGTTCTTGAGTCTCAAGGAAGCATCTTTCGAGTTCTACCCGGTTTTGAGTCCTTGGATAGGTTTCCTGCACTTGGGTCCACTACTGAAACCCTAGCAAAACGGCCCCATGAATGCACGGCCCCGTGACAGCTCCTCGCATTAAGACACAAAGCATTCAGGCTTGATTTTTTAACACTCTAAGTCCTTTTAGAATTATTATTTACTGTGGCCCTGTTTGATTTACACTCTTGATTTCTCTGCCTTCCACTTTTGCTTTTCTCCTTCCTGTCTTTTGCTTCTATCCTTGCTTCCCTTTCCTCTGTCTCCATGCACAGGCTCCTAACCCCCTGCCATTTTAGTTTAAACCCTCCCCAACAACACTAGCAAACACTCCCCCTAGGACATCGGTCCCGGTCCTGCCCAGGTGCAAACCGTCCAGTTTGTACTGGTCCCACCTTCCCCAGAACCGGTTCCAATGACCCAGGAATTTGAATCCCTCCCCCTTGCACCATTCCTCTAGCCACGTATTCATCTGAAATATCCTTCTATTTCTACTCTGACTAGCACGTGGCACTGGTAGCAATCCTGAGATTACTACCTTTGAGGTCCTATTTTTTAATTTACCTCCTAACTCCCTATATTCAGCTTTTAGGACCTCATCCTGTTTTTTACCTATATCGTTGATACCTATATGCACCATGACAGCTGGCTGTTCACCCTCCCCCTCCAGAATGCCCTGCAGCCATTCATTGATGATTGCACATTGTTCAGTTCCATTCGCAATTCCTCAGTTAATGAAGTCCGTGCCCGCATCCTCCAGGCTTGGGTTGATAAATGGTAAGTAACATTCATGCCACACAAATGCCTGGCAATGGCCATCTCCAACAAGAGAATGCATAACCAATACCCCTTGACATACAATGGTGTTACCATTCCCAAATCCTGGGAGTCACCCTGGACCAGAAACTTAACTGGACCAGCCACCTAAATACAATGGCTACAAGAGCAGGTCAGAGGCTGGGTATTCTGCGGTGAGTGACTCACCTCTTGACTTTCCAAAGCCCATTCACCACCTTAAACACCACCGGCGTACCGTGGCTGCAGTGTGTACCATCTACAAGATGCACTGCAGCAACTCACCAAGGTTTCTTCGACAGCAACTCCCAAACCCGCGACCTCTACCACCTAGAAGGACAAGGGCAGCACCACCTCCAAGTTCCCCTCCAAGTCACACACCACCCTGACTTGGAAATATATCAACGTTCCTTCGCTGGGTCAAAATCCTGGAACTCTCTCCCGAACAGCACTGTGGGAGTACCTTCACCACACGGACTGCAGCAGTTCAAGAAGGTGGCTCACCACCACCTTCTCAAGGGCAATTAGGGATGGGCAATAAATGCTGGCCTTGCCAGCGACGCCCAGATCCCATGAATGAATAATTTTTTTAAAATACAGAGTGATTTGGCGAATCAGAGGACAGGCATTAACATACTGTGTCACCACCAGTTAGAAGTGCTCGCAGGTAAATCATTTTTGAAAGTAAGTGCCCCAGGAAACCATTACTGGATTCTTTTTCTCGTCTCTGCCCCTTCCTCTCACCTGTCAAATAAACAACTCGCTCACTTTTAGAAACTGAAATCGGAACAAATGGAGGGAAGAGTGTTTAAATCCCCATGTCTTGGCAAACACTGCAAATTCTGTAGATGCAAATTGTGGACCGTTATCCTTTACTAGAATGTCTGGTAGCCTCGCAAACATTTCGTTGAGTTCTCTTAGATCACTGCGTGTAGTAACTGAAGTGAGGCTGGCTACTTCGATGAAGTCACTGTAGCGATCACACATGATGGGCAGGGTATGGCCACGTAACTCACAAAGGTCAGCCCCAACCTTCGACCAAGGCCCAGCCATGATCTCGTGCTGTAGTAATGGTTCCTTACTTGGAGAACTGCGATGAGCCAAACAGATTTCACACATTGCGATGTATTGCTTTAGATCTGTTGACCTCCTGGGCCAATAGAGGCCATCGCGGATACAAGCTTCTGTGCCGATGTGTGTTGAATGAGCATCAACTCTTTCCACAAGACAGCTGGGGCCACGACTTGCTTCATCTCCAAAGTCAAAGCAGGGCTGGAGGCATCCAGGTGGCTCGAGCTTGATCCCGGGCCGGCCTTGCTGAAGGATTACGCGCAGTCGCTTCTGAACTGGGTCATCCGCTACATCATGATCGAGTTATTTCCAGCTCAGGTGTAAAATCACAGGCGTTAACTTCTGGCAGGTTTGCTCTGCTCAGTGTATCTGCCAGGACTGTATTGATTTGTATGTGGGTTCAATGACGACACATTCATGAAAGAGCTTGTCTTTTTATCTAAAGTATGTTCAACTCAGTTAACAGCATTACAGGAGACACCATGTTAGAGATCCATCTAAAACTAAACTAAAACTAAACTCTGCCTCTGTCACATGCCCTCTGCTGGTAAGGCATAAATAATCAAACAGGCAAATATGCTGGTAAGGCATCATAATCAAACAGGCAAATACCATCACTATTTGCTGATATCATTACATCTCCCTTTCTTAAAACAAAAGTATTTTACTTTTATCTAACAACATGTTTTCTTTGTATTACTCTGCATTTTAACTGTAACACTTAATGAACTTACATTATCATTATCATGATCAAGGTTTTTTACCCTTGTTTTGTGTGTTCACATGAAATATGTAAATGCCTAGAACTTGAAGAAAGAATAAGATAACATTACTTCCTTCTATAACAAGAGTCCTTAAACTTGCTCAATGAGTCTCTCAGGAGGCTTCATGTGTCTTGAGGATTTTCTGATTGATTGTCCTTGAATCTGAGTTGTTGCCTCAGATGATGATTTCTCAGCTGTGTGATCAGGTTGTTCAACAGTATCAGTCTTTTGACCTGCTGTGTGATCAAGTTGTTCAACAGTATCAGTCTTTTGACCTGCTGTGGCTGGTCCCATGAGAAGATCTCGACGATTTCTTCGCAGAACAGCACCCTCATCTGTCTGAATGGTGTATGATCTTGGTTGAACTTCACTCAGGACAGTTCCCTTCTGAGTCCGTATGTTTGTTTTGTCTTTGAACCTTACTTGGTCACCAGTGTGGAGTTCAGGTAGGTTTTGTGTTCCTCTGTCATAGTAGTACTTTTGCTTTTCTTTCTGTTGTTCTTTGAACTTCCTCACTTTCTCCCCCTCTTTTGTTTTCAGGAGGTTCTCCGGGATGGGTAGGTTTGACCTTAGCAGACGTCCCATAAGGAGTTGGGCTGGTGACATACCACACTCGAGCGGCGTTGTGCGGTATACAAGCATGCTCTGGTAGAAGTCAGTTCCACTGTCTTTTGCCTTGTACATCAGTCTTTTCACAGTCTGGACCGATTTTTCCACTAGTCCATTGAACTGTGGAAAGTGAGGACTTGATGTTGTGTGGACAAAGTCCCACTCTTTGGCAAAGTGTCGGAAACTTGCATTGTAAAACTGGGGTCCGTTGTCTGTGAAGACCTCGCTTGCCACGCCATGTCTGGAGAATATGGCTTTCATACATGTTATCACAGCATCTGCAGTGGTGGTGTACAGTCTACAAACCTCTGGATACAGGGAGTAATAGTCTGTGACTACAAGATAGTCCTTCCCTTGACATACGAATAGGTCAGCGCCTACCTTCTGGTAAGGTCTGTCTGGCGCTGGGTGTGGCTTTAGTGGTTCTACCGGATTGCTTGCTCGATATTTCAGGCATATTGTGCAGTTTGACACCTCATTTGTCACATCTTGGTTGATTCGTGGCCAGTACATCACCTCTCGTGCTCTTTTCTTACACTTTTCAATTCCCAGATGTCCTCCATGGATCCTTTTTAGCATCTCTTTTCTCAGACTCTTTGGGATAACTATTTTACTTCCTTTGTAGATGATGTCTTTGACCACTGATAGTTCCACCCTGCAGTTCCAGTACTCTGCCATGTCAGGTGAGCAGTCTTGCTTCATGTTGGGCCATCCATCCAAGATGCTTTTCCTCAGTCGTCTCATTGTTTCATCTTTGTTTGTCTCAGTCTTTATGAGCTCCATTTTTGCATCTGCTATGGGCAGTGCACTTGTGATCATGTCCACGTAGGCGTTCACTTTTTCATCCATTTTGGTGTTTGCGGGCTCACTTGGGTCAACAGCTCTGGACAACGTGTCTGCTGTATACATCAGCTTACCCGGTGTGTACGCAACATTCAGTGTATAGCGTTGCAGCCTGATCATCATTCTATGTATTCTAAGCGGACAGCTATTTAGTGGCTTTTGGAACAATGCAATCAAGGGCTTATGGTCAGTCTCTACACTGATTGCTTGTCCTGCCACAAACTGGTGAAATCTTTCACAGGCGTATGTGATGCTGAGCAGCTCCTTTTCTATTTGAGCATATCGCGTCTGTCATTGAGCGCGATGCATATGCAATAGGTTGCCAGTAGTCATATTTTTGCAGAAGAACAGCACCGAGCCCACTCTGTGATGCATCTGATGATATCTTGATGGGTCTCGCTGGGTCATAAAACCTCAGAACTGGTTCCTCTGTGAGCAGTTTCTTTAGATCGCTCCATGGCTTCTCATGCTCATGATTCCATTCCCATTCTATGTTCTTTTCAGTTAGTCGTCTCAGTGGCACCATTTTTTCTGAGAGGTTGGATATGAATTTACCCATGTAGTTGATCATTCCATTAAACCTCTGCACGTCTTTTTTGCATTGTGGCTTTGGCATATTCTCAATGGCGGACACCTTTCTGGGATCTGGTCTGATGCCCTCACCGCTAAGGATATCATTACAAGGACCACCTTCAACCTTTTCTTACATGAAACTCTCAGACTGTATTTTTAGAGTCTCAGTAACATTCTTTGAAGTCGTTTCACCGCGTTGTTTAGTGGCTTGAGGACTTATTGATTCTAACGATGGTGATGTATCTTTTCTTGATATATATTAATGACTTAGACTTGGGGTGTACAGGGCACAATTTCAAAACCTGCAGATGACACAAAACTTGGAAGTATAGTGAACAGTGAGGAGGATAGTGATAGACTTCAAGAGGACATAGACACGCTGGTGAAATGGGCGGACACGTGGCAGATGAAATTTAATGCAGATAAGTGCGAAGTGATAGATTTTGGTAGAAAGAATGAGGAGAGGCAATATAAACTGAAGGGTACAATCCTAAAGGGGGTGCATGAACAGAGAGACCTGGGTGTATGTGTGCACAAATCGTTGAAGGTGGCAGGGCAGGTTGAGAAAGCGGTTAAAAAAGCTTACGGGATCCTGGGCTTCATGGATAGAGGGATAAAGTACAAAAGCGTGGAAATTATGATGAACCTTTATAAAACACTGGTTCGGCCTCAACTGGAGTAATGTGTCCAATTCTGGGAACCACACTGTGAAGGCCTTAGAGAGGGTGCAGAAAAGATTTACAATAATGGTTCCAGGGATGAGGGACTTCAGTTATGTGGATAGACTGGAGAAGCTGGGGTTGTTCTCCTTCGAGCAGAGAAGATGGAGAGGAGATTTGATAGAGGTGTTCAAAATCATGAGGGGTCTAGACAGAGTAGATGGAGAGAAACTGTTCCCATTGGTGGAAGGGTCGAGAACCAGAAGACACAGATTTAAGGTGATTGGCAGAAAAACCAAAGGCAACAGGAGGAAAACCTTTTTACTCAGCGAGTGGTTAGGATCTGCAATGCACTGCCTGAAAGGGTGGTGGATGCAGATTCAATCACGGCTTTCAAAAGGGAGTTGGATCAGTATCTGTAGGAAACAAATTTGCAGGGCTACGGGGAAAGGGCGAGGGAGTGGGACGAGCTGAAGCGCTCTTGCAGATAGTCGGCACTGACTCAACGGGCCGAATGGCCTTCTTCTGTGCTGTAACCGTTCTACGATTCTATGATCCATTTTAATATTCACCACATTCCGGCCCCAGATGCAGACTTCAAATTTATCGCAGGCAAACACGATCGCGAGAAGTTCTTTCTCGATCTGTGCGTACCTCGTCTCTGCTGATGGTAATGCTCTTGATGCATACGCGACTAGTCGTCCATCATCGCTGCTCCAAGTCCAGGTTGAGATGCGTCGCATTGTAGGGTGATTCCTTCCCTGAGATTGTAATAATGGAGGACTGTAGTGATACCCGCCCTCCTGTATGCTTCAGAGACATGGACCATGTACAGCAGGCACCTCAAAGCAATGGAGAGGTACCACCAACGCTGCCTCCGCAAGATCCTGCAAATCCATTGGCAGGATAGGCGCACCAACATCAGTGTTCTCACTCAGGCCAACATCCCCAGCATCGAAGCTTTGACCACAGTCGATCAGCTCCGATGGACGGGTCACATTGTCCGCATGCCCGATACGAGACTCCCAAAACAAGCGCTCTACTCGGAGCTCCAGCATGGCAAGAGAGCCCCAGGTGGGCAGAGGAAATGCTTCAAGGACACCCTCAAAGCCTCCTTGAAAAAGTGTAACATCCCCACCGACACCTGGGAATCCCTGGCCCAAGACCGCACAAAGTGGAGGAGAAACATCAGGGAAGGCGCCGAACACCTCGAGTCTCTTCGCCGGGAGCAAGCGGAAGCCAAGCGCAGGCAGCGCAAGGAGCGCACGTCAACCCAAGAACCCCACCCACCCGCTCCTTCAACCACCGTCTGCCCCACCTGTGACAGAGACTGTAGGTCTCGCATTGGACTCATCAGTCGCCTGAGAACTCATTTTTAGTGTGGAAGCAAGTCATCCTCGGTTCCGAGGGACTGCCTAAGAAGAGGAGGAGGAGGGCTAGCCTACTTTGAGTCGTTGCTATGCCAATTCTTGTGATTCTCCCCAGAACCATTCTGTGTTCTTCTGCGTCAAATCTCTAAGCGGGAAAAACTTACTCAGATATTGAGCAAGTCCAAGCAGTTGCTGGATCCCTGCTACCTCAGTCAGTGTCGCATCTCCAAAACTGCTTTAACTTTGTCTGGATCCACACAAAGTCCTCCTCCCGTAGCCACGTGTCCAATAAGTTTGAGTTTGTTCCTGTTTAACATGACACTACGATCGTTACATCGATGAAGAAAAGCTTCCAGGGGTTTGTCATGGTCTCGAATTGCTTCTTCAAACATCTCTCCAAACCCAACTGTTACAAAATCCTCTACAATAAACTCTATCCCTTCCACCAGCTCAGGCATCATGGAAAACTTCTGGCACTGAGCTGATCCCAAATGGCAGACGCTTCTAGTGGTATCGACCAAAAGGTGTGTGGAATGTGGTTAGATATTGTAATGTATGTAATGTATATATACCTTAAGGGAGAGAACTACTTTTTACAGCTCCTGTATACTGTAGTACCGGCAGTGACCACACCTGTATATAAGCCCTGAGTAGTGATCTGTACAGTTAGTTCTAGAGTAACCCTCATTCAGTAAACACCTGTTGATCATTCCCTGCAGTCTGTTGTCTGATTATTGAAGGACACAACATTAAGATACACGGATATAACATTGGCGACGAGGCAGATTCAAACCTATCTGCAACTCTGCATCACCTCCCAGGGATTCGCTCCTGGAGAACAGTGGAAGAAGGTCGAGTCCAGAAGCACGGGCGTCGACCACGGGCAACCGCCCAGTCATCCAGCGGAGATTTGAGCATCGCAGGGGAGGCTGTCGAGAGCCAGGCTTGGCTTTCCAGTCACGGTGGTCCAGCGAAACGGGCTGGCAACAGGTACTGCACAGACCCTTCCCAGACAGCGGACGGCTAGAGCCCGACCGAGCGGCGCAGAAAAAGGCCGAGCAGCGTCGATAGGGGAGAGAGAGAGAGGGCAGAGCGCACAGGGTGCAGCCGGTGTTCAGGACTGAGCAGCGTCAACGGGGGAGAGAGGCGCGCAGGAAAATGCGAGGCACTGCCATTGCCACGAGGACCGCAGAGAGCGGCATTGGCAGCAGTGCAGGAGCAGCACACAAAACCCACAGGATGTCGCCATTTGCCACGAGGACCGCCGAGAGCGGCGTTGGCAGCAGCGCGGGAGACGCCATTTAAAACCGCAGCGGGGAAGAAAGGAAAGCGCGGTAGACGCCATTTTAAGCCAGTCTAACCACACCCAAGAATGCCGAAGAGTGGCAGTATCACAGCGTTCGACAATGAAGTCGAAGATTGGACGACATATGTCAAATGCATAGAAGTATACTGCAAGGCGAATGAAGTGCCAGATGACAAGAAAGCGCTGGTATTGTTGAATTCAATGGGTGCAAAAACGTATGGCTTACTATGAAACCTAGTAACCCCAGAGAAGCCAGTAGAAAAGGATTTTGAAAACATAGTGTCAATCCTACAGGACCACTTAAACCCCACACCGCTGCTGATAGCAGAAAGATTTAAGTTTCACAAAAGGAACCAGCATAAAGATGAAAGTAATGCTGAGTATTTAACGGAACTGCGCAAGCTATCGAAACACTGCCAGTTTGGAACGGGACTAGTAGATACTTTAAGGGACAAGTTTGTGTGTGGGCTTCAAAGTGAAGGAACCCAGAAACGGCTTCTATCAGAAAAGGATCTTACGCTGGACAAGGCTTTCAGCATTGCAGTATCACACGAAGCAGCAGCACGGGGCGCGGCTGAGATACAACGGAGACCGCAAGAATATGGCACAAATGGAATGTCATACGGAACAGTGAAGTGCTATCGCTGCGGCAGAACAACACACGACCATAATGATTGCTGGTTCAAGGACAAAGTGTGCAGACAGTGTGGAAAAGTAGGACACATAGCACGAGTCTGCAGGTCAGGAAAGAAAACCAGCAGCAAGAAATCTCCACAGGAGAAGTACAAGAAGGTACATAAGGTGACGGAGAGTAGTTCAGATGAACAGAAGAGTGATACAGACTCCGGAAGCAAGGAGCTGGGTTGTCTGAAACTACATAATGTGATCAAAACGGAGGATCACCAAACTATCTGGGTCACGCTCAAGATAGCAGGAGTCCAAGTGAAAATGGAATTGGACACAGGATCAGCCCTAACAGTCATAAACCGAAGGGACTACAAGCGTCTATTCTCACATATACCCTTGAGAGATACAAAGATTGTCTTGAAGACGTACACGGGGCAAAAAGTCTACCCCAAAGGAAAAATAAGGGTGAACGTTATATATAACGGCAAGGAAACACCAAAAATAGGCCGATATGTATTGCCAGATGGAGGACCACCACTACTAGGACGTGAATGGATCCGGAAGATACAGCTAGATTGGCATTCCATACAAGCACTGACTGTAGATGCCAAAAAGGATGACAACGTCACACCTGGACGACTGTCAAAAATGCTAACTGACACACAAGAAGTGTTCCAGCAGGGACTCGGAACACTAAAAGGCATAACAGCGACGATCAAAATAGAGGAAAATACAAGCCCAAAGATTTTTAAGGCCAGACCTTAATGCGATCCGCCCAGCTGTCGAAGCAGAGCTGGAAGGTTTGGAACGTTCAGGAGTACTGTCCAAAGTGGACTGGAGCGAGTGGGCTACACCCATCGTTCCTGTAATGAAGAGGTCATTGAGTAATACGCCTGGGGAATCAAAGAAGGTTCGCATCTGTGGGGACTTTAAGGTGACAGTGAACCCAGTCCTTCACACTGTACAATATCCGCTTCCGCGGATTGAAGATATTTTTGCCTCGCTATCTGGAGGGAAACGCTTCACTAAGATTGATCTGGCCCAGGCGTACCTGCAAATGGAGGTAGACGAAGCCTCAAAACAGTACCTCACGATCAACACTCATAAAGGTCTCTACCAATACAACCGGCTGGTGTTCGGGGTAGCATCAGCTCCGGCTATTTGGCAAAGGGCAATGGAACAAGTCCTGCAAGGGATTCCAGGGACCCAGTGTTATTTGGACGACATCCTGGTCACGGGCGAAAATGACAAGTGATCACCTCGCCAACTTGGAGAAGGTGCTCACCAGATTAAAGGAATATGGGCTACGAGCTAATCGCTTTAGCACGGTGTGGGCATATAGCTCCATCTTCAATAGTCGGCAGAGGATAACGCTCTCGCTTGACAGCTTTAAGTCTTTGGGATCTAAGCAGATGTGTAGTGTGCCATTCTTCTTAGGTACGACTGCCATCGAACTGATCTATGAGGTCGGTGTTGTTACAGAAGCAATGATGTCCTGTCTGACCAGACCATCCAGGGTTTCCTTCAGCTTATCCCTTAAAACCACTCGTACTCAACGCCGGATATGTTGGACCGGATCTACTGCCTTGTCGAGCCTGATTCGGATTCTCCATCAACTTGTCCTCCCCATCACTGAATACTTGCTGATGATTCAGTATTAAACACTCCTTGGTCAATGATTTGTCGTTGTCGAGTGTGTAAACTGGCGCAGCAGTAGAGGGGGTTCTATTCATTTCATCATTACCAGTGTACCTACTGACATTCATGCCCAGGCAGGCCTTTCTACCCAGCAGAGGGCGCATTGTTGTGCTATTGACAAGCTCACAGTCCAGCTCACACCAAAAATCACCACGTCAGACCCGGATTCGTACTCGTTCTCTAAAGGGGAGCCTTGAACCACCATAAACTACAATCTCAGACTTAAGTGGTTCAACCTTCACTAGCTTAAAATCTCGTGTTGCGTTTTGATATAGGTGAAGCAGAATCACATTGCATTGTGCACCAGAGACTACCTGAAAGCTGAGGTAGTCGCCTGACTCAAGTTTAAGTGTAACACACTGCCAGTCATCCAAACCGATCGCACTGACCTCACTGATGGCAAAGACCTATTCTGTCCTCGGTTTGTCATGTATTGCTCTCGCTGTCTGTACCATTCTCTTCCGCGGCATTTCACTGTGAATTGTTTGTTTTTGCCGCACCTGCTGCACGTTTCCCCAAAGACCGGGCACAGCTCCCTCTCTCCTCTGTGGAACTCGTGTCTCTTCCCGCAGTTCCAGCACTCACCAGTCTTTGGGGAGCCTCTGGCATTGTCCCGAAGCTTGCCTCTGTCACACCTTGGGGTCTCCTTCACTTTCTGTTCCGCACTCACATTCTGTCCACTCGAATCCTCCATGATTTCGAGTTCCACCACCAGGCATTCAGGTGCGTGACCAATCTCGTCCATCTTTAACAGGGTTAGCCTCTCGAAGCAGTCTCTCTCACGCCATCAAACCCACGAACCCAAACACGAGTTGATCCCGGAGTATCTCTTCTGGCATTGTGGAGTGGAAATCGCAGCGAGTTTTCACAGTGCTGTTTGATACTGGTCGTATCTTTCCCCAGTTTCTTGCATTCTCCTGTTGAACTTGTATCTCAAAGGGAATGTTCTTGCGTGGTTGGCAGTACCGAGACAACTTTCTCAGCACTGGCGCCATCTTGTTCCTGTCTCCAGCTTCGGTCCAGTCCAACCACTTGGAGTAGAATTCACACACTTCTTCCCGATCACTGTGAGCAGTATCGCTCCCTGCACTGGTTCCAGCTCCTGGTCGAGCTCCGTCACAAGGGAGTAGTTTTCCCAGGCTCACTCGATTCTCTTCCACTATTCCACAGGTCCGTGCCGGTGTTTATGCTCCACACGAGCCTCCTCCCACCCCTCTTCATCTCACCCCATCAGCGTATCCTTCTACTCCTTTCTCCCTCAAGTATTTATCCAGCTTCCCCTTAAATGTATCTCTGCTATTCACCTCAACCACTCCCTGTGGTAGCGAGTTCCATATTCTCACCACTCTCTGGGTAAAGAAGTTTCTCCTCAATTCCCTATTGGATTTATTAGTGACTATCTTATATTTATGTTCCCTAGTTCTAGTCACCCCCACAAGTAGAAACATCTCTACCTCTACCCTATCAAAACCTTTCATAATCTTAAAGACCTCTATCACCCCTCAGTCTTCTCGTTCTAGAGAAAAGAGCCTCCGTCTGTTCAATCTTTCCTGATGGGTATAACCTCTCAGTTCTGGTATCATCCTAGTAAATCTTTTTTGCACCTTCTCCAGTGTCTCTATACCCTGTTCATAATATGGTGACCAGACTGTTCACAGTACTCCAAGTGTGGTCTAACCAAGGTTCGATACAAGTTTAACTTGACTTCTCTGCTTTTGAATCCTATCCCTCTAGAAATAAACCTGTGTTCTGTTGCCTTTTTATGGCCTTATTACCTGCGTCACTACTTTTAGTGATCTGTGTATCTCCAGCCTAGATCCCTGCTCCTCGACCCCATTTAGACTTATTATCCAAGGAGTGCGTGGCCTCCTTTTTCTTCCTACCAAAATGCTCCAAATCACACTTATCTAGATTGAAGTTTATTTGCCAATTATACACCCATTCTTCAAGTTTATTAATGTCTTCCTGTATTTTGTTGCAGTCTTCCTCGGTATTAACTATACCCCCAAATTTGGAGTCTCTGCTTTATACTCTGTGCCACTCTCTCCGCTTTATACTCACGGGTCGCCACTCTGTTCGTTTTATGGTCGTGGTAACTAACGTGGTAGATAAGGGAGTGTCTGTGGATGTTATTTATATGGGCTTCCAGAAGGCATTCAATAAGGTTCCACATAAGAGACTGTTAGCAAATAGTTAAGCGCATTCAGTTGGTGGCAAACTGTTGACATGGGTATGGAATTGGTTAGGAGGTAGGAGCCAGAGAGTAGGGACAATGGGTGTGTACTCATTGACAGGATGTGACCAGTGGTATCCCCCAGGGATCTGTACTGGGGGCTCAGCGATTCACTGTATTTATCAATGACTTGGATGAAGGAATAGGGAGCCGTATATCCAAGTTTGCTGTCGACACTAAGTTAGGAGGCACAGTAAACAGTGTAGATGGGAGCAGAAAGTTGCAAAGGGACATTGATAGATTCAGTGAGTGGACATAACTGTGGCAGATGGAGTTCGATGTGGGGAAGCGTGAGGTCATCCACTCTGGACTTAAGAAAGACAGATCAACATATTTTTTAAATAGTGAGAAGCTGGGAACTGTGGAGGGGCCGAGAGATTGAGGGGTCCAAGTAAAGAAATCACTAAAAGCTAGTGGACAAATACAAAAAATAATTAAAAAGGCTAATGGAATGTTGGCCTTTATCTCGGAGGCTGGAATACAAAGGGGTGAAGTTATGTTACCGCTGCACAGAGCTCTGGTCAGACCCCATCTGGACACTGGGTTCAGTCTTTTTTTTATTCATTCAGGAGATGTGGGTGTCACCAGCAAGGCCAGCATTTATTGCCCGTCCCTATTTGCCCTCAAGAAGAGTCAACCACATTGCTGTGGGTCTGGAGTCACATATAGACCTTGCTCTGTCAAGCCCGTGTGGTAGCTGGTGTGCAACGGCCACCCCACATTAAAAGAATTCACGCACAGGCATCTTCCACCCTTTAAAATGAAGTTTGGGACCTGGAACGTCAGGACCCTCATGGACAACCCCAACAGTGACAGACCGGAACGTCAGGACCCTCATGGACAACCCCAACAGTGACAGACCAGAACGGCGAACTGCTATCGTTGCCCAGGAGCTCAGATGTTTTGACATTGACATCTGTTAAATCCGTGTATCTTGATGTGTGTCCTTCAATAACTAGACAAGAGACTGCAGAGAACAATCAACAGGTGTTTACTGGATGAGGGTTACTCTAAAACCACCTGTACAGATCCCTACTCAGGGTTACATACAGGTGTGGTCACTGCCGGTACTACAGTATACAGGAGCTGTAAAAAGTAGTTCTCCCCTTAAAGGTACATACACTACAACATCGTCGCCCTAAGTGAGACCCGGCGGGCAGGGGAAGGCCAGCTCAAGGAGCAAGGTGGTGGCTACACCTTCTTCTGGAAAGGCAAACCCGAAGAAGAACGCCGCCTCCATGGGGTAGGCTTCGCCATAAAAAATTAACTAGTTGAACATCTCAGAGACTCCCCATGCGGTATAAACGAACGCCTCATGACTCTTTGACTCACCCTAGCCTGGAACCAGTGCACTACAGTCATCAGTGCGTACGCCCCAACGCTGGAAGCCACAGATGAGACCAAAGAGAAATTCTACTCCAGCCTCGAACAATCCCAGTCCCGAGTCCCAACGGGCGACAAGCTGATCCTCCTTGGTGACTTTAACGCCAGAGTTGGAAAGGACACAGACCTCTGGGGAGGTGTGATCGACAGAGAGGGGGTAGGGAAAGCCAACTTCAATGGTACCCTCCTCCTGACGAAATGCATAGAACATGGCCTCGTCATAACCAACACCTTGTTCCGTCAGAGAGGCAAGTACAAGGCTTCATGGCAGCACCCTCGCTCCAAGCACTGGCATCTGCTGGACTACGTCATCGTCCGAGCGAGGGACCGCAAGGATGTCCACATCACCTGCGCCATGACAGGAGCTGACGACTGCTGGACAGACCACTACCTAATCCGTTCTGTCATCTCCATCAATGTAGCCCCAAAACAGCGGCAGCAACAGAAGCAATGCCGCAGGAAAATTAACGCTGCAGCACTCAAAGACCCCGCTAAGAAAGCCCTATTCAGCCTGCGCCTCACAAACAACCTGACGACTCCCAGCGATGCAGAGACACAGAGTGTCCACAGTGCCTGGTCTGCACTCAAGGCCTCCATAATCAGCACCTGTGAAGAGATGCTCGGTCACTCGACCAGGAAACACCAAGACTGGTTTGACGAGAATGACCAGGAGATCCAGGAGCTAATAAGCCGCAAGCGCAAGGCATTCCTGATCTGGAAACAGCAACACAACTCGAGAGCAAGAAAGCAGCTCTACAGACGCCTGAAGGCCGAGGTCCAACAAAAAACTCACGACCTAAAGAACAGGTGGTGGGTGGAGAAAGCGCAAGAGATCCAACAGCTAGCCGACAACCACGACGTGCGTGGATTCTTTTGCGCAGTCAAGACCGCCTATGGCCCAAGCACCCAAGGTCCTACCCCACTGCAGGCCAAGAACATGAGAGGTACTCATCAAGGACAGGGAGGCAGTCAGTGCCCGCTGGAAGGAGCACTTCGAAGATCTCCTTAACCGAGACTCTGTCTTCGACGCGAGTGTCCTCAACTCCATCCCGCAGCATGCTACCCAACACCATCGCAGCACAACCCCAGCCCGGCATGAGGTTGAAAAGGCCACCTGACAACTGAAGAACAACAAGGCCTCAGGAGCAGATGAAATCCCTGCCGAGGCACTAAAGCATGGTGGAGAAGCACTACTGGCACGAATTCATGAACTAATTTCTCTTATCTAGAAGGAGGAGAGCATGCCAGGGGATCTCAGAGATGGCGTAATTGTGACCATCTTCAAGAAAGGTGACAAGTCCGATTGCGGTAATTACAGAGGAGTTTCCCTGATGTCTGCCACAGGGAAAGTCATCGCAGGAATCCTCCTCAATTGCCTTCTCCCAGTGGCTGAAGAGCTCCTCCCAGAGTCGCAATGTGGATTCCACCCACTAAGGGGCACAATGGACATGATCTTCACCACGCGCCAATTACAAGAGAAATGCAGGGAATAGCGCCAACCGCTGTACATGGCCTTCTTTGACCTCACAATGGCCTTCGACACTGTCAACCGTGAGGGATTATGAAGTGTCCTCCTCAAATTCGGCTGCCCTCAAAAGTTTGTCACCAACCTCCACCTGCTTCACGACGACATGCAAGCTGTGATCCTGACCAACGGGTCCACCACAGACCCAATTCACGTACGGACCAGAGTCAAGCAAGGCTGTGTCGTCGCACCAACGCTCTTCTCGATCTTCCTTGCTGCAATGCTCCATCTCACCCTCAGTAAGCTCCCTGCTGGAGTGGAGCTAATTTACAGAACAAACGGGAAACTGTTCAACCTCCGTCGCCTCCAATCCAGATCCAAGGTCATCCCATCCTCTGTCATCGAATTACAGTATGCAGACGACGCTTGCGTCTGCGCACACACGGAGGTCGAACTCCAAACCATTGTTAACACCTTCATCGAAGCGTACGAGAGCACGGGCCTTACACTAAACATCCGTAAGACAAAGGTCCTCGACCAACCTGCTCCCGACACACAGTACTGCCCCCTGATTATCAAAATCCATGTCAAGGCCTTGGACAACGTGGACCACTTTCCATACCTCGGGAGCCTACTGTCAACAAGGACAGACGTCGATGATGAAGTCCAACACCGCCTTCAGTGTGCCAGTGCAGCCTTCGGTCGCCTGAGGAAGAGTGTGTTTGAAGACCAGGATCTCAAACCCTGCACCAAGCTCATGGTCTACAGAGCAGTAGTGATACCCGCCCTGCTGTATGCCTCAGAGACATGGATCATGTACAGCAGGCACCTCAAAGCACTGGAGAAGTACCACCAATGCTGCCTCCGCAAGATCCTGCAAATCCATTAGCAGGATAGGCGCACCAACATCAGTGTTCTTGCTCAGGCCAATATCCCCAGCATCGAAGCTTTGACCACGCTCGATCAGCTCCGATGGACGGGTCACATCGTCCGCATGCCCGATACGAGACTCCCAAAATAAGCGCTCTACTCGGAGCGCCGACACGGCAAGAGAGCCCCAGGTGGGCAGAGGAAACACTTCAAGGGCACCCTCAAAGCCTCCTTGAAAAAGTGCAACATCCCCACTGACACCTGGGAATCCCTGGCCCAAGACCGCACAAAGTGGAGGAGAAGCATCCAGGAAGGCACTGAATACCTCAAGTCTCTTCACCGGGAGCAAGCGGAAGCCAAGCGCAGGCAGCGCATGTCAACCCCCATCTGCGACAGAGACTGTAGGTCCTGCATTGGGCTCACCAGTCACCTGAGAACTCATTTTTAATGTGGAAGCAAGTCATTGGCATAGTAGTAGGAGGCAAGACTGGGTAAGGATGACAGATTTCCTTCCCAAATAGTTTCATGGCCGCAGCACGGTGGCATAGTGGTTAGCACTGTTGCCTCACAGCGCCAGGGACCCGGGTTCAAATCCGGCCTCGGGTGACTGTCTGTGTGGAGTTTGCACATTCTCCCCATGTTTGCGTGGGTTTCCTCCGGGTGCTCCGGTTTCCTCCCACAGTCCAAAGATGTGCGGGTTAGGTTGATTGGCTATGATAAATTGACCCTTAGTGTTAGGGGGATTAAATACGTGGGGTTACGTGTTGGTGTAGGGGTTACGGGGATCGGGTGGGATATGTGTCGGTGCAGGTTCGATGGGCCGAAATGGCCTCTACCTGCACTGTGGGGTTTCTGTGATTCTGTGATTACTGATAGCAGCTTTATATTTATTCCAGATATATTTAATTAACTCCCCAGCTGCTGTGGTGGGATTGTGAACTCACATCTCTGGGTCAATTAGTCCATGCCTCTGGATTACTAGACCAGTAACATAACCACTATGCTACCAGACCTCGGGCAGGATATATTGGCCTCGGAGGGGGAGCAGCGCAGATTCACCAGACTGATCCCGGGGCTAAAAGGGTTAAATTCCAAGGACAGGTTACACAGACTGGGCTTGTATTCCCTCGAGTTTAGAAGATTAAGGGGTGATCTAATCGAGGTGTTTAAGATGATTAATGGATTCGACAGGGTAGAGAGAGAGAAACTATTTCCTCTGGTGGGGGGAGTCCAGAACAAGGGGGCAGAACCTTAAAATTAGAGCCAGGCCGTTCAGGGGTGATGTCAGGAAGCACTCCTTCACACAAAGGGTGGGGGAAATCTGGAACTCTCTCCCCCAAAAAGCTGTTGAGGCTGGGGGTCAATTGAAAATGTCAAAACTGAGATTGATAGATTTTTGTTCAGCAAGGGTATTAAGGGTTACGGAACTAAGGCGGGTAGATGGAGTTTCAATACGGATCAGCTGTGATCTAATTCAACAGTGGAACAGGCTCGAGGGATTGAATGGCCTCCTCCTATTCCTATGTTCTATTGAATGTCTCTCTTTTGTTGGAGATGGTCATTGCCTGGCACTTGTGTGGCGCGGCTGTTACCTGCCACTTATCAGCCCAAGCCTGAATGTCATCCAGGTCTTGCTGCATGTGGGCACGGACTGCTTCATTATCTGAGGAATTGCAAATGGAACTGAACACTGTGCATCAATGAAGGTCATTGACGAAGCAGCTGGAGATAGTTGGGGGTAAGACACTGCCCTGAGAAACTCCTGCAGGGATGTCCTGGGGCTGAGATGATTGACCTTCAATCACCACAACCATCTTCCTTTGTGCTAGGTATGACTCCAGCCAGTGGAGAGTTTTCCCCGATTCCCATTGACTTCAGTTTTACTAGAGCTCCTTGATGCCACACCCGGTCAAATGCTGCCTTGATGTCAAGGGCAGTCACTCTCACCTCACCTCTGGAATTCAGCTCCTTTGTCCACATTTGGACCAAGGCTGTAATGAGGTCTGGAGCCGAGTGGTCCTATCGGAGCTCAAACTGAGCATCAGTGAGCAGGTTATTGGTGAGTAAGTGCTGCTTGATAGCACTGTTGATGACACCTTCCATCACTTTGCTGATGATTGAGAGTAGACTGATGGGGCGGTAATTGGCCAGATTGGATTTGTTTAGCTTTTTGTGGACAGGACATACCTGGGCAGTTTTCCACATTGTTGGATAGTTGCCTGTGTTGTAGCTGTACTGGAACAGCTTGGCTAGAGGCGCTGCTAGTTCTGGAGCACAAGTCTTCAGCACGATAGGTCGGGACCCATAGCCTTTGCTGTATCCGGTGCACTCGGCCATTTCTTGATGTCACGTGGAGTGAATCGAATTGGCTGAAGACTGGCTTCTGTGACTCTACCACAGAAGGCGGTGGAGGCCAGTTCATTAAATATATTCAAAAAGGAGTTGGATATATTTCTTAAGGCTAAAGGGATCAAGGGGTACGGGGAGAAGGCAGGGACAGGGTACTGAATTTGGATGATCAGCCATGATCGCATTGAATGGTGGAGCAGGCTCGAGGGGCTGAACGGCCTACTCCTGCTCCTATCTTCTATGTTTCTGTGGTGGGGACCTCAGGAGAAGGCCATGATGGATCATCCACTCGGAACTTCTGGCTGAAGATGGTTGCAAACGCTTTAGACTTGTCTGAATATTGCAACCAATTGTCGATTTGCGAGAAAGTGGATCATGGGCTTACTGTTAAACTCCACTAGATTGTGTTCACTGCTACCAAACTGTTCTTGGACACGACCATCATGTGGTCGCACCCCAACACTTCCCTGGGGCAGGGGAGCTGTTGCTGGGGGCAAGGTGTTAGCGCACCGTCAGATGAGTTGTCCCCACAGGCTGTCACTCTCCCCCAGTTACTGTGCGGACTGGAGCAGCCCCCCCTCAGTCTCAGTGGGGAGAGGAAGGAGGTGTTTTACGTGAGATGGTAAATAAGAAATGGGCAGGAGTAGGCCAATCCGCCATGGCTGATCCAATCTTGGCCTCAACACCACTTCCCTGCTCTCTCCCCATACCCCTCGACTCCCCTGTAGTTCAAATGTCTGTCAATCTCCGCCTTGAATATATTCAATGACCCAGCCTCCACAGCTCCCTGGGGTAGAGAATTCCAAAGATTCACAACCCTCTGAGAGAAGAAATTCCTCCTCATCTCTGTTTTAAATGGGCGACCCCTTATTCTGAAACTATGCCCCCTAGTTCTAGATACCCCCACGAGGGGAAACATTCTCTCAGCATCTACCCTGTCAGTCCCTCTCAGAATCTTATGTTTCAATAAGATCACCTCTCATTCTTCTAAACGCCAATGATTTTGGGGCCCACCCTGCTCAACCTTTCGTTATACGTCAACCCTTTTGATATACCTATCAATTCATCCAATGAAAAGCGACGAGTTAAGAAAGTAACTATAGGTTTTTATTGGCTAAATAACAGAGCCCACCCTCGTGGGTGATCGGATACAACAAGGAGGAATACCAGCCAGTCGACTACCTTTATACCTGGGCAGGTAGGTGGAGTCATGGGCGGAGTCAGCAGTGGTCAGCCCAGGTATAGCAGCGTGACAAGAGGCGACCTCGTATAGTGATACAACAGTGTGAACAGTGATAACCATAGAGTAACGATATAACAGTGATAACTATAGTGTAACGATAGTGAACGATAAAAGTGGTTTACCACATTCACCCCTTGTTTAGATTCGAGTCCGGCGGGGTGAAGTGTACTACCAGTTCTGGTATGTCAGTCTGTCCGGAGGCCTCGTAAGCCTTTCTGATCGTCGCAGCGGCGGTGTTGCATTATCCGGTGTTAATGCTGGTGTCTGCGTGGTCGGCGAAGGCTCGTGGGGTTCCGGCATGCCATCTACCTGGTCTGGAATTGGGGGGGGGGTGGTAGGGGGGGGGGTGAAGGTGGTGTCTCCGGAGTGCCCGAGGGTGCGAGGTCTCGTAAGGAGACTGTGTCCTCCCGCCCGTCTGGGTATGCCACATAGGCGTACTGGGGGTTGGCGTGCAGGAGGTCCACCCTCTCGACCAGGGGGTCCGTTTTATGGGCCCTCACGTGCTTTCGCAGCAAGACGGGCCCCGGAGAGGTCAGCCAGGTTGGTAGCGTGGTTCCCGTAGTCGACTTCCTGGGGAAAGCAAACATTCGTTCATGGGGGGTGGCGTTGATGGCAGTGCAAAGTAGTGACTGGGTGGAATGCAGCGCTGCCGGGAGGACTTCCTGCCAGCGGGAGGTTGGGAGGCCCTTAGACTTTAAGGCTAAGAGGACGGCCTTCCATACCGTCGCGTTCTCTCTTTCTACCTGGCCGTTCCCTCGGGGGTTGTAGCTGGTGGTCCTGCTTGCAGCAATACCTCTCGCTAGTAGGAACTGACGGAGTTCCTCGCTCATGAAGGAGGAGCCCCGGTCACTATGTATATAGTTTGGGAACCCGAACAAGGCGAAGAGGTCGTTCAGGCATTTAATGACCGTGGTACTGGTCATGTCTGGGCAGGGGAAGGCAAAGGGGAAACGGGAGTACTCATCAACAATGTTGAGGAAGTACACATTACGGTCAGAGGACGGGAGGGGCCCCTTAAAGTCGATGCTCAGGCGCTCGAAGGGGCGGGTGGCCTTGATCAGGCTTGCTCTGTCCGGCCTAAAGAAGTGCGGTTTGCACTCGGCACAGGTCTGGCAGTTCCTGGTCATGGTCCTGACCTCCTCGATGGAGTAGGGCAGGTTGCGGGCCTTAATGAAGTGGTAAAGTCTGGTGACCCCGGGGTGGCAGAGGTCGTTGTGGAGGGTCTGAAGTCTATCACTTTGCGCGCTGGCGCATGTAATTCGTGACAGAGCATTGGGGGGTTCGTTCAGCTTACCTGGCCGGTACAAGATATCGTAATCGTAGGTGGAGAGCTCAATTCTCCACCTCAAGATCTTGTCATTCTTGATTTTGCCCCTCAGCTTGTTATTAAACATAAAAGCGACCGAACGTTGGTCGGTAAGGAGGGTAAATCGTTTGCCTGCCAGGTAGTGCCTCCAGCGTCGTACCGCCTCCACAATCGCCTGGGCCTCCTTCTCGACCGACGAGTGTCGGATCTCAGGGCCCTGTAGGGTCCTTGAGAAGGCGGCCACCGGTCTCCCCTCCTGGTTAAGGGTGGCGGCTAGGGCGAAGTCGGATGCATCGCTCTCGACTTGGAAGGTGCTGGACTCATCCACTGCGTGCATAGTGGCCTTGGCAATGTCTCCCTTAATGAGGGAGAAGGCTGCGCACGCTTCCTCCGTAAGGGGGAAGGATGTGGACTTCATGAGGGGTCTGGCTTTGTCCGCATAATTGGGCACCCATTGGGCATAGTAGGCGAATAGCCCCAGGGTTCTCTTCAGTGCCTTTGGACAGTGGGGGAGGGGTAGCTCCATGAGGGGGCGCATTCTTTCGGGGTCGGGGCCGATGACTCCGTTCTCTACTACACAGCCGAGGATGGCAAGGCGCGAGGTGTTAAACACACATTTATCCTTATTGTAGGTGAGGTTCAGCCGTTGGGCCGTACGGAGGAATCTCTCCAGATTAACATCGTGGTCCTGCCGGTCTCGGCCGCAGATGGTGACGTTATCTCGATAGGGGAACGTGGCGTGCAGCCCGTTCTGGTCAACCATCCGGTCCATCTCCCTTTGGAAGACCGAAACCCCGTTGGTGACGCCGAAGGGAACCCTAAGGAAGTGGTAGAGGCGGCCGTTCGCCTCGAAGGCTGTATACTGGCGGTCCTCAGGGCGGATAGGGAGTTGGTGATAGGCCGACTTAAGGTCGATGGTGGAGAATACCCGGTACTGCGCAATCTGATTGACCATATGAGATATGCGGGGAAGGGGGTATGCGTCCAGCTGGGTGTACCTGTTTATGGTCTGGCTGTAGTCGATGACCAGGTGGTTTTTATTGCCGGTCTTAACGACCACGACCTGGGCACGCAAGGGGCTGGTGCTCCCCTCGATGATGCCCTCCTTCAGGAGACGCTGCACCTCAGAGCTAATGAAAGCTCTGTCCCCGGCGCTGTACCGCCTGCTCTTGGTAGCGACGGGTTTGCAGTCGGGGGTGAGGTTAGCGAACAGGGAAGGTGGCGGGACCTTGATGGTGGATAGGCCGCAGGTGTTACGCGGTGGGCGGTTTAAAATCTGCTGGTTGTCGACTGAGTGGGGGGAGGGGTCCGCCGTATGCTAGCGTGACGCTTTGGAGGTGGGATTGGAAGTCTAGGCCTAGTAGGACGGCAGCGCATAGCTGGGGCAGGACGAGGAGTTTAAAATTTTTATACTCTGTACCCTTAACCGACAGGGTCGCAACACAGTAGCCGCTGATGTCTGTGGCGTGTGACCTCGATGCCATCGAGATCCGGTTGCGCGTTGGCAGGACAGGGAGGGAGTAGTGGCTCACCGTGTCTGGGTGGATGAAGCTCTCCGTGCTTCCGCTGTCGAACAGGCAGGTCGTGGCGTGGCCGTTTACTTTGATGTCCATCATCGACTTGGACAGGTGATGCGGGCGGGCCTGGTCCAGTGTGACGGAGACTAGTGTATAGCTGAGCGAGTTGTTGTAGTCTGCGGTTGAGGCGGTAGTCGGGTCTAGAGGCACGGTGGCGGTCGGGCGTGGTGGGTAAAATGGCGTCTCCCACGAGGTTGGACAAAATGGCTAAGATGGCTGCCCCCATAACTCACATGAGGCACTGCTGGTGTCGGTTGCCTGTATCAAAGATGGCCGCCCCCATGACTCATGTGGGGATGCTGGCCTCTGTTGCCTTGAAGGAAGATGGCCGCCCCCACAGCTCGCATGAGGCACTGCTGGCCTCTGATGATCCACCTCTGCAGGCCTTAGCGAAGTGGCCTTTCTTCATGCAGTTTGAGCAGGTAGAGTTCCTGGCTGGGCAGCGCGACCTCGGGTGTTTCGCCTGGCCGCAGAAGAAGCAGCCGGCGGCCCGATCGCGGGGGTCCGATGTCGGAGCCGGTACCGGGGGTGGCGGTCTCGATCGGGTCTGGGACGCCGACGCTGAGGTAGGTCCCAGGGGGGTTGCTGCGGGGGGTATCGCGGTCGGGGTCGGTCCCAAGTCCCAGGGTCGCGAGTTACAGTACCTTGAGTATGCCTCGAGGTCCCGATGGGCCACCTCTAGAGAGAGCGCGAGGGCTGCAGCTTTGTCCAGGTCGAGGTCCCTTGCTTCCAGTAGTCTTTGCCGTGAGTAGTCGGACCGCAGGCCTTTCACGAAGGCATCGCGGACATTGTCTTCAGTATTTTCTGCTGTCGTTACCGCTTTAAAGTTACAGTCTCTGTCGAGTGCTTGTAGCACCCGTAAAAATTCCTCCACGGGCTCTCCTGGCTGTTGCGGGCGGGATCTTAGGAGGTGTCTGGCATACATGGAATTTACCGGGGTTTGGTACTGTCTTTTCAGCCGGTTGATGCCGTCCTCGTATGTTTTAAGGTCCAAGATGAGTGCGAATACTTTAGGGCTCACTTGGGCGTTCAGAACTCTTAGCATGGATTTCTGAGGCACGCCGGATTCTCCCAGGTAGGCTTCGAAGCAGCTCAGCCAGTGTTCGAAGTCGAGGGCTGAGTTTGCTGCCTGTGGGTTTAGATCCAGGTACGGTGGTCTGAGGGCTCGCAGCCAGGCCGGCTGCTGTGGCTGTTGTAGCTGGGCGTCTGGCTGGTTGCTTGGCTGGTCGTTTGACTGCTCAGGTGTCGACATTTTAAAATTTAGCCAATAAAATTGATATACCTATCAATTCATCCAATGAAAAGCGACGAGTTAAGAAAGTAACTATAGGTTTTTATTGGCTAAACAGAGCCCACCCTCGTGGGTGATCGGATACAAGGAGGAATGCCAGCCAGTCGACTACCTTTATACCTGGGCAGGTAGGTGGAGTCATGGGCGGAGTCAGCAGTGGTCAGCCCAGGTATAGCAGCGTGAAAAGAGGCGACCTCGTATAGTGATACAACAGTGTGAACAGTGATAACCATAGAGTAACGATATAACAGTGATAACTATAGTGTAACGATAGTGAACGATAAAAGTGGTTTACCACACCTTTCATCCCAGGAATCAACCTAGTGAACCTTCACTGCACTGCCTCCAATGCAAGTATATCCTTCCTTAAATATGGAGACCACAACTGTACGTAGTACTCCAGGTGTGGTCTCACCAGCGCCCTGTACAGTTGCATCAAAACTTCCCTACTTTTATACTCCATACCCCTTGCAATAAAGGCCAACATTCCATTGGCCTTCCTAATTACTTGCTGTACCTGCATGTTAACTTTTTGTGTTTCATGTACGAGGACCCCCAGATCCCTCTGTACCCCAGCATTTTGTACTCTCACTCCATTTAAATAATAATTTGCTTTTTCATTCTTCCTTCCAAAGTGGATAACCTCACATTTTTCCACATTATACTCCAACTGTCAAATTTTTGTCCACTCACTTAAACTATCGATATCGCTTTGCAGACTCGGTGTCCTCCTCACAACTTGCTAACCCACCTACCTTTGTCTAAATAGTTGAGGCCCCAGCACTGATCCCTGTGGCACCCCACTAGTTACTGATTGCCAACCGGAAAATGACCTGTTTATTCCGACTCTCTGTTTTCTGTTAGTTAGCCAATCCCCTATCCATGCCAATATATTACCCCCAGCCCCGTGCGCTCTTATCTTGCGCAGTAACTTTACACAGGAAACTTTTTTTTTTATCCGGCACCGACAGGACCGACGTGGTGCCGGTTCATCAAAAATTCCGGATAACCGAACGCTATAGTAAAAGATACGGAGCTGAGAGCTCCGTATAAAGCAACAAACCCACCAGTGTAGAACAATGGCCACAAGTTCCAAGCGTCTCTGTAGCTTAGCAACAGCTGCAGCCACACCCTTGCACAGCAACAGCTCGAGGAAGACAAGTACAATATGAAGTAAAACTTACCTGAACCTACTCCTGAATTTTGCCGGTTAACCGAGATTTCCGGTTATTTAGGTGCCAGTAAATCGAAAGTTTCCTGTATGTGACACCTTATTGAATGCCTTCTGGAAATCCAAATACACCACATCTACTGGTTCCCCTTTATCTACCCTGTTTGTTACATCCTCAAAGAACTCTTAAAATTTGTCAAACACCATTTCCCTTTCATAAAATCATGTTAACTCTGTCTTATGATTTTCTAAAAGTCCTGCCATTACATTTATAAATGTGTGAAAGGGGCAGACGCGACTGTCGATCACACACGAGGTTTATTGGTTTTGTTTTGTAGAAATCAGAAAAAAAGCAGTAAAAATTCTTCAAATCTCACAGCAGAAACACTGAGGCAATAGTTTAAAAATTATACAAATACAAAAATTAAAAGCATATTAAATACAAACAGAATACTCTAGTGGTTCTTAATATTTTTGAATGGTGACATATTCACACCCACCCTCACAGTAAAACAAATCGATTTTATGTAGAACAAAACTCTCCGTATATCCGGGGTGGGGGGGCTCAGGCCAGAGAAATTGGGGGGGGGGGGGGCGCTCAGACCCGAGATGTTTGGGGGGGGGGGGGTGGTTCTCAGGCCCGAGATGTTGGGGGGGAGGGGGGGGGGCACTCAAGCCCGAGATGTTTGGGGGGGGGGGGGGGGGGGGTGGGCCGGAGAGGGGGTGGACAGCCGTGACTCGCATTGGCTCAAATCCACAAACGACTGGCTCCAAGGGGCTGACCCTGGGTCTATTCCCACCATCACTGGGAATGAGGCCTTTGAACTACATCCTCTGCCTATAGGAAGAAAACAGCCCCACCAGCTGCCAGCTCCTCACTCTCAGCACACTGTTAAACCCACCAATGCAAGGCTTGTAACCAATGTGCACTTACCCAAACATACAGGTCTCTCAATAGGAACTCCAATACTTCAGGCTGACTCGTCGTCCCAGCCTTCCCCGTCAGGCCTTCTGCCCTACCCCAACCATGGTCAGCCTTGCCCACCGTCTGCCCTAAACGCCTCCCCCACACTCATCCGTCCCCCCATTTGGTCTCTCACGGTCAGCTCTCCCTAACCACCCCCCCACAATCCGGCCATCGAACCTTCCCTCACACTCAGCCGCCCCCCGGTCTGGCCTTTGACCCCTCCCTCACACTCAGCCGCCCCCCGGTCTGGCCTTTGACCCCTCCCTCACACTCAGCCGCCTCTCCCCCCCCCCCCCCGGTCTGCCCTTTGACCCCTCCCTCACACTCAGCAGCCCCCCAAGCTCAGTGTCTTTGACCCTGAGGAGTTTAGCATCGTCACGGATACCCGAGGTTCTGGCCAGCCATGAGCTGACCGAGGAGGCCGGCTGAAAACACTGGAGCAAGATGTGTGAAACTAGGCCGAAACCAGAGTGTAGAGTAGCTAAAGTAAAACCAGATGAGGTGAAAGCAGTGGGTAGCTGCTGTGGAACTTGTGTTTAACAGATTACAGGAAGCGGGGAGGTTGGTTTGGAGTTCAGTAGTTCTGAGCAAAGAGTTTAATGAGAGACAAAGTGAGGCGGAGAAATCTGGGCAGGGCTAATGGGGCCCAGAGAGTCTCACATTAGAGTCTGAACCCCCCGGACACTGGGAGACGCACGGGAGCTTCGAATCTGGAAATCTATTCATTTTCTCATAATATTTAACTTGGCAAAAATATTTTCAGACATTTAAAAATTTAACATACAAAATTCTACTGGAATGTAACAAAGACCGTGGAGAACTCAATGCCCCCAATTACCGGCCCCAACAACTCAACACTGTATTGTACTCAATACACAGACTGTACAAACATGGCAGAACATTCAAACTCCTCAACCCGATTAGAAAATATCAACCTTCCCTTGGGATAGAAACTGCAGGAGATCGCGAGCACATCCAAGCTCCGTGTGACATGGGGAATCGGTAGGCTCCAAATCCCACACCGACCCCATACCAGCTCTGAAAACTCAACAACACGGGCAGCTTAGGATCCAAAATGGTAAATATGGCGAGGCTGCCCCTGGGGGGGGGGGGGGGGGGGGGGGGGGGGGAGGCGGTGGGGTGTGACTGACCCAGAACCGTCCCCTCCCCTCCATCAGGGTCTGCCCTGGGGCGGGTATGACTGGCACATAAAACTCTTACCTCCACTTAGTCTTTTGGGAAGGGCCTGATCCCAACGCAGCATCTCCATCCCTTCACCATGAGGCACAGCCCGCGAGGGGCAGCCCGCTCACAGGCCAACTCGGACACCGAGTTGCTGCCTCTCGGTGATTCCTCCATAATCATCAGCTTATAAAGAAATCCTCCTTCAAAGCAACAGCAGGTGCAGCTTGCGTGAGGAAATGGCCAGTGTCACAAGCAGCTGGGTCACACGCAGCCTGAGGCCTAGGTGGACAGTGACCTGATTTAGAGCCGGTGTCGATGGCAGTGGGAGAATCACTTGCACTGTCTGTTCGGCCCCTCACTCCCCATCCCCAGCATGGAGAACGGGCTCATTCTGCCGATATTTACTGGTTGCTAGGCTAACTGGGCATTCCATAGCAACAGTGGCAGCCTATGGCTTGCTGAGCGGGAGAGTATTCCTAACCATATATTCCTCCCCTGCAGAGTCTGGCAGTAATTTATAAATGTTCAATGTGTGACAACACGAGAATTGTACAAACACACTCTCTTATACAAACGTATACTCACACTTGTGAGAAGTGTAATAAGGCACAATGGTGCTCGAACATTCTAAATGCAAACAGTGCCCTGCAGTACAAGCGGATTACAGCTGAACAGTGAAAAACACAGGGACCGGGAGTGCAGGACAGAAAGATCCGGAACTCGAGTTATGGAAATACGGTGAAGTTTACATCTCTCTTTGGCACAAAAATATATTTTTCTGAACAGTTTGTAACTTTGAACTTGAGATATCCCAGGATGCTCTCTGCAGCACGCGGGACTCAGTAACGCCACCCAGCCTGCATAGCCTCAATATCGCCGATCAGTGATCGCGCAAGATAAATCGAGAACATCTGGGGGAAGAGAGAATCCCAATTAACACACAACAGTGCATGCGAGTATTAAAGCAAAAAACAATTGTACATGGAATGAAAATGGACTGTGACCACACTCTCCCCAACTGTACCCCAGTGAGAGTCAGTGTCTGTGGAACTGAACCCCAGTGAGACTCAGTGTCTGTGGAACTGAACCCCAGTGAGAGTCAGTGCCTGTGGAACTGTATCCCTGCGAGAGTCAGTGTCTGTGGAACTGTACCCCAGTGAGAGTCAGTGTCTGTGGACCTGTACCCCAGTGAGAGTCAGTGTCTGTGGAATTGTACCCCAGTGAGAGTCAGTGTCTGTGGAACTGTACCCCAGTGAGAGTCAGTGTCTGTGGAACTGAACCCCAGTGAGAGTCAGTGCCTGTGGAACTGTATCCCTGCGAGAGTCAGTGTCTGTGGAACTGTACCCCAGTGAGAGTCAGTGTCTGTGGAACTGTACCCCAGTGAGAGTCACTGTCCATGGAACTGAACCCCAGTGAGAGTCAGTGCCTGTGGAACTGAACCAGTGAGAGTCAGTGCCTGTGGAACTGAACCCCAGTGAGAGTCAGTGTCTTTGGAACTGTACCCCAGTGAGAATCAGTGCCTGTGGAACTGTACCCCAGTGAGAGTCAGTGCCCGTGGAACTTTATCCCTGCGACAGTCAGAGTCTGTGGAACTGTACCCCAGTGAGAGTCAGTGTCCGTGGAACTGAACCCCAGTGAGAGTCAGTGTCTGTGGAACTGTACCCCAGTGAGAGTCAGTGTCTGTGGAACTGTACCCCAGTGAGAGTCAGTGTCTGTGGAACTGAACCCCAGTGAGAGTCAGTGCCTGTGGAACTGTATCCCTGCGAGAGTCAGTGTCTGTGGAACTGTACCCCAGTGAGAGTCAGTGTCTGTGGAACTGTACCCCAGTGAGAGCCAGTGTCTGTGGAATTGTACCCCAGTGAGAGTCAGTGTCTGTGGAACTGTACCCCAGTGAGAGTCAGTGTCTGTGGAACTGAACCCCAGTGAGAGTCAGTGTCTGTGGAACTGTACCCCAGTGAGAGTCAGTGTCTGTGGAACTGTATCCCTGCGAGAGTCAGTGTCTGGAACTGTACCCCAGTGAGAGTCAGTGTCTGTGGAACTGTACCCCAGTGAGAGTCAGTGTCTGTGGAACTGTACCCCAGTGAGAGTCAGTGTCTGTGGAACTGAACCCCAGTGAGAGTCAGTGTCTGTGGAACTGTACCCCAGTGAGAGTCAGTGCCTGTGGAACTGTATCCCTGCGAGAGTCAGTGTCTGTGGAACTGTACCCCAGTGAGAGTCAGTGTCTGTGGAACTGTACCCCAGTGAGAGTCAGTGTCTGTGGAACTGTACCCCAGTGAGAGTCAGTGTCTGTGGAACTGAACCCCAGTGAGAGTCAGTGTCTGTGGAACTGTACCCCAGTGAGAGTCAGTGCCTGTGGAACTGTATCCCTGCGAGAGTCAGTGTCTGGAACTGTACCCCAGTGAGAGTCAGTGTCTGTGGAACTGTACCCCAGTGAGAGTCACTGTCCATGGAACTGAACCCCAGTGAGAGTCAGTGCCTGTGGAACTGAACCCGTGAGAGTCAGTGCCTGTGGAACTGAACCCCAGTGAGAGTCAGTGTCTTTGGAACTGTACCCCAGTGAGAATCAGTGCCTGTGGAACTGTACCCCAGTGAGAGTCAGTGCCCGTGGAACTTTATCCCTGCGAGAGTCAGTGTCTGTGGAACTGTACCCCAGTGAGAGTCAGTGTCCGTGGAACTGAACCCCAGTGAGAGTCAGTGTCTGTGGAACTGTACCCCAGTGAGAGTCAGTGTCTGTGGAACTGTACACCAGTGAGAGTCAGTGTCTGTGGAACTGTACCCCAGTGAGAGTCAGTGTCTGTGGAACTGAACCCCAGTGAGAGTCAGTGTCTGTGGGACTGAACCCCAGTGAGAGTCAGTGTCTGTGGGACTGTACCCCAGTGAGAGTCAGTGCCTGTGGAACTGAACCCCAGTGAGAGTCAGTGCCTGTGGAACTGTATCCCTGCGAGAGTCAGTGTCTGTGGAACTGTACCCCAGTGAGAGTCAGTGCCTGTGGAACTGAACCCCAGTGAGAGTCAGTGCCTGTGGAACTGTATCCCTGCGAGAGTCAGTGTCTGTGGAACTGAACCCCAGTGAGAGTCAGTGTCTGTGGAACTGAACCCCAGTGAGAGTCAGTGTCTGTGGAACTGTATCCCTGCGAGAGTCAGTGTCTGTGGGACTGAACCCCAGTGAGAGTCAGTGTCTGTGGGACTGTACCCCAGTGAGAGTCAGTGTCTGTGGGACTGTACCCCAGTGAGAGTCAGTGCCTGTGGAACTGTGATAAAATGAGGGCCAACCTGGAATGTGTTTTAAACACCAACTAAGTAAATGCGACTGGCGGTGTGTGATGTCGCTAGAGAAAGTTTGATTCTAACCTGCAGGAAGGCAATGACGAGGAAAGCTCCGGCTACAAGGTAGATGTTCCTGGGCAGCCAGTCCTCGAACGCCTGGACACAGCCCTTGGTGTAGATGATCAAACTGTCCTTCACCTTATTCTTGAAAGGGAAAGGAAGAGCTTTAAGTGCAGGTATCGAGCTTATTCCCAGCTCACCCGGCCCGAGCCCATTCCCAGCTCACCCGGCCCGAGCCCATTCCCAGCTCACCAGCCCGAGCCCATTCCCAGCTCACCCGGCCCGAGCCCATTCTCAGCTCACCCGGCCCGAGCCCATTCCCAGCTCACCAGCCCGAGCCCATTCCCAGCTCACCAGCCCGAGCCCATTCCCAGCTCACCCGGCCCGAGCCCATTCCCAGCTCACCAGCCCGAGCCCATTCCCAGCTCACCCGGCCCGAGCCCATTCCCAGCTCACCCGGCCAGAGCCCATTCCCAGCTTACCCGGCCCGAGCCCATTCCCAGCTCACCAGCCCGAGCCCATTCCCAGCTCACCCGGCCCGAGCCCATTCCCAGCTCACCAGCCCGAGCCCATTCCCAGCTCACCCGGCCCGAGCCCATTCCCAGCTCACCCGGCCAGAGCCCATTCCCAGCTCACCAGCCCGAGCCCATTCCCAGCTCATCGCCCGAGCCCATTCACAGCTAATTGCCCAACCCGATTCCCAGCTCATCGTCCGTGCCCATTCCCAGCTCACCCGCCCGAGCCCATTCCCAGCTCACCCGGCCCAAGCCCATTCCCAGCTCATCGCCCAACTCCATTCCCAGCTCACCAACCCGAGCCCATTCCCAGCTCACCAGCCCGAGCCCATTCCCAGCTAATCGCCCGAGCCCATTCCCAGCTAATCGCCCGAGCCCATTCCCAGCTAATCGCCCGAGCCCATTCCCAGCTCACCCGGCCCGAGCCCATTCCCAGCTCACCCGCCCGAGCCCATTCCCAGCTCACCCGGCCCGAGCCCATTCCCAGCTCACCCGGCCCGAGCCCATTCCCAGCTCACCCGGCCCGAGCCCATTCCCAGCTCACCCGGCCCAAGCCCATTCCCAGCTCACCCGGCCAGAGCCCATTCCCAGCTCACCAGCCCGAGCCCATTCCCAGCTCACCCGGCCCGAGCCCATTCCCAGCTCACCCGGCCTGAGCCCATTCCCAGCTCACCCGGCCCAAGCCCATTCCCAGCTAATCGCCCGAGCCCATTCCCAGCTCACCCGCCCCATTCATTCAACCAGAACTGGGGCTTCAACAGCTTCAAGCAGCATACGCACCGAACTACCGCTTGTCTGCCTTGGATGTGCCCCTCGGCCCAACCTTTGACCTTTCCTATGCTTCTGATCCAGCAGTCGGGGCCCGGGCCCCGAGACCCCTGATCCTGGAGTTGGGGCCCGGGCTCAGAGACCCCTGATCCGAGCAGGGTAACGAGAGTCCAGTGATCATCAAAATGCAGTATGGGCGGGAGGCGTGGGTTGGCAGGAAAGCAGGTGGGGGGGGGGAGGTGGGGGGGGGGGGGGGGGGGGGGGAGGTGGGCGAGGGCGAGGGGCAGACACACCTGCAGATACTGGGTGGGACCTCTTCTGCAGCCTTTGTGTAGAGTGCTGGGAGATTAGTGCTCAACACCTGCCCCATCAGCCCACTGTCACACTTCGCTCTTCCGTTGGACGCAAAATGGAGACCTGTAATGGGCACCACGTCCAACAGCAACACCTGGAGCCCGAGGAATGGAACCCAGCGGGAGCCGGGAGTATTAGAACTGGTGCGGGTCAGACTGGCACAATCTCAGTGGGACCAGGTCACTATAATCCTGAGTACCTTTAGAAACGGCACTGGGGAGGGATTGAGAAACACAATCATCTTTGTTTACACACCTTAGCCTTGGCTCGGATGTCGTAGCCACACTGCGTGTTCACAACGTTTTGCTGCAAAAGAAAAACAGAGTTTCAACTTACATCTGGAACAGATACAGAGTCACCTCCCGGAGCGAGCGTCACCTCCCGGAGCGAGCGTCACCTCTCACACAATTAATTTGAACCAAATCCCTCATCTCAAATGTTGTCTATTTCCAGTCCAGGACCCTCATCCCTGACTCTTCATTATCCTTTCCTGTTCTTACTTTAAAATATTAACGTGTTCCGGTTGCGATTTCCCAATTGTTCCCTTACTTAGTTATTTGCCTCACTATTGCCCAGAACTAAATCAAGCAGTCCCTATTGGACTAGAGACAGACTGATCTAGAAGCAGCGCTGGACACATTCTAACGAACATTCCCCATTTTGACCACACACATTACGGTTATTCCAGTCTATTTGGGGATATTTATAATTACCCAATATTCATTAATTAGTTAAGCATTCTACTAGCTTTGTAAGTGCTGCTCCTCTGTGAGTGGACAGGTTCAGTTTGTGAACATGTTTTACACAGGCAGCTTGTCTCATTAACATGGGCCAAGCAATTTATAATGGCAAAGAGGGTGAACAAAAGTTGACAAAACAGGTTTGTAGACAGGAAGTGCACGGGGTTGAGAGATTTTTAGCATACATGTGTGTATGTTCAACGCCCACGCATATCTTTGCATAGAATCATAGAATGATACAGCGCAGGAGGAGGCCATTCGGCCCATCGTGCCTGTGCCAATTGGTAGAGCTATCCAATTAGTCCCACTCCCGTGCCATTTCCCCTTAGTTCTGTAAATGATTTCCCTTTAAGTATTTATCCAATTCCCTTTTGAAAGTTACTATTGAATCTGCTTCCACCGCCCTCAGGCAGCGCATTCCAGATCACAACAACTCGCTGTGTGAAAAAATGTTTCCTCATGACGCCTCTGGTTCTTTTGCCAGTCACCTTAAATCTGTGTCCTCTGGTTACTGACCCTTCTGCCACTGGAAGCAGTTTCTCCTTATTTATTCTGATCAAAACTATTCATGATTTTGAACACCTCTATCAAATCTCCCCTGAACCTTCTCTGCTCGAAGGAGAACAATCCCAGCTTCTCCAGTCTCTCCACATAACTGGCCCCTCATCCCTGGTACCATTCTAGTAAATCTCCTCTGTACCCTCTCCAAGGTCTTGACATCCTTCCTAAAGTGCGGTGCCCAGAATTGGACCCAATACTCTATCTGGGGCCTACCCAGTGATTTATACAGGTTTAGTATAACTTCCTTGCTCGTGTACTCTATGCCTCTATTTATAAAGCCACGGATCCAGTGTGCTTTTTAAAAAAAAAAAAGTTTTCTCAACTTGTCCTGCCACCTTCAAAGATTTCTGTACATACACCCCCAGGTCTCTCTATTCTGGCTAACCCCGCTTTAAAATTATACCATTTAGTGTGTACGTTCTCCTCATTCTTCCTACCAAAATGTATCACCTCACATTTCTCTGCGTTAAGTTCCATCTGCCATGTGTCTGCCCATTTCACCAGTCTGTCTCTGTCCTCCTGAAGCCTGTTACTATCCTCCTCACGGTTTACTACATTTCTGAGTTTTATATCATCTGCAAACTTTGAAATTATGCCCCGTATACCCAAGTCCAGGTCATTAATATATATCAAATAGAGCAGTGGTCCTAATACCAACCCCTGGGGGACACCACTGTGTACTTCCCTCCAGTCTGAAAACAACCGTTCACCAACACTCTCTGCTTTCTGTGCCTGAGCCAATGTTGAATCCATGCAGCCACTGTCCCTTTAATCCCATGGGTTTCAATTTTGCTAACAAGTTTATTATGTGGTACTTTGTCAAACGCCTTTTGAAAGTCCATATACACATGAACCACACTAGGGAAAAGGGGAAGTGCAACGAGACCTGGGTGTCCTTGTGCACCAGTCGCTGAAGGTAAGCATGCAGGTGCAGCAGGCGGTTAAGAAGGCAAAATGGTATGTTGGCCTTCGTAGCGAGAGGATTCGAGTACAGGAGCAAGGATGTCTTGCTGCAGTTGTACAGGGCCTTGGTGAGACCACACCTTGAGTATTGTGTGCAGCTTTGGTCGCCTTATCTGAGGAAGGATGTTCTTGCCATGGAGAGAGTGCAGCAAAGATTCACCAGACTGATACCTGGGATGGCAGGAATGACATATGAGGAGAGATTGGGTCGATTAGGCTTATATTCGCTAGAGTTTAGAAAAATGAGAGGGGATCTCATTGAAACTTATAAAATTCTAACAGGACTAGACAGACTAGATGCAGGAAGAATGTTCCTGATGGCGGGGGAGTCTAGAACCAGGGGTCACAGTCTAAGGATAAGGGGTGAGCCATTTAGGACAGAGATGAGGAGGAATTTCTTCACCCAGAGAGTGGTGAACCTGTGGCATTCTCTACCACACAAGGCAGTTGAGGCCAATTCATGAAATATATTCAAGAAGGAGTTAGATATATTTCTTAAGGCTAAAAGGATCAAGGGATATGGGGAGAAAGCTTTGGACAGGGTACTGAATTTGGATGATCAGCCATGCTCTCATTAAATGGCGGAACAGACTCGAGGGGCCGAATGGCCTACTCCTGCTCCTATCTTCTATGTTTCTATGTTTCTACCCTCATCAACTCTCTGTTACTTCATCAAAAAACTTGGATCAACTTAGTCAAATTCAATTTGCTTTCAACAAATCCATCTTGACTTTCATTCATTAGCCCATAATTTCCCAAATGCCAATTCATTTTGTCCCAGATTACGATCTCTAAAAGTTTCCCCACCACCGATGTTAGGCTGACTGGCCTATAGTTACCTGGTTTATCCCTCCCCCCTTTTTGAACAGGGGTGGAACATTTGCAATCCTCCAGTCCTCTGGCACCACTCCATATCCAAGGAAGATTGTGGCCAGAGCCTCCGCAATTTCCACCCTTATTTCCCTCAGTAACCTGTGGTGCACCCCATCTGCACTGGGTGGCTTTTCTACTCTGAGCGCCGCCAACATTTTAAGTACCTCCTCTTTATCTATTTTTACCCCATCCAATTTCTCTACTGCCTCCTCCTTTACTGCTCATTGGCAGCATCCTCTTCTTTAGTGAAGACAGATACAAAGTACTCATTAATACCTCAGCCATACCCTCTGCCTCTACAAGATTATTTCATTTTTGGTCACTAATCGGCCCCACCCTTCCTTTGACTATTTGCGTTTATAAAATGCTTTTGGGTTCCCTTTTACGTTAGCCACTAATCTATTCTCGTACTCTTTCTTTGCCCCTCTTATTCCTTTTTTTAGATCTGCGCTGTACTTTCTACCATATCTCTACCATATCATCAGCCTGACAGTTATCATAAGCCTCCTTTTCAAGTCTGATTGTAATCGCTACATCTTTTGTCATCCAGGGAGCTCTAGCTTTGGATGCCCTTCCTTTCCCCCTCATGGGAATGTGTCTGCTCTGTACCCGAACCATCTCCCCATTGGCAGCCTCCCATTGTTCAATACTGCTTTACTTAGCAATCTTTGATTCCAATCCACCTGGGCCAGATCCTTTTTCAACTCACTGAAGTTCGCCCTCCTACAGTTAAGTATTTTTAAGCTTGACTGCAACTTGTCCTTTTCCATAACTATTCTAAACCTGATGATTATTATTATTTGTCTCTCCCCCTTGATCTCACGTCTGTCTCTCTCTTTGTCTTTGCATCAACAATTGTTTCTCTGTCACTTTCGCTGGACCTCCTTGTGTCTTCGTCTTTCTCTCCCTTTCTCTGAAAAATCCTCCTCATATCTCACTTCATTCCCTCATTCATTCTCTATGGGTCAGATTTTTGAATGATTAAAATAGGAAGGATCATAAGTCAACATGACAAGTAATGATTCATCACTATAATTGTTAACGCTACTCACTGCTGGGTCGGGCAAACAGCAGGAAAAGGGAACACCGCATTGTTCCCGGCTGGTATTTTCCTGGGAACAGTTGAAGTAAATGTTGTTGTTCCAGTCATCAGGACCAGCAGCTCCACAACATTGCATCTGAAAGAGAACGTAACTGGATCAGAGAGAGAAGGCAGCACTGGATCGGGAGGGGGGGGGGGGGGGGGGGGAGAGAGAGAGAGAGAAAAAGAGAGAAAGAGAGAGAAAGAGAGAGAGAAAAAGGAGAGAGAGAGAGAGAAAGAAAGAGAGAAAGAGAGAAAGAGAGAGGGAGGTAGTGCAACTCTGCCGAGCCTTAGGCCTGTACATAGTTAACGGTAGGTTCAGAGGGGACTCCTTAGGGAGACTCACATATTCCTCAACTCTTGGGTCCAGTGTGGTGGATTATACAATCACTGACCTGGACCCCTGCGATATCAACGCATTCACTGTCAGGCAGCAATCCCCCCTCTCAGACCATAACCAAATAAATGTGTACCTTAAACTTTCTGCCCAAACTACAGACACAAAAAAGGAACCCAGTAAGCTCCATAAAATAAACCAGACATACAGATGGGCCCCAGACAGTGGAGATAAATTCATCACAGCACTAAATTCACCTGATCTCACAAGTAAAATATCAAAATTTAAAGAAAATCTATATGAGATCACCAGAGATGGTGTAAACATGGCCATAGATGATATAAATGTGATCTTCCATGAGGCAGCTGTAAAAGCCGACCTTGTGAAACAGAAGAGGAAACGTTACAAAAGACAAAATAAAAATGAGAAATGGTTTGACCACGAATGCAAAAATGCCAGAAAAGACCCGAGAAAAATATCAAACCAAAAGCATCGCCAACCAAACAATCCAGACCTACGTATTAGATACAATGAGACCCTCAAAAGATATAAACACACCATTAGGAACAAAACACAAAATTATACCCACAAAATACTCGAAGAAATTGAAAACTCCATTAATCCAAATCAATTCTGGGATATGTGGAATAACCTGAGTACAACACAATTGCAAGCATTACCAATCCAAGATGGCGACATCTGGAGAACACATTTTGAAAACCTCTACAAAGACATCCCAATAAACGAAACAAACCCAAGTCAACATCATGTCACAGAAAAACTCCACACATTAGAAGCAACAATTAAAGACAACCAAAACCCTCTAGACTCCCCAATCACATGGAAAGAACTGGCCACAAAAACAAAATCTCTCCACCTAAAGAAAGCCTGTGGTCCAGACAACATCAAAAATGAAATGCTCAAGTTCAGCAATATGGAGATGCAGGGTGCTGTACTCAAGTTATTCAACATCATATTACGTTCAGGCTGTTTTCCCGATATCTGGTGCCAAGGACTCATCTCTCCCATATATAAAAGTGGAAACAAATCAGACCCAAATAACTACTGCGGCATCTGTGTCAACAGTTGTCTAGGGAAGTTATTCTGCAGTATTCTAAATAGTAGATTACTGGATTTTCTTAACAAACATAATATCCTTAGAAAAAATCAAATAGGCTTTCTTCCAAAGCACCGCACCACCGACCATATCTATACCCTTCACACTCTCATTGAAAAACATATACACCAAACAAAAAATGGGAAAATATTCGCTTGTTTCATTGACTTCAAGAAAGCCTTTGACTCTATCTGGCACGAAGGGCTCTATTATAAACTTCTTCAGTGTGGAATAGGGGGCAAAGTCTATGACCTTATTAAATCGATGTATCTGGAAAATAAATGCGGTGTCAAAATTGGAGACAAACGCACCGGTTTCTTCACCCAGAGAAGAGGCGTCCGGCAGGGCTGCAATTTGAGCCCGACCCTGTTCAACATATACATAAATGAAATAGCAGACATGCTGGAGCAAAGCGAGTCACCGGGTCTCTGTCTCCTGGACGGAGAAGTGAAATCCCTGTTCTATGCGGACGACCTGGTTCTGCTGTCTCCCACAGAACAGGGATTACAGCAACAATTAGACCTACTCGACAAATACTGCCAAAATTGGGCCCTAACAGTAAATCTAAAGAAAACCAACATCATGATTTTTCAAAAAAGGCCCAGGTGTCAGGAAAACAAATACCACTTTACTCTCAGTGATACCATCATAGGACACACTATGAGCTACACTTACCTTGGTCTAACCATTACAGCATCAGGGAGCTTCAGCATAGCAGTGAATGCACTAAAAAAAAAAGCCCGAAGAGCCCTATATGCAATAAAAAGAAAATTCTACAACATCCAAATCCCAATCAAAATCTGGCTCAAAATATTTGA